>NC_081563.1:136800024-137095986 GCF_022355385.1 Mustela nigripes
GTGAGCGGGCCCCCTGGGCATCTTGCTTTGGGACTTGTGGCCCCAGAATGGTGAGAGAGTCAAGGTCTGCTTGACCTTGGGTCAAGCAGGGGTTCCCGTCTTTGTGTCCCCTATGTCACTCTGCCAGGTGGCTGCTTCAGAGGCAGGGGAGGAAGGCAACAAGCCATCGGTAAAGATGTTGATGGTGTTGACAAGGAAGAGTTTCATCGTCGGGCTCTTTTGCCCAGTGCAGGGTTCCTCTCTGGGTCTCTGAACTTGGCCACATCACGCTCTCTGACAGTGTGACTGATTCATTACATTTGGTCCCTCCCACTCCCTCCCACGCACACTCCCACATGCGCACACCCACTCCCACACGCCATTTTACTTCTCAGACTCTGATCAGCAGTTCCCAACTATTTGCCAGAATATTCCTGAGAGAATAAAACCTTGGGAAAGGCCAAAAATGCTGCAGAGTGATGTAAAGAGGTGATTTATCAATCCAGTGGCTTAGACAAAACACCGGGAACTCAGTCATAGAAACATCCGGAAGGTCAGGTCCAGGTGAGTTAATCCCCAAGAAACACTGAATCCTGGGTCCTGGGAGCTGGTGTTGCAGAGTCTGGGGCGAGGTGCTTCTCGGCTCCAGCCATTTCGGTTCCTCCAGTTTCCCTGTCCTCAGGCCACTGTTGTGTTCAGTCCTGAAGGGTAACCCGTCCTCTGCCGGTGGTGGGCTGTAACAAAGTCTGTCTGGTGCTTTGAGGGCGCTCCCTTTCCGGAGTCCACTCTGACTTTTAACTTCTCAGATTCCTGCCGTGACCCAAGAGGTCACAGAGGAACCTGCTCCTAGGTGCACGGGGCAGGAAGGAGCAGGGAAGAGTGCGGAGCCCCAGCCCCCGGGGCAGGGTGAGTGGGTGGACATAGGCGCTTCCAGTATCATGGCACGGTTTTGCCACTAGCCACGATCCCCACCCTGAAAGTTTTGGTGGGCCGGTTCGTGTTACCTTGAAGACCTAGGGGTTTCCTGTAGCTATGGAAACATATATCTAGGCATGAAGCAGCCAGGGGGAGAACTGCTAGTGTTGCCTTGACAACAGATAAAAACCCAAGTCTTTGTTGTTAGTAGAGATAATGCACCTGCAATCTTTTAAATTCATTTGCTTGCGGGAAAGAGAAGCTGGAGTGGGCTTGAGAACCTTCCGGAAGCAGATGACTGGTGAAAGCCTTGACGGGGGAGGGGGCATCTTTTCAAGGTTTCTCCTGCTGAGTGGCCGGGGGTCAAGTTCTTTGTAGGAATGGCTGATTTGTACAGACGGCTGGCGTCCTCCTGCGCTAACACCCTGACCCCACGGCCTTCCTTCACTCTGGGGGTTATCACAGTGGTGACCTCCGCTCCTGTCCGGTTGTCTGAATCCGTCCCAGCGGATTCGGAGGGGACGTGACTTCTTGCCAAGGAGCTGAGAGCCCATTGTTAGCAGGATACTCAAGGGCCCATTTCCCCTCCAAAATCTTGCCCCCCAGCACTTGTAAGAGAGGGTGTGGAATGTCAAGATATGCCACTTCCGGTGACACGAGCCACTCCGAAGTCATCCCAGGGCTTCTGAAACCCCTGAAAGATCATCCTCGAGTCCTCTGCTAAGTGCCCGTAAAGCACAGCTCTGGGCCACGTGCCACTGAGAGGTCACTTGCCTTCCGTGATGTCCTGAGAGGATGCTGGATATCCCGGTGGCAGGAGGCTTCCTGAGTTGGTACTCAGATGAAATCTGCGTGGAGAGGGTCCTCGAGCCGACTTTAGGGGACTGGTAAGAGGCTTCCTGTTCTACCCAGAAGAACAATGACGTTGGATGTTCTTGAAGCTGGAGTGCCTTCTCTCTGTGGGGGCAGACGCACCAATGGATGAGAGAAGAGGAGCCCAGACTCGTGGAGAGTCCTTATGTTGCCAAGTGTGGGATTTGGACCCCAATTCAGTCTAGAGAACATTGAGTAAAACAAGAAAGAGGCACACACCAAAATATTTATGACCTGGGCGATGAGAAGGGCACCTGAGGTGGCTTCCCAGCTGGGCAGCCCTGACCCCAGCCCTGTCGCCAAAAGCGATGCCTTCCAATGATTATTTTAACCCAGTATGTTGACATATGGAGACCAATATGCTGAGAAATACAGAGAAGGTGACTGGGTGATTGATGGCAGCACTTTATTTATTTATTTATTTAATGTGCCAAGGGTCTGTTTTCTGGCTCAAGCTTTGTCCCTGTAGCCTGAGAAGCAGGCTGACCTCTTTTGGGATGCTTCACGAAAACTCAGCCTGGAGAATGTAGGATTACCCAGATTTATCAATTCAAGGACTACTTATTAGGATAGTGAAGGAGCATTTTTAAGTAGATTTCATTCATTCGGTAGCTATCGACAGCCTGCTCTGGGTCGCAGACACTTCGTTGGGGATGCAGTAGGGAACCAGGTAGGAACGTGGAGATACATCTCTGGGCTGTTCTAAGGTCACGATGTCATTCACAAATGTGGAGATTTTGCAACCCTGTTATAAAAGGTGAAGGATATCTATAGCAGGAAACAAACAGAAACAAACAGAAACAAAAGAACAAAGCCCCCAGGGAAGAAGAGCTTGGAGCTGGATTAAAAGTAACCATTTGCTGAAATAGCCAATAATACCCTCCCGGACCCAGGAGGCCCCTGAGCCTCAGGCTTTTTTTCATCAGCCCAATTTCCTCTTATTAAATTTAGACAAAAACGGAACATCGTCACCGAAAATCAGTGCATTCGTGAATTAGAAAATGATATGAAAGCATTAGGAACACAGGAGATAAATCAATTTTGAAACCCAGCTTTTTGGTTGACTTTATGGTTGTTGAACTTGCTGGGCTAAAGTACATTTCATAAGAAACTGCTTTATTAACGAAGATCAGACAGAATTCTCAGTGTGTCTGGGACAGGAATCGATGCCGGGGCCGGGGTTGTTTTGGGTGACGATTTCCAGCCACTGCTTTCCCCACACAAGCAAGATAATATAAATTCAACGTCACTGCCCCTAGATGCACCGTGCAAGTTCCCTCAAAAAATAATAAAAAGAACACGTCCAGAAAGGCCCATCAATCATGTGTGTCTGACTTCTTCCCTCTGCAGATGGTCACGACTATACCCTGTGATATTCTTTCTCGCTTCTGTTGAAAGCAACCACCCTGTAAAGAAGAGGTTTTCAAACCGGAGATTAGGGAACACGCAGCTCCTGACATTTCATGGAGTGGGGGAAGGCGGGAATTTTGAAGTGGATGAATCACCGGGGGATTCAAGCTGGGACACATGGCTTATTTGGAAATGCGACCCTGCGCCTCTCCTTTTTTGAAGGATCAATGGTGGAGAAGAATTTATTTTGGTGACTCATCGAGAGCAGGGAGCAGGAGATGGGGAGATGGGTGACTGAGCAGCAGATCCAGGCTCTCAGAAGAGGGTTAACTCTCTCCCGGCCTCTGAAGAGCTCTAATCCCTCCCCAACAGGAGCCGTGGGTGGACAGGATGTCCTCAAGTTGCCCGTGGAAAAGAGCGCATTGCCCAAGAAGTTCTGAGGCACAAGAACTTTCTTTTTCCCGTCTTTTGGCCACGGGTTCCCTTTGTAAATATCTGCTTGGTCTCCGGGGCAGTGAGAGATGTTGGGGTTCTTACACTGGGGCCCAGATGTCTCAAGAATCAAGTGGTATTTGAAAGGATCTTGTCCCCGATCAGAGAGACAGACAGACAAGAGATGTGGCTGCTGATGTCCCTTGAACCCCCAGCCTGGTCACAACTGAGCTCACCTGCTTAAGCCTGACCTTACTCCCCGGCTTGATGAATTACTTTGGAAGGAAGCCCGTCTGGGGGCCTTTGGTCACTTACTACCAAGAGAATCTTGAGGAACAGGAAGCTAATGTTCGTTAAGTGAGGGCAGCCCTGGGCACATAGTGAGCACTCATTAGAAGGGGATTTTCACCTCCCCTGTCGAGCTGTCGGTGAACCCCTCGTGCGCTGTGACCCTTCACATTGGACACTCTGGGGCACAGCCTCTGCGCTGCAGCAAAGATGTCTGTGAGCAGGGGGCATCTGAGGTGGCTTCTAGAGGGCCCAGCGGACTTGGGAATTCCAAGGGATGCATTCCCTCCATGCCAAGGCTACATCTTCTGTCTGAATCTCTCCACAGGAAATGTGGAGGGACATGTAGTAGATCGTTTGCAAAAATGGTCACCCACCCAATTCTTTGTGGCTTTTCAGTCCCTCCCATCAAAAGAAAAAGTCTGTTGCTTTACCCCTTGAGTCTGGCCTGGGCTAAGACTTGCTTTGACTGATGGAAGTGATCACGTGTCAGCTCTAAGCTTAAGCCTCGAGAGTCCTCCCTACCTGGTTTTCTCCCTCCATACCTCCCTCTACCTCCAAAGCCTGCTACCTCCATATGAAAACACCTAGGCTCACTGTAGAAGGGAGAACCCTGAAGAGGGGAGCCTGACTGTCCTATGCAAGGCTGTCCTGACCCAGTCTATGGCCAGAGGACCCCCAGATAAGTTCGAGAACTCAGCCAAGACAAGTAGGCTGTATACCCCCCCCCCCCACCGCAGCTTCCTGCAGACAGGAGATCGAGCCCACTGAGACAAAGACAGCCCCCAGCTGGCCTTCAGAGCAATGACAAATGCCTTTTGCTTTAAGTCAGCATGACGCAGGGGTGTTTGTTACACAGTGAAAGCTAACCGCTACAGACGTCACTGGTTAGGCGTGCTCGGCACTAAATTGGTTGCTGTGGTGAAAAGTGGTCTGCACATGATTTACCTCCACAAATCCCACGAAGCGTTGGGAGGTCACTGACTTTGAAAACACAAGGTATTCTTGTTGCTATGGATACCTCCATTGAGACATCAGAGTGCAAAGAGAGAAACCTAGTGTTGCCTTGACAACAGGTTTGAAAATCTGAGTCTGGAGAGGCAAAGACTAGGAGGGAAAAACGGGAAAAAAAATAGGAAGAAGCAGGAGGTGACAGGGAAACGAGCCTGGCCAAGCTCTCCCCGCAGACAACAACCTGCCTCCGTGTAGTTGTCCGTCTCGTAGAGGCGAGGGCTGCCCGAGTCAGGGGCTACCAAGTGAGCAACATGAAGCTTTTCTCTTTTCATGGCCCGCCCTGCCACGGGAGGGAACTGCACAGCCAGGAGCAGTGTGGAGGACGGGCACCGGGTGCCGCCCTTCAGGAATCAGCAGTGGCTCTCTGCCAAGTTTTGTTCCAGGAACTAGATTTTCCCCGAGCTGGGAGGGGCCTTGGAGTGTCCACTCCCTTGCTCCTGCTGTCCTTCTGCAGAGAGAGAAACTGAGGCCCAGAGAGGGTGGGCCCGCTCAGTCTCCCAGGATGCTAGGATTTGGGTCCTGGCGCAGCGGGGGACAGCTCCGGCCTGGAGTCAGTCAGCCCTGCCTCCAAGTCCTCCTGACACCGTTGACTAGCTCGTGATGGCGCACACACCAGCCGACCTCCTAGACCCTTTCTGTGAGAGGGGTTCCTCATGAGGTCGACCTCAAAAAGTGAGGACCACCGTGAGCTCATACACCCAAAGCCTGGCACCCAGCCTAGAGTGAGTTTGCAATAAACGGCTCCTTCTTATTTTCACGACAGTTGTGTTACTCTGTCTCTACCCTTCGGAGTCATGTGAGGAACGCTGGGGAGGGCCAACAGGACCCCGAATCTTTCCCAGGAGGCTTGCTGGTGCCTGTGATGATGCCCACTGTCATTTCCTATCTCCAGTCATTGGGTGTCACAGCTGGTACTCTTCAAAGCAGCTTTCGTGTCTTCTTCCCAGGCAGGCTCACGGTCTCACTCTGTCAGGAGGACGTCACCTGAAGTCCCCAGGCTGTGTGCCCGAGGGCTGAAGCCTGGCTCCCCTGGTGCATCTCCGTCCCCCACATACACAGTTGCCCTGTAGAATGGCATAGCCACACAGATGGCCCAGACGTGGAGTTTAACACAGAACAAGAGGCAGGAAGTTTGGGGGCATCTGTTAATGAGAGAAAAATCACCAGCCATGTGTGGAAGTCTTATGAATGGCAAATAAATGATGCACAAATACCACTTGCCTATTCCGACCTGAACGCCCTGTCCCTCCTAAGCAGCCCCAGCTGAGTCAGAACTTTTGTTAAGGGAGGAGAAGGGTCTCTGTGCACGGCCCGGTGTGCTGACGGAGAGGAGGGGCCCACGGAGGTCCAAGGAGATCGTCGCCGGCCGGCGGGCAGGCTGAGCTGGTGTGGAAGGGAGGCTGCCTGGCGGGCGGGAACGGGGGCTTGCAGAGGGCATCAGCAGCCCTTGGGTCCGAGGGAGAGGTTAGAAAGCTGGGACGGAGATTCAGGGACGGGGCCAACGCAGGGGAGGGGTCGGCGAGCAGCAGAGGGATCTGGCTCTCCCGCCCACGTCTCTGCTCGGGCGTGTGCTCCCCAGAACACTTCTGGGGGCTGATCGGGCTTGTCATTCACAGAACACAAACCAGGTGAAGGGTTTGAAGCGGGGGCCGGCTGAAAGCTGTGGAAGTCGGACTTCTCAGCAGCTTAGCAAGGGCACGTAAGAGCAGGTGACACAGACCTCCCCTCTGCTGGGAAGGCACGCATCCTCTGCCCACGGGGGTCGGCGCCGGTGGTCCGGGTGTGGGGAGTGCGGAGGGAGGGCGTCTGCCACGAAATGATCTGTGCTGGGGGCAACGGTAGGTGATCACCCGACTGCTCAGGAATAAGAAACTTTCTTCCTCTGGCTGTTCCTTTTCCTCGGGCGCTGAGCGGGAGACGGATCCCGGGCCGGGCCCGTCAGTGTTCTGGAACGCCGTCCTCCGCGGTCACTGCTCGGGCCCCATCGGAAGAGAGAAGTCGTTGCTGTGTGGGTGGCCTTGTCTGCCCTCAAGTTCAAGCTCGTATAGATGGGCTGGAAGCACAGCTGGGGACAGATTCTGATTTTGAATATAAGCGTCACCGCTTTTGTCCCTCGGCCACATGCCCCAGTGCCAGGGAGGGTTCGTTGCTGTGTCCGTGACTCGCCGTCTGTCTCACAATCACTGGGCCTCTGCGGCCATGACAGGCGCTCGATCAGACTTCTCTTGACTCGAAACCCATGGCTGGGGGCTGGGTGCCGCTGGGCACGTGCTGCCGTGTGGCCGGTCAGAAGCCTCCTGGGGGACGGCATGTCGGGGAGCAGCCTCTTCCTCCATGGGCTCCCTCCCAACCTGCGAGGAGCTTCCACAAGGCGGCAATGAGCTTCCAGTTGGCCGACGGGGCGCAGGCCAAGGCACCTCCCTCGGAACGTCAGCTTCTCCTCAGAGGAAGGGGCGGCCCTTGTGGGAGGCTCGGTCGGGTCGTCCTGGCTGTGCCCGCAGCTGGTGGTCTCCCTCCCACGCCTCACCCTTGCTGGCAGAAGCTCTGTCTGGTGGGGGCGCCCATCGTCCTCCAAGCTGGGCACGTGTTTCCCTCCTCAGGCAGGGGGTCAGCTCCGACCAGACTCAGTCAGCCTTGGCAATCCCCCTCCTCCGACCGGGGCTGGCTTCGGGCTGGGCGAGCATCTCAGGCCGGCCCGATGAGGCACTAGGTGACATCTGCCAGGGGCTTCCAGAAAAAGCTCCTCTTAAAAGCAGATACAGGCTGAGATGGTTCTGCTCTTTGGCTGGACATTCACCGTTGGGACTGGGCGGGATGCCCGCCTGGGACGGCACCAGCCGTCTTGGGACAGTGACGGCCCGAGGACAAGGCGTGGGCTCCCGGAACGCAAGATGGGAGGGACGGAAGGAACGCGGGTCCCGGCTGGGAGCTGTGGGGGCCCCCGGCCTCACCGTCCCTGGCCCTGCCCGGCTGTCGGGCCCACAGAACCCTGACTTATGGTTTCAGCCGGTGTAAGTGCTGACGGCTGTTCTTGCGGGTCAGTGCTCCCTAAATGTCCTGCTTGTGTGGGAGCCACTGCAGGAGATCACGCTCACCACCCTGAAATCTGAGGAGCCCCTCCCTAACGGGTTTGCTTGTCGTTCGACAAGCCCGACTGAGGACGGCTTTGCACCCCCCACCCCGAGACAAAGGAAGACGGGTCCGTCTGCGTGGGCTGATGCGCCGGTCCCAGGTGCGCCACGGAGCGGGGGAGACGGCCAGGAAGATGGAGAGCTTCGGCTGGCGTCTCCCGGGAAAATGTGACTGAGTTGTTTATTAGTTTCTGCTTTCCCTAACTATTTTTCATCGACTTGCATTTGGGTATAGCATTGATTTTAATCTAAAGCCGTGAGTGCAGGAAAATCTCATTAATTCAGGCCTCACCGATTTTGAAGTGATAATTTAAATTGGGGCCGGGCTGAGGGCTGGCTGGAGTGGGAGCAAGATGGAAAGCAAACTGTTTTTAAGGACTTTGGCTCACTAGGTAGATGCAACGAGATGCTTCCAATTATAAATGAACCTTGTGTGTTCAAGTCAGCGGGAACCGTGCTTGAAAATCAATCCATCAACAAATATTTATTGAGTGTCCCTTATGCACACGGCCCCGGCTGGCTAACACTCTGTGAGAAGTTACTTCCAACCATTAGCTATGCTGGAAAGTAATGAATGTCTTCAGGAAATGCAGTTTCTTCAGGGGTCTGTGTTCCCAGGGAAGCCGACTGCCCCACGGATGCACGCGCACTCGACGGCTGCGGTGTCCCCTTTCCAGTGACGTTGGCCCCCTTCCCCGACAAGCTGTGTGTAATCCGCTGCTACTTCTGCCCTCTTGACAAAAGGGCTATTCCTGACCTGCATCTCCCTTCACCGCCACGCCATCTCTCTGCTCCCTGTGCCCACGTCTCCCACGAGCGGACTCTCCCCCTTCCCGCCTGTCTGCCATCTTCCTTCAGGTCCGGCGAGGTTGGCCTTCACGCCACACCCTGAGGACACAGCTCCTCTCACGCTCGCTAGGGGCCTCAGACGGCCCAGCTCCCCGGTCTGCCCTCGGCCAGCAGCAGGACACGGTCTAGCCCTCTCTTTTCCTGGAAATCTTTTCTTCTTTGTCCTCTAGGGCCAGCTCTTTCTTGGCAGTCTACCAATGGCACTGGTGGCCCCGTCTCCGTCTTCTTGGGTGGATTCTTCTTGTCTTCTGGTCTCCGGTGTTGGTGTCCCTGACTCTCTCCTCGGTGAGGCACTGAACGTATATACAACCCACATCTGCCATGTGTCTGCGCGCCCCGAGTTCACGGCGCTGCTCGCGCCTGTGGCCGCCAGCCCGACGGCCGCCTCCATGGCTGGCTGTTCCTCCCTTCCTGATTCCCTGCCTGAGGCTGGGGGGGGGGGGGAGTTTCAGTTATTCTTAGGTAAATGTCAACTCTTCTTGTTGTCCTGGGCGGAGCTCTTGATACTGTGACTCCTCTCTCTAGCTTGTGCCCCCAGAATCTGTCCTGTGGTTGCTCCAGTTGAAGGACAGTTGGCGTCTTTTTTTTTTTTTTTAAGATTTTATTTATTTATTTGACACAGAAAGAGAGAGATCACAAGTAGGCAGAGAAGGGGTAGTAGGCTCCCCGCCGAGCAGAGAGCCCTGGGGCTCCATCCCAGCACCCCGAGATCATGACCTGAGCCGAAGGCGGAGACTTGAACCCACTGAGCCACCCAGGCGCCCTGACAGTTGGGGTCTTACCAACTCACGCTGCCTACTAGGTCCCAGGTGCCCTCTCGCTTCCTCTGGGAGGTGACCCCCACTTTGCCTCCCCCCTACCCTACCCTTGTGTCCCTGTGGTCTTCTCTCTTCCGGGCTGTCCACAGGGCCCTCTTAGAACCGCAGTCCGATCAGAGCACTATTCGGTCGAACCTTCCCATGCTTTTCTCTTACTCATAGTACTACCCCAAGTCCTCATTACGGCCCCGAGGCCTGACATCTTTCTGTCCCCACGGAACAGGGACTCCTTGTTCTGCCTGGGTTGTCCCAATCGTGCCTCAGCTGAGACCACCAATGCTTGTTTTCCTCTGTTTTTGGAACTTGCTTCCCTCAGGTGTGTGTCTGGGTCGTTTGTCCTTTTATGGGCTCGCTACCCGGATGCATTCCTTTTTATTTACCTGCTGGGCAGTTTCATCTCCTGGCTTGTGAGACGGCAAGGTGTTGAGCGTCTGTCACCCTTCCGAACGGAAGACACTCGAGGGCTGGGTTCTGCCTGTTTGGGTCACTGCCATGCACACAGTGCTCCGTAAGCATTCGTCCAATGAGCCGGTCAGCCTGTCAGCTGAAGCTTCCTGAGATGGGACTGGTCTGGCCCAGACACAGGAACAGGATTTTGCGGAGGGTCTGGGGGAGACAGATCTGAGACCCTCGCTGGTGAGCTCTCTGTGCCGCGTGCCCGTAGGGTGGTGAGCCTGGCAGGCGTTTGCTCACTGACCCTCTGCTGCACCTCGGTGGAGGGTTGCTGACCCGTGTGGCTGTGCAGTGTGTGCAAGTGTGCATGTGTGTGTCAGGAAACAGGCAGCACACAAGGAAACACATAAGAAAAGATGATGACAGACAATGACATGTGCCATGAGGAAGAGAGCAAGCAGGATCGAACAGTCGCAATAGGCAGGGGTCTTCGACACTGTGACCGCATTTTTTAAATCACGTGTAATCACATGAGGTACAGATCTGATCTACACGACTCCTCCACAATCCCTTGGGCGAGCTTTGGCAAGTGTGTGCACCCATACCACCAACACCCCCACCAGGACACACTTCCACCCCTCTAGAAAGTTCTGTGTCCCTCCCGTCAGGCCCGGAAGGGGTCCTGTAGACGAGGGCTCCCAACAGTCCTCTCTGAAGAGGTGGTCTCTGGGACCCGAAGGGGGAGAGGCAGTGGGTGCAGGAGATCCAGGCACGAGCGTGGCTTGATGCCGGGAGTGTACGGGGGCCACGCGGCTCCTGGGGAGCAGAGGAGGGGCAGTGAAGGCGAGGAGACCACACAAGGCCTGTGGCCACGGATGCACCCGGCCCTCGGCCCACCTGAGAGGCTGGTGGCCCCTGGGGAGAGCCACAGGGGGACCAGCTAAGCGATGGGGCAGCTCAGACCGGGAAGTGGGAAGAAGTGGTCAGGTTCTGGAAGTATTTTCGAAAACTTTTTATTGTGGAATAATTTTAGACTCCCAAGAAGTTATGGAGGTAGTACAGAGAGTCCCTGGGGACCCTTTGCCCAGCTTCCACCAACGAAGGCACCTTGTGGAGCCGCGGTGCGTGTGGAAACCAGGAAAGTGACCTTTGTGCCATGCTGTCTGCGCACCGAAGACCTCACTGAGGAATCGCCTGTGTGTGCAAGCACACGCGTGCATGCGTGCACGTGTGTGTGTAGTTCTACGTGCTTTCATCCTCCGCGGTTTCATGCGACTCCACCACCACCCGGGTACGGAGCGGCCCGCCTCCCTGCGCCCAGCATTTGCCGTGATGGAAGAGGGCGGCCGTTGGAATGCCAGGCCGTGTCGTGAGCTCCTTCCCGACTTGTATTTTTTCCAACAGGACGTGAACCATTATAGCTGTTGGGCGATGTGTGGGTTTTGAAGGGTGAAAGGGCCCCTCAGTTTCCAGGATGCCCTGAACTGCTGAACTGTTCTGGTCCTGGCACGCCGGGCAGTCACCCGATGCGTCGCCTTCCAGCCTCCCCATCAGCAGGGGTGTGCCAGGAAATCGGTTTGGGGCCTCTGGCTCCTTTCCTCTGCTAACGTAGGAGACGGCCTTTATAAAGGTGCCCGTGGGTGTTTATGCCCTTGAGCCCCACCAAACGGACAAGAGCACCTTTGAAATGCAAGGTGCTTTCACGGGGAGCTTGTCTGTGGTGTTGGAAGCTACTGGTAGCACAATTAACCCACAGATGATAAACGCCCCCAATTCCATGAGTGCAGAAATATGCACGACTGTGGCGTTTTAGAGTTACAGGTGGTTCCTAGCCGGAGGTCCAGGAATTTGGGGGTGGTTTTCCCAATCTCTACTTTCGAGACTTGGGACACAGTGTCCCATGTCTGACACTTATTTTCGGTGGGACAGAGGCCGTCACACGGGTCCAGATGCCATGACTTCCTCCTCCGGCATGAGGGCTGGTGATACTGTCATCAGGTGGTTGCCGGGCCCTAAGATGTGCGTGTGAAAGGGTGTGGTGCACAGTAGTGTCAGGACGTGTGAGCTGCTTCCGAGCGGGCCTCCCTTTAAAACACTCTTCTGCGTGGCGAGAGGGTCCAGAGACGCTCTCCTCCCAGTGCTAACCTGCCCGCAGCTCTGGGCGTTTCCCGGTCTGAGGTCACTGGTGGAGGCCTCCCTCCGCGTGACCAGCGATCTGACCACTGAGGCCCAAGGTCACCAGGCACTTCAAGCGCACCTCTCGTCAGAGTTGGTTTCTTGGTTTCTTCGGAGGGCAGGAACCACACTTCCAATAACAAGGGGGATGCATACGGCTGGTTCTCTCTGTGAAGTCCAGGCCGTGTGGAGCCCGGGCTCGGCCCCCGCTTGCCTTAGCTCCGCATGAGGCACGGCCCATTGCATCTCCCTGCACGGAAGAGGAGGTGGGTCCGCTGCTCCCTGACACACAGCCGGCCGGTTTACCTGGCTCCTGAAGCCTTGCCCCCCACGCCCCCTTCCCCGGGCTTCCTGCTGCCCGCCCTAGCCCTGCACCCTGGACAGGGTGCTGGCCGCCCACTCCCAGCCCTATGCATGTGCCTCTCTGGGCATCGGCGTCCTCACGGGGCCCTGAGGGGGGTGTGCTCCCTGGCACGGGCGGGAATTCGCCGGCAGGGTGTGGGGCAGCCGAGGTCCGAGGCCGCAAGGACCCCTGTGGCAGGGACGGCCTGGCAGATGCCCTGCTCTCTGGGGCGCGAGGCAGACTTACCTCCCACCCAGGCCTGGCAAGGG
Organism: Mustela nigripes; assembly: GCF_022355385.1. Lineage (NCBI taxonomy): Eukaryota > Metazoa > Chordata > Mammalia > Carnivora > Mustelidae > Mustela > Mustela nigripes. The sequence goes on from NC_081563.1 coordinate 136,812,854, forward strand.
CCTTCGGAATCTTATCTTCTTCGTGCCTCATTGAATTCGCTCGCTTCTTCAAATGGAAACCGTTTTTATTGTACTTTTTTCTGATTATAAAAATGATGCATGATCATTGTAAAGGACTCCAACCACACAGGAAAGCAGAAAGATGAAAATTAAAATCCCTCCGGTTCCCTCCGAGGAGGGGTAACGCTGGGGTCGGTCTTCGGCAGCGTCTCCCGGCACTCTGCACACAAACGCCCCATCCCATGCGCAATTCTGCCCACATGGGAAGACCACAGTGCGCTGCTCTGTAACCGGCTGTTCTCCCCCCAAGAAAGCGATAAAGACATCTTTCTAAGTAAAAATATGTAAAGTTATATCAGCATTTAAAATGACTGCACTGCATTTCATTGTGTGAATGTCCCTTAATTTAGCTGGCCAAGGGTCTTTTTTGGGGGATTTAAGTATTTTGTTTTGTTACAGTTGGGAGCATTTTCTGGCTTGGACAAACTACCTCATACACACGTGCTGTGAATTTGTCTGATCATGCTGTTGGGCAGAAAATTCCTCGATGAGTAATCACTGCGCCAATTGTGCCCAGCGGGACTCCCCTAAAAAGCTGACCTTTGGAGGAGGAGTCAGCAGGGTAGGAGATGACCTGTCTCCGTCACCCTTGGCAACCCACGTTCGCAGTATTTGACCTTGTTGTGAGCTCATTTTTACAAGCTTTTCTCTTGATGCTTTTCTCCAGGTGAAGCATCTTTTCATCTGCTCTGTGGACATTTGCATACTTTCTGGAACTATCTTTGCCAACTTTGGACTCTTGGTTCCTTTCATACTTATTGGTAAGCCACTGGACTGCTAAACTGGTGAATTCACTCAAATCCTCGGCAAATGCTCCACTTCACCTCAAGTGTGCCTCGACTGGAGGAAGGTGAGCCCCTTGTGGGGGCTTCCCCCGCCTTGTGGGCCCCGGCGATCCAGGCGAAAACCCTGCCGGGTGGCGGTTCTACTCTGCTGAGGTTCCCCGGGCCTGACAGGGCCCCTTATGCTGCTGACCGCAGCTGGGAACTTCTCAACTGATGTGTTAGGGCCTATTCAACCTCTGCCTCCACATGACTTCTGTGGGGTCGCTTTGGGCTGTTGCTGTGTTTGTTTTTCCAGTAGGAAAACACACCTCGCTTGTCAAGCTCTTGCCCAAAGTCAATTTTTAAGATGATTTAAAGCAACGTATACTACCACAGATCTGCACAGGAGCCTCCGTGCGGAACCAGACAGCCCTGCCCATGGGCTGTCCAGGTGGCCCTATGTGTGGCTCCGTTTGACGGCTGCCAAGCAGGAAGAGGGAACTGAAAGCATCAATTTATAGCTATGAATGCAGGGCTGGGTGCACAGCAGGGGCAGACCAAGGCTGGGCGAGTGAGGGAGGAAGGCTGGCAGCTGGAGACTTGAGGGCTCATCTCGCTTTGCTCTTTCATCGAGAGCTTGGAAAATGAGGCTCAGAGAGGGGAGGCCGACCAGTGCCCAGGGCTGCCCCTGGGTGGAGACCTCATGCCTCCTCCTCCTCCTTTAGGCTCTGCTTGACTTCCACTGTGCTTGTTCTTGGTCTGAAGTTTAGAGAGTCAATTCCACGGCGTGTGGCTCACTGGCAATCAGCAAGGACGATCAGGGCCCTGATACGGGGACGGGTCGAAGCCCAGAATCTCCTCCTTGGTTCCCAGAGATGCCTTGGGCATGTCTCTGACTTAGCTCTATGCCAGCTTCTCGGTGGTACTGGGGACCACCCCAGACTCCTCCAACATGAACCGTGCCGCCCAGCATCTTACCATACAGTGGACAGAGGGTAGTGGTACCAGGAGCCAACAGACCCAAGCCTGAAGGGCTTCCCTCTGTTCCCACAACGCTCAGATTTGTTCATTTGGTTATTTACTTGTTTTTTGTCCTAACCGCCTTATAGGGACTGTGCCCAGTTTGCTCAGTGAGGTAGCCCAGTGCCAAGAACAGTGCCTGGCATCCAGAAGGAGCCCAGTGATTGTTGAATAATGGAGGAACACTCTTAGGCTTTTAGTCTACCTTTCTCTCTGTTGGCCTTTAAATGGATGAAAGTTGTGACCCTTTTCTTCAGGCAGCCTGCTCTTGGAAGCTGGACAGCAAGAACCTAGGCTTCCCTGTAATCCAGGAAGGATGAGCGAAAAACCACTAGCTCCACCGTGGGCCATGCCTGGAAGGCAGGTGGTCAGCTGTGTTTGAACCCAAGCCCTGCTGTTCTTGTGGATCCCGACTCCCTACAGACCGGCTCCCAGCTTGTCTTTGCTCACCCGTGCAGTGGGGCTGAGATGGGAGCACCTGGCTCCCTCGTCTCTGAGCTCTAGAACTCTGTGGCTTGGGTGGGGTCTCCGCTTTGTTTCTTACTGGCTGGGTCACCTTGACACTTTGTGCTTAGTTTCCTCTTCTGCAAATGGGACCAATCAAAGTCACCGCCTTATGGGTTAGTGGTAGGTATTGAGTAAGACTGTGTGTGTTAAGTGCCTGCCTCCCTCTGTGTCTCTGTGGCCTTGGGATCCCCGAGGTGAAAATAACAACCACCCCATGGTGTAGCAGGAGCGTGTCTTGAGTGTCTCTTCCATCAAAGGTCTGTACGGCCTTCTTCTAGCCTCCTATCGGCTCTCAGGAATGACTGCTATTCTTCTTGTGGACCCATGAGGAAAACAAGCTTTAGGGAAGGGACTTGCCCAAGGTCACTGGCTTTGTTTCCTATTGCTGCCATAGCGAATGACCACATGCTGCACTTAAAGCTTAAAGCTGCAAGCGGTTAACGTCTCACGGTCTGTTGGGCTCAGCTGGTCCTCTGCACCAAGTCCCAGGATGCTGAAATCCAGGGTTCGGCAGGGCTGTGTTCTTGTCTGGGGGGTCTGGGGAAGATCCCACTTTTGGGCTCATTTCAGGTGGTTGGCAGAATTCAGTTCCACATGGGTGTAGGACTGAGGTCCTGTTCTTACTCACTGGGGCTTGGGGGACATCCTCAGCTTCTGGAGGCCACCTACGCGCTCTGGCTCAAGGCCTCCTTGATGCCAGGTCCGGTGGTTGAGCCCCTCTCCTGTTTCAGACCGCTTTTTCCCTCCCTGCTGCTTTATCGCCCATCTTCTTCCCCTGAACCTCCGCCTGCCTTTTCTGCCTTGAAGGGCTTATGTGATTACATTGGTTTCACCTAGATAATCCAGAATACGATTATTATTTTATTAATTAAAAAAAATTTACTTGAGAGAGAGTGTGCGCACGAGAGAGCTCAAGCACGAGCAGGGGAGAGGGCTGGGGGCAGGGGGCCAAGCAGACTCCTGGGTAGACTGGGGAGCCCGACACCAGGCTGGATCCCAAGACTCTGAGATCATGACCTGAGTCAAAAATCAAGAATTGGACGCTTAACCGACTGAGCCACCCAGGTGCCCCCAGAATCCTGTTAGAGTCTCAGCTGATTTAGCAATCTTCATGCCATCTGCCAACATTGTCTGCAACTGTACCTAGCTCATGTTTGATTGAATAACGGAAGCTGGGACTCTTGGGAGAGAGCTTTAGAATTCTGCCTTCACCGTCACCAAGGAACTAAGTGGTGGGGCAGGCTCTATTGTGTGACCCCGGAACCTAGACCACCTTCTACCACCCTGCCTTGCTCCGCACTCCTGAGCTGATGCTAAGCCTGTTAACTATCATTTGCGGTAGATACTGTAGCTCCCTCTTGAGTTTGGTCCCCAAACCACCCTGTCCTGTGAGCTTCCATCTCAATAGGTGTTTGGCCCATTCTGGGATGAAATGTTGGAATCTGACCATATGCTTTTCTTCCTCCAGCAGCCTCCAAACTCCTGGAGGGCGACACGCCAGGGCTTACCAGCTGTCCCCTTTCATCTCTTTTCCTTTCTGTCTCATAGCTGAACACCTGGTCGCCCAGATAAAAATGAAACTTTCTATCATCTCTTGCAGCTAGAAATGACCTTATGACTAACTTCTGGCCAAAGAACCGCAAAGGGAAATGAGTTATACACTTTCCATGTCGAGCTCTTACAGGGGAGGGGTGTACCCACCTCCACCCCTTGGTCCATCAAGAAAAGAGGTGGTGAGCCATTTTGGATTGTGTGGGCAGGACATCTGCCAGGGAGGCGGACCATCCAGTTAGAAGCCGCCTGTGTCTTTGACTCTGTGCATCTGCCATTCATCCCTGGACTGCCTGTGTCAGGGATCTATCTTGCTTATGCCACTGTAATTTTTGGATCTCTATTATCAAAGTGCAAACTTCTTTTTTTTTTTTTTTAAAGATTTTATTTATTTATTCGACAGAGATCACAAGTAGGCAGAGAGGCAGGCAGAGAGAGAGGAAGGGAAGCAGGCTCCCTCCTGAACAGAGAGCCAGATGCAGGGCTCGATCCCAGGACCCTGGGATCATGACCTGAGCTGAAGGCAGAGGCTTTAACCCACTGAGCCACCCAGGCGTCCCCAAAGTGCAAACTTTCATTCCAAGATGGTAATATCCAGATTGTTGACATGTCATACATGCTAATATGCCTTTCATATGCTCCCAATAAACCCTTTTTTGGAGTGAATCAATGAAGCATAGTATACAAGATAAAAATATCTTGTGTTTTCCACTACATTTTTCTATTAGATGGGATGATTCCCTCTTTATTTTTGTTCACTGGCAAAGCTGAAATGGAGAACTGGGAGTGAAGAGATGCTACCTAGTATTGCTGGGCTGTAAGGAGTGGTCAACCTCAAACTCAGCCTTTTTAGGTTCTCTTGGTTCCTCAGACTTTATGCAGATGCCAAAGCTGCTATTCCCATCAGCTACCCACCCCCTTGATGTTTCCTTTAGTTCCTAGTAGTCAGGCAGAGGCTGGGCAGGTATTCCTGTGTTGAGTCGGGTTGTGAGGATACAGTCCATCTGTGGTTTGCAACCTTTGGTTTTCAGCAGCATCGCCAACATGGCCACATCCTGGCGAAGTCTCCAGACAGATAGGAACAGTGCTCATGGAGCATCTGCAGTCACCCAATACTGGGTGGAGCGGCCTGCCCATAGGTGCCCCTGGTTGCGGCTGTTATTCTAAGATAGGCTCTGACACTGCACCAAGCCCCAGGCCACTTGTTTTTATGCTTGCTTCATCTCTGCACACACCCCCAGTTCTGAGAGCCAGGCCCCTCCATCCCCAGGCATCCCAAATAAAACTGTTGAGGCCCGTTGGACATTACGCCTTGGCTACCTGCTTTCACAAATGTGTTATTTTCAAAATTCCAAGTGCCAGGTGTTTAATATGTATCAATTACTCAACATATTTAATTGGAGGATTAATGCTGAGACTCAATAAAGTATTTAAGGACACACTACCTGTATTATTTTAAAACTGTGATTAACCGATTTTGGAGCATTTTGGAAGACTAATTAAATGACTGAAAACCACATTCTGGCGTTACAGTGTTTGCTCAACCAAAGCATTTGTGGAAATTAGGTGTAACTGAACCACCTCATTATACAATTAGTTGCTTAGTTCTGTCTACAGGCATTTGAGGCCATAGGATGAAGCTGCGATTTCCAGAGCATGGCTGGGCTCTAGGACAAGTCTCTCCACTCTTCATGGTGGGTGCTGTCTTCTTCTGCCCCTTGTCCCCCCTTCCACCCTTCTCCAGTCACACTGACCTTCTTCCTTTCTCGCCTCCATCCCCACCACCATGTTCTCTGCGCTTGCCCTTCTCTGCTCGTGTGCTCATCATCGTTGCTGTTCCCTAAATCTGACCGGCTCTTCTCACAGACACACAGTAGACTGTGCTCTACTCCCTGTCCCCTGGAAGCTAAAGAGTCCTAGTCATTTGATTTCACTAAAGCAACGTGGGCAGATGGACATGTGTCGGTTGTGGGTAGCAGATTTCACAACCTGTGTGGAATTTACCCCCTTCCTTTCTCTTTGCCATGGCAACTGGAGAATTCCAGACAGTGGCTTCTCCATCAACCTTGGGTCTTAAAATGAGAAAGATGACTTCAGTCTACCGCATACACACAAGAAGTATGGATTAGAAACAAACCGTTATTGTTTTTTGTAATGAGACCTGGGGGCTCTTTTGTTTTGCAGCATAATCTAACTTCTCATGTTGATACAGTCTGGGACACTTCCTCCTGATTTTCCTTTGGTCCATGGCTTCTTATTTTTCAAACTCTTTTCAGATATCCTGGCCTCAGAAAGGTTCTCTTTGGCCAGCTCCCTCACAGCCATTCTTGATATTTTCCTGCTTCATTTTCTTCATCACAGTTAAGGCCATTCGACATTATTTTATTTATCCACTTACTGCTTTTCATTATTTCTAAGATGAACATTTTTTACAGGAACGCTGTTTCTGAAATTAGAATGGATCTTACGGTCCAGAGTGTGTCATGAAGGTCATGACACTGTCAAGTTGTCTGTGCGTGGCACAAACCTGAAGAAGCCCAGCACCCAAGCCTGACACTCCCTTCTGCAGCAAACACATGTAACTGATACAGACCTGAGCAGTGTCAGTATATCAGAAGATCCTGATTTGGACCGTGAGCCCTCTTGTAACCTCTATGAATGTCGTAGTTATAGGGATGGAGTGAAGGATTTGAGCAAATCATTCCTGTTTAGTGACATTGCTGAAGTGGGAAGCGAGGCAGAAAAAATGTATATAACTTTAGAGTCTGCTGAAGCCCCATGCTTATGACTTTTAATCCCCTTTTAAAACCTTTTATGCGACATCATCAGTGCTACGGATGAACGCACCAAGGAGGAAAGAGTGTGGAAAAAACCCAGACATTGATGAGTCTGAGTTGAAAAGTGATTCAGAAGAGTTGGACTCAGTATAAAGAAGTTTGAGGAATAACAACCAATTTATTTCCCTTGTATTTTCATTTTTATGTATGCACAATAGTAATATGTGATAAAAATCTGTCTAATTAAGTCTCAAAGAACTCTTTCAATAAGTAAAATTAAAAATTCTAAGCGATAAGAAAGCATTGTGTCATGGTTTAATTGGCAGCTTATTTTTCTTTCATAGCGGAACAAAAAATAATGGTGCTTCTTGCAATTGTGTGTCTTAGAGTTGATGAAATGTGGTATTTCTGTCTGAGGCTGCTCTTATCACAAAGACATCTGCTGTGTCATTCAATTCAATTTCAGTTGGGTTTAAAGAAGGCCTCTGGCCATTTAGAAAGTTGGCTCATTTGGACTTAGAGGCCACTGTCATTTTAAATTTGCCCAGCCCTGAATGGAGATGAGCTAGAGCCCTGCTTCTGACCTCCACTGGATGTCTGCCTGTGGGTGGGACCAGGGCCGCTGGCACCAGAGGAAGGTCCATCCCCGAACCTTGGGTGTGTCTGTGTTGATACCTCAATTTTCCTGCTGAATTCATGAATTACTTATACTAGAATGTAATTAGTAATTTTTTTCTTTTGAAACCTTTTTTTCAATAATTACAGACTCAAAAATAGTGGAGAGAGGTGCTGTTGACTTTTCATCATTTCAATGGCAAGATCTTAATAACTCTGGTACGATATCACAGTTAGGAAAGGGACATCGTACAATGCAATTAATTATGTTGTAGACCTCATTCAGACTTTACCAGTGTTCATGTGCACTCGTGTGTGTGTGTGTGTGTGTGCGTGTGCGCCTGTGTGTAGGTTTGTGCAATTTTAACCTGTGTGGATGTTACTAAGATACAGCTGCCTGTGCTGCCCCTTCACGATCTCACTTCATTGTCTGTCCCTAAGCCCCCAGCAACCACTGATAAGTTCTCCATCTCCATGATTTTGTCATTTTGAGAGCATTTACATAAGTTAATCATATAGTGCATAAGACTGACTTTTTTCCACCTTGGCACAATGCCTTTGAGATTTATCCCAGTTGTGTGTATCAGTAGTTTTTTCTTTTTTCTTAATAGTATCCCATGGTGTAGATGCATGAGTTTATTAAAGGACATTTGGGTAGTTCCCAGTTGTTGGCTATTGCTAACAAAGCACCTATAAACATGCATAGGCAGATATGTGAAAATGAGTTTTCATTTCTCAGGAGAAACACCCAAACATGCAATCGCCAAGCTGTCTAATAAGCGTATATTGAATTTCATTAGAAACAGCCAGGATATTTTTCAGAGTGTCCAATTTCTTACATGGGTGATCAGATGGGGGTGATCTAGTTTACTTAAATCTTTTCCAGTATTTGGTACTGTTGGTGTTTTTTATTTTAGCTATTGGGGTAGGTATGCAGTGATGGTTTTAGTCTGCATTCCCAGACGGTGTTGAGCATCTTCTCATGTGCTTTTTGACCATCTGCTTGTCCTCTTGGTGGAGTGTCTGTTCATGTTGGATGCCCATTTTTTACATTGATCTTTTTTTTACCATTCAGTTTTGAGAGTTATTTACATTTACATTTGAAAGTTCTTTACTACATCTAGATACTGGTCTTTTAACCAACATATGATTTGCAAATACTTTTTCCATGTTTTAAAAACAAAGACAATTTTTAAGAGTGGTTTAAGGTTCAAATGAACCATCTTTGATACAGCATCATCACTTAAAGTATATAACTTACAATAAGGTCATTCTTGGTGTTGTGCATTTTACTGGCTTGGACAAATGTATAATAAAATGCATCCATCAGTATAGCATCAAGAGTATTTTCATGGGGTGCCTGGGTGGCTCAGTGGGTTAAAGCCTCTGCCTTCGGCTCAGGTCATGATCCCAGGGTCCTGGGATAGAGCCCCACGTTGGGCTCTCTGCTCAGTGGGGAGCCTGCTTCCTCCTCTCTCTCTCTGCCTGCCTCTCTGCCTACTTGTAATCTCTGTCAAATAAATAAATAAAATCTTTTTTAAAAAAGAAAAGGAGTATTTTCACTGTCCTAAAGTCCTCTGTGCTCCACCTACTCACCCCTGCCCTCTCATCTGTGGCAGCCTCTACAGTTTTTCATTGTCTTTATAGTTTTGCCATTTCCAGAGTATCATATCACTGGAATCAAACAGTGGATAGCCTTTTCATAGCTTGAAGCTCATTTCTTGTTAGCACGGAATATTCGATTGTTTGGATATAATCGTTGTCTGGATATACCATGGTTCATTTATTCATTCACTTACTGAAGGACATTTTGGTTGCTGCCAAATTTTAGCAATCATGAATAAAGCTGCTATAAACATCTGTGTGCAGGTTTTTTTGCATGCATAAAGTTTTCAACTCCTTTGGATAAATACCAAGGAGTGTGATTACTGGATTATTTGTAAGAGTATGTTTAATTTCATAAGAAACTGCCAAACTGTCTTGCAGAGTGGCTGTACCATTTTGCATTCCCACCAGCAATGTACAAGAGTTCCTGTTGCTCCACACCCTCATCAGCATTTGGAGTTGTCAGTGTTCCAGGTTTCAGGCATTCTAAGGCTTACATGGTAGCATCTTGCTTTTAATTTTCAATTACCTATTGACATATGATGTTAGGCATCTCTTAATATGCATACTCGCTGCCTATGGATCTTCTTTGGTGAGGTGTGTATTAAGGTCTTTAGATCACTTTTTAACTGGGCTCTTTTCTTTTCTTCTTCTTCAAGGTAAGCTCTACATCTCGCAAGGAGCCCAACCCAGGGACTTGAACTTACGACCCTGAAATCAAGACCTGAGCTGAGATCAAGAGTTGGACACCTAACTGACTGAGCCACCCAGGCACTTGGGGTGTTTCCTTATTATTGAGTTTTAAGAACTCTTTATGTTTTGGATGTCTATTTTCTCCCCAGGTGTAGCTTGTTTTCTCATTCCCTTGACATTGTCTTTCGGAGAGCAAAAGTTTTTAATTAAAAATAAGTTTTAATTTTAATGAATTGTAGCTGATTGGTTATTTCTTTCATGGATGGTGACTTTGGTATTGTATCTACAAGATTATTGCTAAACTCAAGGTCACCTAGTTGTTCTCCGAGGTTATCTTCCTGGAGTTTTATAGTTTTGTATTTTGCATTTAGGTCAGTGATTTATTTTGAGTTAATTTTTGTGAAGAGTGTAAGGTCTGTGTCTAGATTCTTTTTTTTTTTTTAATTTATTTTTATTATTTGAGAGAGAGAGGGAGACACAGAGAGAGGGAACAGGGAGAAGGAGAAGGAGATGCAGACTCTTTGTTGAGCAGGGAGCCCAATGTGGGGCTCAATCCCAGGACCCCAGGATCATGATCTGAGCCAAAGGCAGATGCTTAGCTGACTGAGCCACCCCGGGTCCCCAGATTCTTTTTTTTGCATTTGGATGTCTAGTTATTTCAATACCGTTTGTTCAAAAAAACTTTTTTTTTTATCATTCAGAGTCTTCTGAAGAGCAGAAGATTTAATTTTTTCAGAAGATTTCATTTTAATTAAAAAAATATATATTTTTCTTTGTGGGTTGCATTTTTGGTGTCAAATCTAAGAACTTTTTGCCTTAACCTGAAGTCCAAAGGCTTTTCTCCCATATATTCTTCTGGAAATTTCATGGTTCTACTTTTGGTATTTAAATCTACTATCCATTCCAAGTTACTTTTTGTAGAAGATGTGAGATTTAGCATAGATTTTTTTCTTTTCTTTTTGCCTAAGACGTCCAATTGCCCCAGCATCATTTGTTGAAAAGATCATCCTTCCTTCATTAAATTGCTTTTGCACCTTTGCCAGAATCAGTCAAGCATATTTGTGTGGGTCTATTTCTGGGTTTTTAATTCTGTTCTATTGATCTATGTGTTTATCTCTGTCAATACCACAGTCTTGATTAGTGCAGCTATATAATAAGTCTTAAAATTAGATAGTGTGATTCCTCTGACTTTCTTCATCTTTTTCTAAATCAATTATCTATTCTAGTTCATCTAGATTTACATATAACTCTTTCAATAAAATTGATATTTTAAAAATTGGCTATTAAAATTTATTGAAAAAGGAAACACACGAGTTTGATCTTTTGTACTGTTACATTAGAATAAAAATATAATTATGACAATTTAAAATATTCATCTTTAAGTCACGTGAAATGACCTCGTGGACCACCAGACTGGTCCAGACCCTCATCTCCTAACACCACTGTATTGGGAGGGAGGCCTCCATAGAACGCTGGCTTTGCCCTTTGGAGAAACTCAGTCCCTTGTCTAGGTCTGGCTCAGAGGTAGCTGGTTCACTCCATAGCAGTCATCTGTAAGGTGGCTTGTGACTCCTGGGTAAACCCAAAGGGCAAGCTCTGATCAGCTGTGTGGCCCTGTATAAACAAAGTGAACCAGGTCCCTTCTTGGCACATTTGAGTGTCAGGTGGAAAGAGTCAGGAATTGACAGTGGGAATAGGACAGAAGCTATGAAAAAGTAGAGACATGAGGGAGCGAGGAATACAAAAAACAGTAGACACTGAAGTGTAGAGAAACTTTTTCCCATGGTGGGAAGCACTGGTGTGCCTCCTCTGGCCTGGCAGCACCTAGGGAAAGGTGGAGAACTGGACAGCCAGGCATTCCAGAGCTGTCCTAGGTTCTGAACCTCCCTTAGTTAAGACCTCAAGTCCATGATTGGGATGGTTTGGGTCCTCTTCTTCTTCAACAATGCCTCCACATTTAAGGGACATTTTGTTGATCCAAAGCTTACAGTTCACAGAAATTGTGGAGTGTGAGATGGCTTTGGATAGCACAGAATCTGGAGTTGTCTAATGATGCATCACCAAACAGGAAGTTACTCCTTTTCCAGCTAACCCAGCCTAGATCGGTAGGTCTTTAACACCTGGTCCCTCCCATCCCTTTTTGACAAAGAGAGGTGGCCTCAGCTTTAGAGCTCCTGATAAGCATCAGTCTTCACACAGAGTTTCATAAAATTGTTGTTTTCATTGTTAATAATAATTTGCTTGCACAATTTTTTCCTCCTTGAATTGTGCTTAGTATAAAGTAGAGGTTGCAATTCTCAGCCAATGACTAAGTGAATGAATTGGATGTGCCTTTTTCATAATTTTTTGATTTTTGTGTTTTTACTCCATCTGACTATGAGCACTATGAAGGCAAGGGCTGTCCTTTGCTTTTTCTTCACCATTTTGTTCCTAGGGCCAAGTGAAATGCGGGCACAGGAAGTTCTCAGATGTGCAGCTATTGCTTGGCCTGGCTAGAGTGGATAGGTGAATGAGGAAGGCACAGCAAAGTCAAACCTAACAGCCAGGCCTTGCTGTTTTGGCTCCTAAAGGAAGCTGATGTAACTGGCTAGTGTGGGCCCCGTGCACTGTCCACGTCAGAAACTTGGCTTGTCATTCCTTCCTCGAAAGCCTCTTTGCAAGAGTGCTGGTCTCTGCACTGATTGCACACACAGCCTGTCTTCCTTTGCTTCCATCATAGCAGGCCTGGCCCTACCTGCCTCTCCTGAGTTCACACCCACGTGGGTCTTCACTACTGGCCACGAGAAAATCATTTCTAAGGCCTCAGGTTCCCACTGAATGGGGGTGCATAGTGAGGCACGGTCAGCTTTTCTTTTTGAGGCTGGGACGTGAGCTGGAACAGGAGTCTGAACTTTAATTTCACTTTCTCTTTTTGTTGATCTCTAATAATCTGCCATGTACTGTAAGCTTGGCGGAGGATTTCTTTAAAACAAAACTTCCAACCAGGCTGGACACATTAGTGCTGTCAGCAAGCCTGTTACCCTCCTTCAGAGGGAAGGTCAACAAATAATTTCAGCTTTGTTTAAAGCCTCTTTAATGGATTCTATAAAATGCTCTAATTGTCAATGATTATCCTTCGAAGTGCTTGCAAGCTTTTTAAAGCTTTTCTACACTCATTTCACTTTGTTCACACAGAGTTCAAGTTCTCTGATGTACTTAAGCAAGAGGAGGCATTTCTTATTTATTTATTTTTTTTAAAAATCGTGCAATTTGGAGTGTTTGCAAGGCAGGCAGCCCTTCTCTCATCTTGGCCTGAAGCAGAGAGCTTTTACTCGACTTTCCATCTGTTTCCATCTTGTTGCTCAATAAGAAATTAAATGCCGTCTAAAGGATATGGAAGTCTCCTCACCGAACCTACTGTAATTGCCTTCTGGTTTAGTCAGAACCCCATGTGGTATCTCATTTGAGCCCCATCGAGGGGGCCTGGAGGGTCCACCTGGACTGGGTTCCCAGTTTCCGCTGCCCCGTTGACACCGGGGCTCGATCATTCTCCTTGGGAAACCTCGCCGTGCATCTCTGGATGTTCAGCCCTACCCTGGATGCTACCTACTGGATGCCGAGGGCACTCACCCCTCGTTCTGACAACCCAAAATGTCCCCAGACATTGCCAAATGTACCCCAGTGGTCAAGATCCCCCTTGGTTAAGAACGGTTCTTGGATGAGGAGGCTGGGGCTCCAAGGCCTTGCCCAGATCCCCACAATGGGGGGCCACGGGGCTGGCAGCTCCTGGCACTGATGGGCCCCAGCAGCCCCCCCGTGCAGCGGAGCGCACCATCTTCTCTTCTCCTGTGCCGTCCTCCACGCCCCGGCCTGCCCCACCGGCCATTTCCAACAAGAAAGCCTCTGTCCGGCACCTGTACCTTCTGGAGGCGACGCGTTTCCCGCTCCGTTCTTCCGCCAGCCAAGCATCGTGCAGCCGAGGAGAGCACCGCCCGGCCGCTTTCTGCACGGCACGGGCACGGGCACGGGCAGGGGCAGGGGCAGGGGCAGGGGCAGGGGCAGGGGCAGCGGGCAGGGGGCTCTCAGGCTGCTGCGGGCGGTGCCCCACGGCGCCCCGTGATCTCCCAGGCGGGCGGCCGGGGGCTGTGCCTCTGGGAGGAAGGAGCTAGGAGCGGACCCCTCGGGCTGGGCGCTCGCAGCCCCAGGGAGTCGTCAGCGCCGCTGCGTTTCCCGTCCCGCCGGAACCGCAACCGCGGCCTCAGCCTCACCGCGTGGGGCAGCCGTGGGAGTGCCCGCGGAGGATCCTGGGAGGAAGTGAGCGGGCGCGAGGGCACGTGCGTGCGCGGCGTGCGCGGCGTGCGCAGCCTGCGTGCGCCTGCGTGGTGGGAGCCACGGCGGCGCTGGTCAGGCCCTCGGCGATCTGTGGGCTGAGGTCTCGCACGCCGTGGAAACGCCGGGTTAAACGAGAGAAACGCAGGACTTCTCAGAGCCTTGCCTGGCTGATGCGCCGTGTGACTCTCTGAGAGCGATGCCGGATACAGCGGTTACCAAAGTCACTTGACCAGGGCAGCCGCTGTGTGTTCGCGGGCTCCGTCGCGCCGCGCGTTCTCGGGACCTTCCGCGAGGAGGGGTCACCCAGCTGGCAGCAGCGTCGCCGTCCCCGTCTGCGGCTCTCAGGTGGCTTGGACACTGGCAGGGGCGGGAGGCGGCCGAAGCCCCGCGCCGCCTCGTTTGACGGCTCCGGGGCCGGGGTCCGGGCGAGGCGGTGCGGAAGGGAGACTCTCCCGGGCACCCGGGCGCCCCCGGGGCGGTGGGGTGTCCGTGGTCCGACGCCCCCGCGCACGCCGGCGGCCGCGGGCGCGGGTGGGGTGGCGGCGGGGCCCGGGGCCGGGGGGGGGCGGGGGGCGCAGGGCCGTGCGCCCCCGGGGCGCCCTCCGACCCCCGACCCGTGCGCGCGGCGAGGGCCAGCGCGCAGGCAGGGGGGCGGACGGCAGTTTCCACGGGCGCCGGGTGGTTTGTTTTTTTATCTGTTTGCAAATGTTCAGTGTAATGGTTGGAAACCCAGCCGCGGAGCTGCCGCCGCCCACACGCGGAGCTGCAGTGGCACCGAGCCTCGGCAGGCGAGCCTATCCCCCGCGTCGGCCATTGCACCCGAACCCACGCCAGGGCAGGCTGCACACCTTCCCCGGCGCCCCTCCGCCCCGGCACCCCGGCACCCACCACCCTCCACACACACCATCTTTTTTTTTTTTTTTTTTTTTTTTTTTTTTTTAATTTCCAGCACTCGGTTTTCTCTAGAGAAGCCACAAAGAGAAGCAAGGCAGAGATAGGACGAGCTGGGAGAATGCTCCTGCCTCATCGGAGCCACCGGCTTTCGGGAGAGCGCGGCGGCCCCCACCTGCCTGCGGACTGAGCGCGTGAAGGTGAGAGAGGTCTTTGTGATTTCTTTATGCACCTGGAGGTCTGGGATGCAAGGCCGGATGACGGGACCGTCATCATTGAGCCTTGTCGGTTGCCTCCCGAGTGGTTCTCTCAGGCAAGCGTGATGGATGCTTCCTTCCAAGCACACGTCGTTCTCTCTGACACGAGCCCCCACGCAGGTCCCCGCGAGAGCTTCTGAGCCAGGGGCTTCGGATCCCCCTCCTCCACCTTCCAGCACAGCCTCCCAAGCCCGAGATGT
This sequence comes from Mustela nigripes, assembly GCF_022355385.1. Classification (NCBI taxonomy): domain Eukaryota; kingdom Metazoa; phylum Chordata; class Mammalia; order Carnivora; family Mustelidae; genus Mustela; species Mustela nigripes. The sequence continues at coordinate 136,828,105 of NC_081563.1, forward strand.
GGAACGAGGTCCGGTCCTGCCTCTGGCTTGACCTGTTGATTTCCACCGGGGGCTGCTGACCCTTCCTCCCTGAAGGGAGCGCCGACCTGTTCTCTTGGGGCTGTATGGAACGGGGCTCCATCCGAGGGGCTTCGGGAAACCTGTTTCCCCGGTGGCCCCGTGCCCAGTCATCAGAAGCAATCAGACCCAGCTGTCCAGCTAATCTGTATGAAATAGGCTTCCTTCCCAGTAGAAATCAACAAAGTTTAAAATAGAAGGGACCGTAATCGGAAACGCAGCTATAGAGTTGTGTGTGTGATGCAACAGGCAGAAACATCCGCATGGAAAATATTAAGTACAAATTACATAGCTCCCAACCATGTGAGCCAGGAAAAGAAATGACTTCCTTGCTTATTAAGCATGTTTGTGGGTCGGAGGGTAGCCAAGTGGGCACATCTCTTCTGGAAGGTTTAAACCTCTCAACAAGAAGGAGAGCCATAAAAGAAGAACAACAAAGATGGAGGGAGAGAAAAGAGGCCATAATCTAACGTACATGCAGAAGAGAAACAGATACAGAAACCTCCGAATTCTGTGCAGTCAGGGGATGAATCAGTTGGAATAGGTCTATTTTTAGTTTCCAAGATCTGCTGTTACATTCTGCCTGGCATTAATTAGTGTCACAGGCATGTTTCATCCACTGGTTTGGAAGGGCCTTCGCATGTCATTCAAACTGGGAGGGGCTGGCCCTCGTGTAGGGGTGCTCTGCGGTCCTACAAGTCTGTCCCTGACACACACGTGTCCAAGATGTTCTGCTCTCTGACCTTGCCCTCTCTGGGTGTATCCGTTAATCTCCTGGCTCCAGCCCTTGGATAGCTGGCCACTGGCCAAGGGAGAATTGTGATTGCTATGCTTTGTTTTTCAAAAAGGAAAGGCTGTACAAGCTGAAATTGGAAAAAAAAAAAGATGTTGGATCATGGCTTGGATAAACAAAAATGGCTTTGGGGGCAACTCTACCACCACGAAGAAGAAGAGTGAGGCCCTCAATCTCCAAACGAGGCTAATTTTGACAAAGTAGATTTCACAACTGAGGAACATATTCCAATGTAATTTAGACAAAGTGTAATATTTTAGCAGGAACTAATTATGGGGCTAGGTTGATCACATGTTGGCTGAAATAGTGTGTGAGGCTAATTACCCTGAGAAAGCCTGTTCGTGTTTCAGAGCCGAGGATGTAAATCTGAAGAGTGGTTTAAATGTAGGAGTTACCATGAGCATGGCACCTTGCCTTCCGAGGTGGCAACAGGACAGCAGCCAGCTTGAGCACGAGCAAGAAGGAGAAGTGGAAGACAAAGGTAGTCGAGCTGTTGGGACTACTGTTCTATACAGTTGCGACAATTATTAAGTTAGTTAAAAAAGCGTGAATACATTGTGGCCCCTAAAAAGACGTGCCTTTTACTCTCATACGTTATTCACAGTATTATTCTCTTGCTGTCCTAGAGTCCGATTGAGTCACTGCTAATTGTCAGTGCTGTTTCTCAAGAACTATGTATGGTCCTCCTTTAGTTTACAAATCGCTTCTGCTTGGCCCGTCCAAGTCGGGCGCGCGGACAGTCTTCATAGCAGGCTGGGAGAGTTCCCAGGGCCATGGCTGGCCTCTCTGTTGAGTGGAGAACCAGAATGTAGATGAGCACTGGCCAGACTGGTCTTCAGTCCTGAAGAAGCAATGCCACCCCTGAGTTTCTGAACTTCTTGAGAAGAAGGGTCAGAGGGTATGAATAAGCACTAACCTTGGGTCATGCCGTGAGGCCCCACCCATTCCATCCACCCAGACAGCTGATTCAAGGGTCCTGAGCCCACCTGTCTCAGTTATGTGCATCTGCCCTCCTCACTACACCATGCTCTTTGAACACTGCTGACCATGTCTTTCACCTGGGCGCCTCTGGCCTGGCACCTCAGCAGGCACAGTTGGATTATTATGGGCTGGGAACACCTGTGTTCAGCCATGGCAAGAGGTCACAGAAGAGGAGCCAGTGAATGGTCTCTCTATTGGTAATGAGGATCTCTGGCCCATATTCGGCCGGCCACGTCTGTGGCCGCAGATGTAGAACATAAGTGCCTGTCTTAGGCGGTGGCCTTCAGACTTTTGCCCTGAGACCTGACCAGAGGCTGCCGTTAGAAAATCAAATGAAATCTTCCTCTGGTGCCCAAAGCCCAGAGAGTTCTTTGTTTTACTTCATGATTCCTTTATGCACAGGGAGGTCTCATATACACGATCAGATGAAGAGATCTTAATCCTTGTGTCCAGTCTCAGCAGTGATCAGAGTCCCAGGTAGAGAAGGGCCTACTTTTGCCTGGCTCTGTTCCGGGGAGAGGCTTTACCTGCATTTCTTTATTCAGTCCTTGCAGTGGCCCTGTGTCTCTGAGGATGGCCTGCTTTCCATCACTGCTTTAAGAAGGAGGAAGCTGAAAGTTTCAAATTTTATTTTTAGTGTTTTATTTAAAAATATGAAAAATTGTCATGGCACTCTATAGTATTTCCATTGATCTGACTGTAAATTAACACTTTCCTCTAAAAAAAAATATCTCGAAAATTGCCACTCCCGTGTGCGGCACATGCTGATTGTAGTGTCACTAGGTGGTACTTCCGTGGCACTCTGCCCATTCTAAAAGAACAGGAAAAGCTCGAGCTCAGCACGTTAGAGGGTCAGACTGCGACATCCTGAGTACAGGGACCATGTTCTCCATGCACATTTCGTGCTCAGGCCTTCTGCATTTGATGGCAAATCCCGTGAAAGATGGGACTCCCTCAGCACTGTCCCTTCCTGCTAAGGTGAACTCCTGAGTGGAAATTAGGTACTGGATCACCTCTGTGTCTGCAGAGGGTCCTCGTCCACTGGCGTGTGGTGGGGAAGTTGGGCAAAGGGCTAGGGGAAGGAGACTTTTATCCCATGGGGGGCAGGTTCTCTCAAGGGAGCTCCCAGAGTAAGAGCCTCCCCCCCAAGCAGCCCCTGCCCACAGGCCCTCCCTCTTCCTCTGCGACCTGCCATGGGCCTCACATCCTGAGAGGAGCCCTAGAAACGGGCCCTGTTGATGCAAACACATGTACCCTTCACCACAGGAAATGTGGCCTCACGTTCACAGTGATAACCACCGGGCTCCTCACAGAGACCAAAGAGGAACAGATTGTAGATTTTTAACTAGATTAGGAAATACATGTCCCTCCCCTCTCTTTTCCCACCTCCCGTCAGCAGTTCTCAGTTCACCTCCCATGTAACCTCTGTTCTCCCTGCCTTCGGGAGCTGGACATTTAGGAAACAAAGTCCATGTTCTCTGGGTGTAGGTAAATGCAGTGAGTGGACAGATAATTAGTAACCTCGAGTCCCAGGTAGGGTTGTCAGATAAAATACAGGACCCCCAGTTAAAATGAAAATTCCAGGGGCCCCTGGGTTGCTCAGTGGATTAAGCCTCTGCCTTCGGCTCAGGTCATGATCCCAGGGTCCTGGGATCGAGCCCCTCATCGGGCTTTCTGCTTCGCAAAGAGCCTGCTTCCCACCACCCCCTGCCTGCCTCTCTGTCTACTTGTCATCTCTGTCTGTCAAATAAATCAAAAATCTTAAAGAAAATTCCAGGTGTGCAACAGATGCGTTTTTGGTATGTGTCCCAAATGTTACACAGGCCATGCTTATGCTAACATTTTGTTGAGATTTAACTAGGTGTTCTGCATTTTTACGTATTTGCTGCAACTGGTAGCCACAGCACAGGGAATCCACCATTTGAGGCTCAGAAAACATCTTGGCAGAGTGTTGGACCATCTACTCCACCCAGACTTGCTTTCTGGTTCCAAGAGCAGGAAAGTGGCCAGCTACAGGCACACGCCGACACTTCCTGTGCAGGAAGGCCTTCTCGGGTCGGCCCGGTGGAGGTGTAGGCTGTTATTTGTTGTTCAGGGGAGAAACTGAGGCCCGGGGTGGCTTGCCCAGTGCTCAGAGTCAGCTCTTGGCCCGTCTCACTGCATAGTACTTTCTGGCAGTGGGTGGTAAGCAGCACGAGTGCTGAGAAAAACCAGGCTTTGGAGGAGCGGTAATAACAGGTTAGCTTGGAAGTGCTCTGTGCAGAGATGGGAAGGCTGTGTCAGTGCATGCAAATTATATGCAAATACACCTTGCCCCCTCACAGGCTCACCTATCTGATGGGACCCCCGTAAGCACAGCTCCTGCCAGCCTGGCTTTCCGGTAGGGCAGGTGTACCTGGCTGAGCCCTGTTGGACCCCTGGCGAGGTCCACGTTCCCAGGGTGCACGTGGGCTGGGACAGGAGGTGTGTGTGTGTGCGCGTGAGCAAGTGCATACACACGTGCTCTCTCGGCGTGGCTCAGGATGCGAGGGGGCTGGCGTGGAGGTGGACGTGTGAGGCTGGAGGAGCATGTTGACGTGTGTGTGACTTGCCACCTCGAGCTGTGCACACCTGGCAGGCCGCATGGCTCCTGTCTCCTGACATGACCTCCCGAGACAGGAGAAAGCCCCTTTCCCTGGGCACCCCCCTGCTGAGGTGGCCGGCCCCAGAGATGACTGATGAGAAGGGTCCCGACGGTGATGCTGCTGTGGACGTTGGCTGAGGCTTGGAGGTCTACCTGTCCTCTGGTGAGCACCTTGTACCTCATTCTCCTGAAGGTGCCTGTGTGGTGATTGTCCCTGCCTGACCGACAGGTGGACACACAGAGGCTCTGGAAGGTAAAGTAGCTTGCCCACAGTGGCCGAGACACCCAGCCGAGCTCAGCCCCGGGTGCCACTGGCTCTCAGGCTCTGCTGCCCGGTCGGGTGAACCTCTGCTTGCTGAATACAAGGCAGTCTCTGGACCTGCGTCCTGCGCATGAACTCTCTGACGGGGGAGCACTGTCTTGAAAAACTCTTTATGGAGATCTGCACCGGTAGAACTGAGGTAGTTTGGGATCGGTGCTGGCAGTGTCGGTGTGGTTGGCCTCAGACGTTGGTGCCGTCTGAACACCTCATGCTGGGCAGTGTTCTCCAAGTTGGGCTCTGAGCGCAGGGGTCCTGATGGGGAGTGCATTGCCTCTTGCTGTCTCTTGTGGGCTGAGCGAGGGGAGCTTGGTTTCAGGGCTACACATGGGTGGTACCGGTAGTCTGGGTCTAAAGGGTGTCTTTGCTGATGCCTGGCTGAGTATTTGGTCAAGTTGCCTCACCTGTGTGAGCCTCCTTTTCCTCACCTGTGAAATGGTGTGCATGAGGGCTGCCTACCTCACACCATGGCTTGGAGGCATGGCTGGTCTCTCGCCCAAGAAGTTTCTGCTGTTATGAGTCATTGCTGGGGCCCCCCCAGGTGCCACTGGGGTGCAGTAGTATGGAATGTGTCGCTCTCACCTTTGATGGTCCTAGAACTCAGGAAACCAAGCTAAATTCATTACAGTGTGGGGTGGTAAAGATACCCCCCAGAGTGCCACAGAGTATGGCACCGCTTCCAGCTGTGGACCCTGAGGCCATTGTCGGGGAGGCAGCATTTGGATCTACGTTGATGAGCAGTAAGTTGTGGGAGCGCCAGGCTGAGGGAGGTGTGTGAGCAGGAGTGCGGGGTGGGGGCTGGTCTGAGCTGTCCAGTTTGAGTGGATGATTTGTCCGTTGACTCACTTGTGCAGGGCAACAGCCTTGCAACTGGTGACAAAGCAGAAGGGTCCCGGCCTGTGGGGTTTGTGTCATTTAGCATGTGATGTTTTGCTATAACTGTGCTGAACGCGGTGTTCTGGCTTGGTTAGGGAGCGGGCATCCCAGCAGCCCCTGCCCCCCACCCCCACCCCAAGGAGCCGGGAACTGGCTGAGAGCTGAAGGGTTAGCAGGGGCAGTGACATGGGCTGGACTGTGAGGGGCTGCGTGGCCAGCAGGGCTGGGATGCAGAGGTCAGATGAGAGGCTCGGGGAGGAGCTAGGGAGGTGGTGGAGGCCGGTGCCTGTGGATCATGAAGGCAGAGCCGATCGCTGAAGTTTCGAGAACAGTGGGCACTAAGGGCTTGTCACCAGTGTGAGGTGGTGGATGTAACTGTGTTTGGGAACCATCCCTCTGGCTGTGGCTTGTCGGGGTGTGGATCTGTCAGAAGCCAGGGTGAAGGTAGGGAATGGCTTTCACCGACTGAAGCCAGTCTGACCCAAATCCTGCTTGGCCACCATTGTCATCCCCAACCTGCTGAGCGGCTCACAGCTTGCCCCGGGAGCAGCGTGTCATGCAGACCCTGTTCCTGAGTCCCCCCTCCCCTGGCCTCCCCACCACCTTCCTGGGGAGAACACGTGTGTTGGCTGCTAGCCCACACACTCTCAGTTCTTCCCCTTGGAGCCAAATTCTGTGCAGTCGGATCCAAGGAGAACAGGAAGGAGCCCACAAGATATCAAGCATGCTCCAGACCCGCTGCCGACTCTGGAGGAGGTCAGGGCGGATTTCTGTGTGGCGCTCCTCGCCGGGCCGGGCACGTCTGCAAGGGCTGGACTTCCCAGGGAGCAGAAGGCTTGGCAGGAGGAGCGGATTGCTCCACTGAGAGAGGCCCCCAAGGTGAAGAGCTTAATTGTGCTGGATGCGACCCAGACAGCTTGGGTCTCCCAAGGGCCAAGACCTGATCGGGAGACTGGACGGACATGTTTGGTGGTCCCAAGGGCCCACCAGCATGCCCCGTGAAGGGCAAGTCAGAGGTGGGGTGTCCCTGCAGAGGGATGGGGACTCTGTGGGAAGATGCCTGGGCCAGCGCAGCCTCAGAGAGGGATGTCCTGCCCTGCTGCTTCGTGCTGCAGCGAGCTCCTTTGAAAAAGCCACGGGCCGCACCGGGTCTCCCCTCACAGCTGGGGGGGTCTTGCTCAACAGTTGCTTACCAAACACCTACTTGGGGGCTAGGCTGACAGAGTTAAACTCTTGTCCCTGTTGTCGAGGAATGCGTCATCTCATGAGAGAGAGTGATGTGTAAACTGATCATGATAGCACGCCATGCTGAGTGTGCAAGGAAGGACGTGCCCGCTGCCATGGGACCCTGGAGGGGTGGGGGTCCCCGCAGCCTGAGCCAGTTGGGTCACGTCTCATAGAGGAAGGAACATTTGAATAGCCTGGACCCATTCTTCCCACTCAGGGATAGGGAAACAGGTGTCCAGCGTGGAGACTTCTTTAAAGATGCACACACGCATAGTCACACCTCTTGCTTGATCCCACAGGATGCACGGCTGATGCCTTTAGAGTGGACACTTGTGTGGTCTCTTGTCAGAGCAATTCCATGAGCATCAGGTCCGGGGCAGAAAACAGTAAATGATTGGATAGTGCATGCTTCTTTGTTTGGATTTTTTCAGCCCCGGGAGGTCGAACCATGACCCACAGCAGCACTTGTAAAATGTCTTCTTTCTTTTCCCATTTACTTTCTCTCATGTGGAGTCTATGGAAAATTCCTACCTTTGTTCTGACCCTGCTGTTTCTGTCAGTTGCTCTCTCAAGCTCCACACCTTGTCTGATGCTTCTTAAGAGTACAGTTTCTCCTGTGGCCTAAAAAGCTCTGCATCGTCAGTCGTCTGCCCGCCCTGTCGCCTGACTCCCAGTGCTCTCCTCTTTGCTGTTGCCCTGCATGCCCTTAGCTTTCTGCTGGTCTTAACCTGCTAAGGGGGTGCTTGCCCCGGGGCCTCCCTCTGTCTGGAACCCAGTGCCCTCATGTTTCCTCATGGCTGAATCCTCCTTCTGTTTCGGGCCCCTTCCCAGGCGTGTTCCTCCTTCCCTTTCCCTCACTCCTTGTCAAACCACTCCTCGTCAAAGTTTTCTGCTGTCATCACACTCATTTCTGTCTGAGCTTACTCCGCTCATTGATGTGTTTTCGTAGTTATGATGATGTCTCTCACTAGAATGACAGCCTCGTGAGGGCAAGGACTTTGTCTGTCTTATTCTTCCTGATGCTTTGACCTAGAGTTTGGAACCTGGTTGGTACTCAAGCAGCATTTGGTGAATGTGTACCTATTGAATGCAAGTTCCCAGACATCTGGGAGGGGTAATGTCTTCTTTTTTCATTGCTTTTTCCGGGGTTAGTGTCTGCCTATTTGGACATTGTCCTTAATTTCTTTCAATTATCTTGATTATGTATCACATGAAAGAGTAAAGAGTTGTTTAGTGAAGACAGAATCCTCTCAAGCCAGTGGGAAGTGAAGGGACAGCCTGGACCAAGCAGGTTAGGAAAACAGGCATACCTGGACGTGTGTCTGCAGCCACATGTATGTGCGGGTAACATGATGACAAAAAATAGTGGCAGCCGTCGTTTGGTGTTGCGGGGAATGGCGTGGGCTCTGGTGAGAGGTGGGTTCTGGTCCCCCTTCTGTGATCTTTACAATGCGGAGGTGGCTGATTGGTTTTAGCTCAAGTACAGAATCTCACTGGGGATGTTTCCTAGAGGTCCAGATAAAGAGGCTTCCGATGCCTAGCTCTGTGGGGAAGAGTGCTGTGACCAAGTAGCCGTGGGTGCCAGGAGGGGCGGGGACATGTGTACCTGCACTTGACATTGCTGGGTTACATGGTCCTTGGAGCAGCTTTCTCTCTAAATTCCAGGCAGTGCTCATCCACTGGGAATGCTAAGAGATGTGTTGGGGACCCTGAGTGAAGGGGCAAAGTCTCCCACATCAGGAGACTTCATCTGCGGAGGCTGATCTTGAGAGATGTGCTGAGAAAGCTCTCCTGGGGGTAGGGAGTGATGGGCAGTCTGAGGAAGGTATGGATGAGCTGTGTGTTTTCCCTGCTGCTCAGCCAAAGCCCCTGAAATTCCCAGCACCTAAGTGCAACTCCTGCTGGGGCTGGAGGTCTCTGTGCTGCTGGAAGCATGCTTTTGAGGTCACGCCAGCTCTTTCCTCTGGTTGTGGATGGGACTCTGGATTTTGGCTTTGGAGGGAAATTGGGTGGCTTACAACTCGAGCCTTACTTCCTTCCAAAAATGCTTCGGGGGAACTTACAGTAAGAACACACCCAGAGGCTAGGACAGTGGGAAATAAAGCCAGAACATGAGATCAGAGGCCCCCAAAAGGAAGAGAAGACCGAATCTCCAGGAAGGTCCAGGGTCTCTCAGGCCAGGCCTTGGATTCGAGGAATAATCATCATTTGGTTTCATAAGGACAAAAGGATTCTTGGCTTGGAAAGGCAGCTGGCAGAGGCTAATATACAAATCTGTGTTTTAATCTGTTTATTGAAATGTTTAAACATATTGTTTTTGTGAATACATGCAAAAGACACTGATTGACCAGTCTCCCAAGTGGTGGGGTGTGGTGGGGTCTTAACCCTGCCATTTTGTTCCCCATCTGGACCTTTAAAAAAAGTAAAAATAAAAAATAAAGTCCTTACATAAGGAACTTTTTGAAGTGTTGGGGGGTAGAGAAACCAGTTTTTCTTGTTACAGCTGATATGTAAGGGTTTTCTTTCTGCTCTAAAAAATTAATCTACAAAAACAGTGGGTGACGCCAGCAAGATCACTTCAGGTGCTGGAAATGATTTCATTTATACACTCTGTGATTAAAAGTCTGATAGCCGAGTGCTCAAGAGCCATATCACATCTTCCTAAACAGGGATACAGCTTGTAGGAACAAACGCCCTGCCTTTCCGTCGCTTTTCGTCTGTCACTCAGGCAGCCAGGGGCGATGGTCTGGGGAAATGAGTGGCAGCTGGCAATTACGGCAGGAGAACATCGGGTGTAATGGGCGCTGTGAGGCTTTGTACCTTTCCCCGCCACCGCAGTCACAGCCGGTGCGAGGCGGGAGTCAGCCTGATGGAGCCCTCTGCATCAGCGTGATGGGAGCTGTTCCGGAACGGGTCAGGGAAGGGAGGCATTTATTCCCAAATAGCCTCCGCTGCATCAGGACAGTTTGGGGGAAGCTGGCATGTGAGTCACAAGGACATCATCTGAGAGATGTTCCGCCTGGTATCTTTCAAAAGACTCTTTTTAAAAAAGCATAATGCTTAGGGAGTTATTTTAATGGACATAACAAAAATAATTTGAGGCCCACGTCCATTAGTATTATTACAGTAATGATACTGTTTGGGACACATTAAGTGGTGGTAAAAGCAAGTCAGTTTGAAGAAATCTGTCGTAACTATAAATAAAGGTGCCACACAGCTTGGTGCTGAGGGACGCTGTGGTCCAGCCCCTTCCCGTCACAACCCCCCTGAAGGGAAGGGCGTTGGTCCACGTCCCCCAGAAAGCCAGTCACAAAGTCCTGGCCAGGGCTGGGATGCGGCCCCCAGCCCAGCGCCCCTTCCACAGTCCCACAGCGCCTCTCTCCTCTGCGGAAGGAAGGAAGGAGGTGGGGGAGAGGGAAACTCTCGGTGGGAATCAAGTTTCCATTTCAATTATTCAGCTGATCCTTGACCCCCATTACCATGGATAATCAAAAACTGGCTGGATGCATCATGTTTTAAATAAAAACATTGTTTAAGTGGCCCCAAGGACGTGCAGACAGATAATTGCATGGGGGCACTCGCGCAATTACCCTTCGGGGGGGGCCCTTTTCTATCTGCACAGAAATGAGAACAGCAGCCGTCAGCACGAGGTCGCACATCTGTGGAGTGCTCCTTTCTGAAGGGCTCGACAGGTACACCTCATTTCCCAGCCCACATGGATTGTGATTACAAACCGCTTCTGACAGTGAGGACAGCGTGTGGAGGATGTGGAGGGGAGCTGAACCCCGAGACTACTGGGCTTGAATGCAAATCCGAGTATGCATGTCCCCAAGGCAACTCGTTGTAGAGCCCAGAGCTGGCTGTCCCACCGCCCCCTACCCCCTGGAGAGGCCAGCCTCTGGTTTCCACGTCAAGCAGGTCCCGCCTGGTTTGTATGTTTTTGTAAGGAAGGCTCTTGGTGCAAGGTCTGGGTTTGTCCCAGGGAGCAAGGGTTTTGATAGGGCTCGTCCTTCAGCAGACGCTGCTTGAGGGCTGCCTCTGCCATGTGGGCTGTGCAGCTGGGCATGTGCAAGGGCCTGGCAGAGAGGAAGTGCTGGCGACACACGGGGCACGCGGCCCAAGAAGGGCAGCATGCGCAGAACAGGAGATGGGCTGTGTGTGTCCATCTTGGGAGAGTCTGCAGAGAAGAAGGGTTGGTATTTGTCTTGCTTGGCTTTGTGTGGCCTCGGTTCTTCATGTACTGGCTTCAGACAAACAAATGCTCATTTATTTGGTCCATACTTTTGGGACTGTGACACGGTGCTAGGTAGGCACTGTTCAGTGTCCATTCAGTGCTTGGCAGAGGGCCAGCGGAGGTGGGGCAGGGAAAGGCAGGTGGCACGTGTTGAGATAGAAGGGCAGCACTGGAGGACCAGTCTGGCAGCTGCTCTTGACTTGACCCAGGCAGCAGTGGGAATGACTTCTTTGTGCCCTGCTTGCCGGTGAGGCTGGGCGAGTCCCCAAGCAGTCTGAGGTGGCGGGGCAGGGGGGGGGAAGGCGACTACAGCCAGTGCCTCTCCCTTCTTCTTTCAGCTGTGGGATGGCACACTCGGGGACTGGGGAAGGTACTGAAACCAAACCCCAGAGGCAGGGGGGCATTCTGCTTCTAGCTGCGGGTTCTCAGTAGGAATGTGTGTGTGTGATTCTTCCTGCCTGGGCTCAATGGGACCCCCGGGGTGTCTGGTGTCTCTCCTGGTTCTGTTGCTGCTGCTGCTGCTTGTTGGCTGCCAAGCTAGCGTTGTCCCAAGAACAGTCCTGGAAGACTGTGGTGTTGCCAGATAAAACTTGCTCCTGGCAAAGGAGTGATCTTTTCTGTTTGTTTCCTTGGGGGTAAAACGCTGGGGAGAGCAAGTTCACCATTCTTTGGAAATTACGTTTCTTTTCTTTTTTTGGTGACTATTGTCAATGCCAAGCTCACCGGCTGTCTACACCCACTCTGGAGAGTTGGGTCATTCTGCTCAAGAACTCGACCCAGGAGTGATTATTGTTACATTGCGGTAGGAATTGCACACAATGAAACCCATCCCCTGAAAGTGTGCAGTTGAGTGGTTTTTAATATATTCACACAGTTGTGCAGTCACCACTATGATCTAGTTCCAGAACATTTTCAGCACCCCCAAATAAACCTTGAACCCATTAGCAGCCCTTCCCCCAACTCTCCCCGCCCATGGCGACCGCAAATCCACTTTCTGCCCTGTGGGGTTGTCTGTTCTGGACACTTACTAGAGATGGAAGGCCACAACATGAGTCCTTGTGTGTCTGACTTCTCTCACTTAGTGTGACGTTTTCAAGGGTTGTCTGTGTGATAGCAGGGGTCAGGACTTCATTTCCTTTCTGTTGCCTAATGATGGTCTGTCCATCGTATGGATGTTTGGATGTTTATCTGTTCATTGTTGACATACTTATTTTCGATCAACTCCAAAAGGTGGTTTTTTTTCCTATTACTGTTTTTAATCAATGTTTTAGCTCTTGTACAGGAAAATTTGTTAATTTATCTTAATGAGGAGTGTAACTTTGGAGAAAAAAGGCAAATCAAAGTCCTTTTAGGACATAGAGACGAATTTGTTCTTGAGGACCTTCTTGGCTAAGCCTAGGGATACATCTGAGTCAGGCCCCTCAGAGAATGGGGGGGCAGTGCCCCAGGGACCCTCACCCCTTTCTGCTTTGGTCCCTCCTTTCCAAAGCACTCAAGCTGCTAGGGCTCTACCTCATGGCTGGCAAGGCCCTTGTCTTCACCATGATGTCTTGTTGACTCGTGCTGGCTTGTGTTTCCAATATCCCCCATGCCCCTGTCGTCCAGTTGCCTGTGGCCCGCTCCCTGTTGGGGCAGTGGAACATGTGAAAGTCTTTGGCCTTCATGAACTTTCCGGCCTTCCCAGCTTGCCTCTTGCTGCCACTCCTTGCCCATCAAACTCCTCCACATGTGGCAGTACCCAGCTCATCTGTCATTTCCTCCAGGAGCTTCCAGGCTCCTGAAACCTTCTTCCTCTGGGCTCTGGCAGAGTTTTGTTTGTATGTCTGTTGTGGCCAGGGTGTTTCTGACAATATTTAACGACAGAAGAGGTACAGGCCCCAATAAACCAGACCAGACTAGTCAGAGCCAGGCAGGTATTTACTCCTGGCTGCTGGGTTCGGGAGATATCGGGGCCCGAGTTGGGGGTTTGGGGGAGGGGAGGGGACACTGAGGTGTGGCTGTACCACACGGGTTCCATCTCGCTCACACGGACTGGTCGAATCAGAGCTGGTTCTGCATCAGTCACTTTCCTGTCTTCAGCTGCGCGCTCCCTGTGGCCTCTGGAGCCAGTGAGGTGCCTGCTTCCTAATGCCAGGAGGCGGGGAGTGGAAGCCACATTGATCTGCACCATTTGGTTCTTCCAAAGCCCAGATCACTCAGCCAGATGAAATCCGCCCCCAAACCCAACCTAGCTGAACACGAGTCTTAGATACTTGACCAGCTGGGCATGACTGATGGCAAAGTGGGGCGAGGAAGCTTCAGTCTCCCAGTGAGAATTGCTGCATTCAGAGCAACGGGACGCCAGCCTACAGGAGGGCACATGCCCCAGTGCACCTGTCCAGAGCACATCTGGCCAGCCTGGTCCCTCTCTTGAGTGCACTTCTTTCCAGCAGCGTGCCCATTTTGCTCTCGGCCTCCACCTCTTGGAACAGCTGTGTTTTTCATCCTCTATCGCTGTCATGTTTGCTCCTTTCAAAGTTGTGGGGAGAGAGGAGGACTCAGCATGGGTGCACAGCTTAAGGGATGCCCAAAATGCAGTCACTGGGATCATAGTTCACCGCACTGTGTCACAAGTAAAAATGAACGCAGACAGTTCCAGGTTGAACAAAATATCAAGTTGTAAGTGGAGACAGCACCGCAGAGATCCTTGTGAGGTCTCTCGCCATCGTCACCTGCAGTGGAAATGCTCATTCTCGGCCCTTGGGAAGCTCCAGGTGTGCATGTGGAGGCTGTGCAGTTGCTTTTTCCAACCCCACAGCCAGGAGGAGGACCACACTGGCTCTGCTTCTTACCAACCTGCCCGGAAAAATCTCCCCTGTGATGCATGGGACCACACACCCTCATTTCCAGGGGGCAGCCTCTGTTTATGGGTTGTTAGATCAATAATCACAATTACTAGATATGAGCTGTGGCTTTGTTTTTTTTTTCCCCCATCTGTGTCGGTCTCTTCCTGTTTTCTAAGGGCTGCTACTGTGACATTAAGTAATGTATAGAAAATCAGGTACTTCCTATTTCAGAGCCAGCCCGGGTTTCGTCTCTGGTTGAGTCTCCTCCATGCTGCTCAGAATGGTGCTTTTCTAGTTCAACATGGAGTTGACTCAAAGGCCAAGCAATGGGGAAGCCATCCTCTTTTGTTTTATTTTCTAAGATGCAGGGAACATCTCTCTATGCTTTGAGATTCTGCCTGCGGAGTTGGGATGGTGGAAGATGCCTCAGACACCTTCTCGGGGAGGAGTCGCAGACTCCCTACACAGAGGAGCAGAAGGGCGCATGAGCCCCCTCATCCTGAGGGAGGGGGGCAGCCCACAGGTTTCTTCGGGAACTATGGCTGTCTTCTCAGTTTCTGGCCAGGTCATTTGTATTTGAGTTGGAGCATCATTGACTGAAAATCATCAAGCTTCATAAAGGTATGTAACATGTCCCCTGAGATAAGCATGTAGAAGATGTCAGTTTAAAAAAAAAACAAGCTTTCTTTAAGCCTGTGTTCTTAATGATATATTTATCTTTAAGCATGCAGTTGAAAAGAAATATCGCATAAAACTGGGTCTGACCCAGTTCAGTAATTCTCTTGTGTGCTTAACAGCACTGTTGCTTTTGTCAAAATATTTACTGCACTTCATAATGGCTGTCAGAAACCAGGTCTACAATCCACGTTTGACTAAACATGAAAACAAGCTATAGGAAATCTGTGGCTTTGTAAGCAGTTTTTTCTAGTGATAGACCTAATTAAAATGAAGGTGTGAATTGTTTAGAAATACTAGTTATGTTAGCCTGAGAGTGTGCAAAACTAAATGTACAGTAGATTCTAAAAAGCTATTTGATACAGAGCCTATTTATAGTGCTTCTGCTGATCACCCAAGGGTAGCATTTTTCAATGAGATTTACAAGGGACCATGGACCCTGGTCCACGTATTTACACACATACTTGGCTTCCCAGTGTCCAAAATAGCTGAGAGCTGCAGGGTCTGTCAGATAAGCCATGGAGCCGTGCTCTGAGAGGTAACATGCCTCTCTGTTCCCGTAGCAAATCTTTCTGTGAGAATGAAGCCAGAGATGTTATCTGCCAAAATGCAGCGAGGGACAGGATGCGAGCTAGAAAAATGATAGCGTCGGCTGGCTGGGAAAAGCAGAATCAACGTCAGGGCCAGTTTAAAATAATGTGCCTAATTCTACTGCCCCAGATAAGAGCAGGCATTTTGGACCACAAGGCTAATGTCAGTTCGAGGGAGCGTGGAGGTTCTACAGCCATCTTGGGGACTGTGGGAAGATCCTGAGGACACAAAGGATGAAGACGGGCTTCCTCAGTTGCACTTCAGCTGAGAAATTGAGGGAGGGTTGTGGTCACGGAGGAGGGGGCCCATGTGATCCGGGTCATCCAGAAGAACCTAAATGATCACTGCGGGGTGGCCTGTGGGAAATGAGGCCACGACAAAAGGCAAACGGATACCGGCCAGAGACTTCTTTCCTTGTAGAAATTGTGAACATGTATGCAGAGAACCGAGCTTGCAGAAGGGAGCTGGGGGAGTTCTGTTTGATTAAGAGGGAAGATCCCAACACGTGGGGCACCTGCTCTGCACACACCAATCACATCCACTCTGTTTCCAGTTCTTTGAAAAAGTGGACATGAGCCCCCCTCCTCATATCCGAAGTGCTCGGTGCGGAGCAGTTGGGTGGCTTAGTCAAAGTCACAGAGCTTGTCAGGGGCAGCAGACTCGAAGACAGCGGTTGTCTCTGGAGTCTGGGAATTCCAGCACCCACGCGGCCCTTCAGGGTGTGGTGCTGTGATGGTGGCTGAGTGGCCCTGGGATGACCGCACTGGGGGGGAGTTTCTGCAGGGCTCGATTGGGGCATTGGGAGGTAGCCTTTTTTCTGCTTTGGCTGGCAACCAAGTGAGCGTGGCCTTTGCAGACCTTCATTGCTTTAGCTGTGGTTTCATGATGACCACTCGGTAGTCATAGCCATGGCCGAGCTTTCCTTATATGGTGGTGATGTCCTGTGGGCTTCGAACATAGGAATACATAAGGAAAAGGGGTTGGTACAAAGAAGACCATGTCAAGGAAAATGATGCCCATTGAGGCCGTTTCTCTAAGGGGAGCCTTGTGGAACTCCAGGCTAGGGACATGGTTTTAGTTTAGGGAAACTATGGGCGCTGCATTAAATCCATTGATTCACACACTGGCAGGGTGGTTCCTATTTCAGTTATTTATTTATTTACTGTTTATTATTTTAATAAATCAGCCTTTTGTTTTACGATAATTGTAGATTTGCATGTGGTTGTAAGAAATATTCAGAAAGATCCCTTGTAGCTTTTATCCAGTCCCCCCTCCCCCACCCGTGGTAACGTTTTGCAGATCACAATTAGGATATTGACGTTGGGAAGGTCAAACTGCAGATCATTTCCATCATCAGAAGTGTCCCTCCCTCATGGTCTCGCTCACTTTTCTCCTGCCCTCCTCCTCCTAACTCCTAGTAACCACCAGTGTATCCTCCAGTTCTAGAATTTGTCACTTCAGGAATGTTATATGGGTAGGACCACACAGCGTGTAGTCTTTAGGATTAACTTTCCTTGCGCAGCATAATTCTCTGGAAAGTCATCCCAGTTCTACGTATTAGTAATTTAGCCCTTCTTCCCCCCCCCCCCGAGTTTAGCCCTTCTTATTGCCAATTAGTGTTCTATGATGTGGATGTACCACAGTTGGTTTAAACATTGGTCTGTTGAAGGACATCTGGGCTGATTCTAGGTTTTGGTTCTTAAAAAGCTGCTAAGAACATTTGTGTACAGGCTTTTGTGTGGACGGAACCTATCCTTTCTCTGGGGTAAATGCCCAGAAGTGCAGTCCCTGGATTGAGCGGTAGTTGTATCTTTAATTTTTTTTTTTTTTTTGAAACTGCCCAGTTCTTTTCCAGAATGACTGTACTTTTCCAGACTCACACCACCAATGTGTCTGGTGAATGCACATCCGCCCCTGTGTCTGGTGGTGTCACTGTGCTTTGTTTTTGCCATTCTGATAGGTGTGCAGTGATACCTCACTATGGTTTTAGTTGGCATTTCCCTGATGGCTGACAGTGTTGAGCATCTCAGGAGCCCGTGAGTCTGCAGGACTCTATTCACTGTCTTCTGAATAGGGGCTTTCACACAGCAGTGATTTTTCATCTTTAGCTCAGGTCTGAAAACATTTTTTTTCTTTTTTTTTTTTTTTAGACAGAAAGAACACAAACAGGAGGAGGGACAGAGAGAGAGGAAGAAGCAGACTCCCTGCTCTGCAGGGAGTCTGATGTGGGGTCTGATCCCAGGACTCTGGTATCATGACCCAAACCGAAGGCAGACACTTAACCAACGGAGCCACCCAGGGGCCCCTGAAAACTCTCTCCTGTGCCCTAGAGCCTGAAGATTTTCTCCAGTGTTTTTTCCTAGAGCTTTCTGGTTTTACATTTTATATTCAAGCCCGTTTCACATTTTGAGTTAATTTTTGTCTACAAAAGGGGTGAGGTTGAGGCTGAGTTTATTTTTTGTACCTATACATGTCCGTTGTTGAAAAAGTTACATACTCCCTCCGCTGAATTGCCTTTGAACATTTGTTCACAATCAGTTGGGTATGTTCATATGGGTCTAATTCTGTTTTTTTAAGAAAATTCTGTTCTGTTGATCTGCGTGTCTGTTCCTTTGCGAATACAGCACAGTCTTGGTTCTGTGGCTGTGTAATACATTTTCTTTCTTTTTTTTTTTTTTAAGAAAAATTTTTAAAAGATTTTATTCATTTATCTGAGAGAGAATGAGTGAGAGGGAGCATGAGAGAGAAGAAGGTCAGAGGGAGA
The DNA here is from genome assembly GCF_022355385.1 of Mustela nigripes. NCBI lineage: Eukaryota > Metazoa > Chordata > Mammalia > Carnivora > Mustelidae > Mustela > Mustela nigripes. Next base: position 136,846,070 of record NC_081563.1, read on the forward strand.
AGCCGACTCCCCAAGGAGCTGGGAGCCTGATGCGGGACTTGATCCTGGAAGTCTGGGATCACTACCTAAGCCCAAGGCTCAACCAATGGAGCCATGCAGGCGCCATGTGTAATCCATTTTCAAATCATGTAGACTGATTTGATCATTTCCGTTTTATTATCCATTTTCAAAACTGAGTTATTCCAGTTCTTTTACCTTTCTATATAAATTTTAGAATAGTCTTGTCTATGCCCATAAAAAGTCTTACTGGGATTTTGATAGGAACGGACTTGAGCCTGCATGTCAGTCTGGTGAGAACGAACATCTTCACTAAGGTCAGTTTTCCACTCTGTGGACACAGTGCCTCCTTCTGCATTTACACCTTCTTGCAGTTCTTCCGTTAGTGCCGCGTACTTTTCAGCAGATAGGTCCTGCACAGGTTTCATTAGATGTATTCCTAAGTATTTCTATTTTTGAGTGATTTTAAGTGGCATTGTATTTTAAGCTTTGGCTTCCAGTTCGTTAGTTATGAAAGTAGAATTAACTTTTATATGTTGAACTTGTATCATGTGACTTTGATGAATTTATTAGTTCTAGGAATTTTTTTTTTTGTAGATTTCTTGAAATTTTCTACATAGACAATCACGTCATCTGCAAAAAGGGGCAGTTTTGTTTCTTCCTTTCCTATGCATAGGTCTTTGATTCCCTTTCTTGCTTTATCGTACTGGCTGGAACTTCCAGTACTGTGTTGAATGAGAGTGATTAGAGAGACGTCTTTGTTTTGTTCCTGATCTTAAGGAGAAAGTATTTCAGCTTTTTGCCATTAAGTGTAGTATCAGCTATAGATTTTTTTTTAAGATTTTATTTATTTGACAGACGGAGATCACTAGTAGGCAGAGAAGCAGGCAGAGAGAGAGGGGGAAGCAGGCTCCCTGCTGAGCAGAAAGCGCGATGCAGGTCTGGATCCCAGGACCCCGGGATCACTACCCGAGCTGAAGGCCCCCACTGAGCCACCTAGGCACCCCTCAGCTATAGATGTTTTGTAGATGCTCCTCATCACGTTGAGAAACTTTCCCTCTATTTTCTGTGTTCTGAGAGATTTTATCACGTGTAGGTTTTGACTTGCACTGAAAGCTTTTTCTACATCAGTTGGTGTGATCATATGATTTTCCTCCTTTACTGTGTTAATGTGGTGGATCCCATTAGTACATCCTTGGAACTCTTGGCCGTGAAGAACTATACTGTAGAGTCTGTTAATATTTTTGTGAAGGACTCTGCCTCAGTATCCATGCAGGATGTTGCTCTGTAGTTTTCTGTTTTGTGCTGTTGCTTTGGTGTCAGGATAACGTGTAGATTCATAAAATTAGTTAGGAAGTCTTCCCTCCTCTTCTGTTTTCTGCAAGAGGTTGGTGTTGATTCTTTTCTTTCTTTCTTTCTTTCTTTCTTTCTATAAAGATTTTATTTATTTGGCAGGGACAGACAGAGCAAGAGAGGGAACACAAGCAGGGGAAGTGGGAGAGGGAGAGTCAGGCTTCCCAATGAGCAGGGAGCCGGATACGGGACTTGATCCAGGACCCTGGGATCATGACCTGAGCCGAAGGCAGATGCTTAACCCACTGAGCCACCCAGGCACCCCAATGTGTTGATTCTTTTTTAAACATTATGTAGAATTCTTCAGTGAAACCATCAGGGTCTGGAGATTTCTTTTTTGGGAGCTTTAAAATTACAAATTCTGTCTATTTAATAGAGTGGTATACAAATGATCTCTTTCATATTTGGCAACTTGTGGTAGTTTGTGCTTTTTTGAGGAATTTGTCCATTTTATCTAGGTTATCAGATTTATCTGAGTATCATGTTTATTCACAGAATTCCCTTTTTATCCATTTGGTATCCACAGGGTCTGTAGTGCTATCCCTGCTTCTTTCCTATCTGATACTACTAATGGGCGTCTTCCCTCATTTTTCCTGTCTCAGTATTCACAGAGATTTTGAAGATCAATTTTATTGATCTTCTGAAAGAACAAGCTTTTTCTTTCATTGACTCTATTATTTTTCTCTTCCAACTTTATTGATTGCTTTCCTTTTTTTATTATCTCTTTCTTTCTGCTTGCTGTGGGCTTATGATGCTTTTCTTTTACTAGGTACTTGAAGTAGGAGCTTAGATTTTTGCTTTGTGGTTCTCTTAATGCAAGCCTTTAGTGCTCTCCATTTCCCTCTGAGCACTGTGCTAGCTGCTCCCCACAAATTCTGAGAGGCACCACTCATTCGGTGGTGGTGTTATTGTTGCTACCCTTGATGCTTCGTCTTTAAACACCTGGGTTGCTTAGTGGTATGCTGATTCTTTCCAAGTGTTGGGAGATTTTCCTGTTACCTTTCTGTTATTGACGTCCAGTTTGATTTTATTCTGGGCAGAAAACACTCTCTGTATGATTTCAGTTCTTACTAAGGTTTGTGTTACAGTCTGGGAGATGGTCTCTCCGGGTATGGCATCTGGGTCCTGGCAGGAAGTAGAAATTACACAGGTTATACAAGAGAAAGTTAAAACAAGAAGTAATATCCTTTGTTGAGAGTGACTATAATATGTAAGGAAAATTTGTAGGGTACTTTAGGATTGAGAGGAAAGACAGACTTGGAAGAGGTTCCTACCTCATCGGAGAGGCTATGGCTTGGATCTCGAAGAGCAAAGAAGCTGGCTGATATAGCCAGACTGGAGCTTGCCTGGAGTTGCTGGGTGAACAATAGGACACATTCCGGATTGTAGGCTGTCAGCAGGTGACGGACAATAGGAGACATGGGTGTACATTGGGCATCTGGACACCAGTGGGGACAGAGGCCTTTGGAGCTAATGGGCTGCATGGGTGGGAGGTGGAGTGGTTGTCTGTGGACACCGCAGCCACTGGAGGGCTGCGCACAGGATACAGAAGGAGCTGCACAACCGTGTGACTCTCCAGCCATAGGCAGGCTTTGATTTCTGCGCGTGGGGATGTGGACAGCTCAGTGTCAGGCTGAGGCTGCAGGACCGCAGGGGCGTGTGTGTGGGGACCGGCAGGGCGGGCTCTGGCGGATGTCCTTGCACCGCACGGCTGAGCCTCTCCTTGGCCGCTGCTAAAAATTGTAGGAAGCCTCTTCTTCCTGGAATGCCCCTTAACATTGTGCCCTCTTTAAAATCTTAAAGGAATTGCACTGTTTATCGTATAGCATATGTCGAAGGGTGCATTCGGTACTGACAGGCAATAAATTCATAACTGACATGGCCTGCCCCCGGGGCCACTCAGCTCCCATGTACATATTGGGACTTCCTTAACACAATGAAACAACACTGTATTTCTGCCGAACGAGATACATCTTTCCTTCCTGCGATTGAAGACGTTTCAACTCTTTCAAAATAAGAGTAAATAGTCATTATATCCATCACAGGATATAGTAATTACTACCCGGAGTAAGTCAAGGGCTTCCTGAATATTCTCTTCCCTAAAGACCAAGTTTACAACTTTTACAAAGTTAACCTCCAATAATAACTCATGCATAAAATCTAAAAGTATGAAGGAGAAGAAAGAAGTAGAGGATGATCACTCTGTGTAGACAGACCCTTCGGTACCGCACGCATAGAGACCCACAGAAAGCTCCTCTTGCCGTCCTTTCTGCAGGTGGCCATGAGGTCGTGGTCCGTTCCAGAGTTTTCTTGCCCTCAGGGCAGGACCTCAGCTGCTATGTGTTCTTTACCCTTGGATTAGGTAGTATTCCCTAAAAAGTTTGAGTATTTAGTTTTTCCTCTAGTTACTGTCACTCTAGTATGTGGCTAAAGGTCCCTCTGGGGAAGACTAGAAGGAAGATCGAGTGTGTCTTTGTGGCAAAAGCAGGGGCTCCTCTTTCAGGGACCTGGCACCGCCCCCTGTCCTTCAGGGACCTCTGACCTGTGAACTGACTTAGATCTGAAAACTGGATACAAGGTCATGATTGTCCATTTGGTGACTTGAGTCAGGTTGTTTACTACCACAGAGTGTTTCTTGCCATGTAGACCAAGCAATGTCCTAGCAGGCTGACTATCTTTTTCACTTTTTTTTTTTAAAAAGATTTTATTTATTTATCTGACAGAGAGAGAGCAAGGGAGCACAAGCAGGGGGAGCGGCAGGCAAAGGAAGAAGGAGAAGCTGGCTCTCTGCTGAGCAGGGAGCCCAATACAGGGCTTGATCCCAGGACCCTGGGATCATGACCTGAGCCGAAGGCAGGTGCTTAACTGACTGAGCCACCCAGGCGCCTCCACCTTTTTCGCTCTTAAGGACACAGGATCAGGCAACCACTTCTAAAGATCTCTGAGGCCCAAAGAATTCTGACTACTGACATGTCCCCCTGCTGTGTGGTTGACATGCCTACTTTGCCTTTGACAATTAAGTTCTGCCACTTGGCCTTTGCTATACTGGGATTCAGACATCACATTGAAATCAAGGAGCCTATCCCAAGGGTGGCATCCCCTACAGTTATGCTTGGCTTGTAAAAATAGCAACCACAAAGGTTTTCAGAGACCCAAGTGGCCCCTCACTAATGTATTTCTCAATGTCCTGAGAATCCATTCCCACATATATATTCCCCATGTTTCTGTGACTATGTATTGGCAAAGGCCTCCAGCTCTTTTGGTAGATAAGCTGTTTCCTCCAGGGTCACAGTGTATACCTGTCCACCCAGTCATGCTGAGACATGGTTCTTGTTAGGGGTCTTCTGGCAACAGGGGTTGGTAGGCTGGGTTCAGAGAAGAAGGGACATCCCTTTTCAAGGTGTCTGCCCCAAGTGAGGGTATCTATCACAAGGCTTTTTAAACTGACGGAGACAGGTCTTGGACATCGGAGGGAAATCTATTGCTGCTGCTAAGAGGGACTCAGGATGACCCAGATGTCAACATTGTCAATTTCTTGAGGTCCAGTAAGATTTCCTTATTCCACGTTTCAAGAATCTTCTTTCTCCCCCATTAATGGCCTAATTTTCACATGAGAAACTTGGCAAGACTGTGAATTCAGCTGCCATTTTAATTCAGCAACTTACATCATTATGTTTTGTGTTTGATTTTCAGCAATGCCAGCCCTGTGGCTATGAGAAAGAAGGGATTTTTTTAGGGCTGTCATGGAGGCTGTCTGCTTTTCAGACCATGACTTGAGGTAGGAGTTAACAGACCTGAGCTTGTCGTTTTCTCTCCATAAGCACTTAGAAACGTTCATCCCACACCACAGCCTTTGTAGTCCTCATTACCACCATGTGGCAAGAGCAGAAGGCACTCGAGCTTCCGAGGAACGTGCTCCAGTTGGCACTTAATCACAGTCAACCACAGATGATAGCTTGATTAATTGTGACGCCACTGCATGTCAGGGGTTACCAGCAGCACATTTCTTATTGGCAAGGAACTTACCATCACACTCAAGTCCAGGCGCATGACCAGATCAGTCCCTAGATCCCATCTTTAGGGATCTGTGTCCTGGGACCACTCCTGGAATTCTGTAGTAATCTATGTCTAATCAGGAGACAGAAACCACAGTAGTTGACACTCCAGAAGTTTAACATAAGAACAATGAACTGTCATAAAAGACCAACTCTAAGATATAAGAAACTCTCTGTGGTACCGTAGGGTAGAGAGATTATCCAAGAAAGGGCACACTTGGAAGTGATTTGGACCTTAATGGGGAAGCTGTGGTTTTGCCATTGAACAGCAGAGGAGTTAACTAGGTTAACCAGATTAGAGCTTGTCTGGTGTTGCTGGGTAAACAGTAGGTAAATACCCTGGAGGGCAGGCAGGAGGCAGGAGATGTGTTTGTATACTGGGAGTTTGGACACCGGTAGGGACAGAGCTCTTCAGAGCTCATGGGCTGTGTGGTGGGAAGTAGGTCTTGCTGAGGGAGCAGCCCCTTGTATAGACCCCCAGCCACAGATGGGTGGTGCTCTGACTCCTGGGGCCCTAGTTTCTCTGTCAAGAAGGCTACAGACACATCATCTCTGGTCTTAGGCTGTACAGTTTCAGAGAGACCATGTTTGTGGCCTGTGGCCTGTGGCCTGACTCCATCGGATATCCCCATATTGAGTATGAGGTTGCTGTCTGTATGACATCGTAGACATGTAGTTCATCAGAGTCCCCTCATGTCATTATTTTACCATTGGGAATGAAGTGTAACAACTTTTTCTCCATTTACCCTTCCCCATTTATGGTTATCTTAAATATTCTGCTTGTGTTTAGAGCCGCATCAGGCTGCTCTTCCTGTTTCAACCATCAGTCATCATTTAAAGAAAATGAGAATTTTAAAGGAAATTGAGAATTTTCGTATATTTTTATAAGTATAAAAATAGGTATTTTTGGGGCGCCTGGGTGGCTCAGTGGGTTAAAGCCTCTGCCTTCGGCTCAGGTCATGATCTCAGGGTCCTGGGATCGAGTCCCACATCAGGCTCTCTGCCTGTCATTAGAATGGTTTTTAGAGTAGCAGACCTACTCTAGAGGAAGAGCCGAAGGAAGTTCTCCAAACAGAAAGGAAATAATAAAGTAGGAAACTTGGAACATCAAGAAGGAAAAACAGTAACAGAGTAAAAATACAGGTAAATACAGGTAATATTAGTATACCTATAAAAATACTTATTTTTTTTAAAGATTTTATTTATTTATTTGACAGAGATCACAAGTAGGCAGAGAGGCAGGCAGATACAGAGAGGAGGAAGCAGGCTTCCTGCTGAGCAGAGAGCCCAATGCGGAGCTCGATCCCAAGACCCTGGGATCATGACCTGAGCCAAGGGCAGAGGCTTTAACCCACTGAGCCACCCAGGTGCCCCAAAACTTTCTATTTTTTTAATTTGTTTCAAGCATATTCATAAGTGTTCATTGAAACATTTTTATGATAGCTGATCTAAAAATCTGTGTCAGGTAATTCCAACATTTTTTACATCTTGGTGTTAGCATCTGTGGATTTTTTTTTTTTTTTCCAGTCACTTTCTTCCTGTTTCTTGGTATGACAAATGAGTTTTGGTTGAAATGTGGACTTTTTTGGTGCTGTGTTATATGAGCCTGGATGATTCAACCTTCAGTTTTAGCTGGCTTTCTTGGATACTGCTCAGCAGGAGAAGCGGGTGGAGAGAAGGCCAGGTTGATCACCCCGTCTCAACCCCCAAGGAGGAGCTTCTCGTTGGTCCTTGGGGAGGGGGTGGTTTCGCTCCCCACTGGGCCATCACTGATATCTCCCTGGGAGATAGCCGTGCCTGGAAAACATACGATGCCCTGTTAGTGCTCCCCATATGGCTTCCACTGCCACCATGGGCAGGGATGGTCTCCTTGCTGTTAGACAGTGGTGAATGTCCTGACCCCGCAACCTTGGGTTTCCTCAGACCCCACCCAACAGGTGGGGAAAGTAAACAAACTGTGGCGCACCCACATATTGGAATACTACCCGGCAATAACCAGGATGAACTAATGAAACATGCAACCACTTGGGTGCATCTCAGAGGCATTATGGTGAGTGAAAGAAGTCCAACTAGAAAAGTTACTAGAAAAATATAAATTCCATTTTTATCCCATCTGGAAAAGGTAAACCAATAGGGCCAGAAATAGATCTGTGGTTGCCAGGCTAGGGGAAGGGAAGGGTCTGATCAGAAGAGATGTGGGGTAATTGGGAGGAGGAGGATGTATTCTGTATCTCCGTTCTGTTGGTGGCTACACAGCTGTATCTACTTATCACAATTCATAAAGCCGTATACTAAAAAGGTAAATAGTACCGTATGTAAATTGTAGCTTAATTGAAAAAGTTTGGTGCAGGCTGGAATTGCCAAAAGATGGAGAAGTTTGAGGAATACCATTGCCTGTCAGCCAGAGATCATCTTTGTGCCTTTAATGAGTAGAGCCCACAGCCCCCTGTAAGGTGGATCTGTGCATTGCATGTAGTTGTGCATTGCACGCAGTGCACACAAGGTGTGTATGTACAGAGAATGCCTGCCTGTATGGGACATTCCCAAAGTGGCCAGTTGAATAGGTAGGGGTTAACTCTTGTAATCTTCTGAATCCGATCAACATTTGGAACCCTCTTTCCTATTCTGCTTTGAATTCAGCACTACATCTGTTCGCAGTTTTCCTGCCTAATTAATATAATTATAGAAAACAGTAACTATCTCCAATACCATATTCTGAATTATGTTTCATACCATAAACACACAAATCTATTTATAGCCTGCCAGGTGATCATGAATTGTGTTAATGTACCATTTATTTTATGGGTTCTGAGCTGCAGGGGGTCATGATAAGCCTCCAGTGTCATCAGGCCCGTGATACAGAGAACTGGTGTTGGGATGCACGACATCTAACAAACTCGTGTTCTGTGAATAAAGGGAGGTGGCCCTGGAGGACAGTTCTCCCCATCTCTTGGCCAGTGAGACAGCTCTAAGCTGTGCTTTCTCCATCTGCCTTAGAGGAAAGTAATAGTGACAGGGGTGATAGGGACAAGCCTCTTGTCATTGAACTGAGAAGGGTCAGTCTATACCTACAGTTGTAGGTCACTTTGTACCTAGACTTTTTTCTTCCCGCTTGGCAGCTGAGGAAACAAAGATTCAGGGTAATGGACTGTCCCTGAGAAAATCACAAAATAAAGTTGGGCAGGTTGGTATCTGTGAATGAATTTTCCTTTTCGTTTAGGGTATCGTGTCTCAAGCATGCCAAACACATTCCCACCTCAGTGCCTTGGTACTGCTATTCCTGCTGTCTGAAACCCTCTTCCCCCAGATACCCCTGTGGCTCACTCCATCAGTAGCTTCCTATGTTTGTTTAGACATCACCTTCTAGGTGAGGCTTAGCTGACCCATCCCATTTCAAATGGTAGCCCTTCCTCCTTGCCCGCCTCTTCCCCCGCCTCACTCCTACCTTTCCTTACCATGCTCTACCTTTTTCTGTAATACTTATTTTCTGATGCATTATATAATTTATTTAAAAAAATTCTCTCAGCTCTCTGTGTACTGCTGTATCATAAGGGAAGTCAACACATGAAATAGCACCTGACCCAGAGTAAATGCTCCATAAACACTTGAATGGATCAAAAAATGAATTTTTAATACGTGAAAACTAAGCTGGACTCCTCTATTTGATGTCATCCTGAGCAGTGCTAATAGAGTCTACCGCTTTTTGTTTGAAATATTTTACTAAATAAACCGAGTTTGTGAATGAGAATACCCCCATCATTTTGGCACAACGTCCAGCTGATGAGACCAAGTGGGGCAGAACATATAGTATTTTCTAAGCCGAAGAGAGTGGGATATCCCTGCCGTCAGCTCTCTCAGCCAGGAGAACTGTCCTTTGTGTCCTGTGGCCTCTCTCCTAGCTGTTTCTTTTGCATTCCAACAACCAGTGTTGATCTCAAATGGATGTCGAAAAGCATGCGAGTACTTGCCTTAACCAGTGGAAGATAATCTTGCTGTAGGTTAAAAATGCTAATTTATGAGCTGTGGGGGCCCTTCAGAGAAGTGGGTGAAAAAACAGAGAGCAAAGATCAGACACAGAGGCCATCATCAAAGCTCAGTTGGCCTGGGAGGGTGACCAATGGTGGGAAAAGGGAAACTGAAGAAACTCTATGTCAAGACCTTTCGATATTTGAAGACAAAGTACTGTGCCACTGCCAGAGGAACTAATTAGTTCTGACCCCTTTCACCGCTGATGCAGTTGTCTGTCCCAGCAGCGAATCCCAGGGAAAGTGGCTTATTGTGGAGCCACAGCCTGTGAGGGATGTGGTAAGGCAAAAATCACCGCTGGTCAATATTACCTTCAGAATTCCTCAGGTGGGCACCATGTTGCTATCATACTATTCAGTTAGCTCTTGCTACCTGACAAACATCCCCAAACATAGTGGCTTAAAAGGACAACTGTTTGCTGAGCTTATGATGCTGTGGGTCAGAATCTGAGGCCGGGCTCATTTGAGTGGGTCTTATCCTGGCTGGGATCACTCAGGTGTCTGTGGGCAGCAACTAGCTCTGTTGGGGCCTGGCAGGACTGAGGCGGCCTCCCTGGGAAGGCTTGTCTTGGCTCCACGTGGGCTCTTGTCCCCCAGGCGGCTCACTGGGGCTTGTTCTCATGGCTGAACCAGAGCGGAGGCAGATGGAGGGTTTTGAGTGCCAGGCTTGGAACCAGCTCATGATCATAAATGCCACTCTGTTACCCAGAGTCGAGGGGTAGAGAAGTCGTCTCCGGATCTTAATGGGAAGAGCAGCAAAGACCTCTTGCAAAGGCTGTGGAAACAGTGAGGAGTGAGGGATTGAGCCGGTTTTTGCAACCTGCCAACAGTATTTCTCAGTACCTCAGACTCGGTCAGTTTTTCCTTTGGTGTTAAAGCTTATCTTGTTTCCTTGTTTGGGCACCCCGTGCGGCCGGGGACTTGTCTATTCAGGGCATGGAGCGTTAAACATACCGCCGGCACCGCGGTCGCGCTCAGCGGTGAGGTGCTCATGGAGTGAGAACCAGGTGGGCTTCAGGTCCGCTTCTTTTACCCTGCTCTTTGCTTGTGGAGTTGACGAGGGGCACTGCCAAGAGATTGAAATGATTAGTTTTACTGTTGCTCAACCTCCCCGCTGTATGAACCTTTGTTCTGAGAGGTGAGAGACGGGGGCAGCATGGCTTGGTTCATGTCAGGTGAGGACTCTTTTTACACTGGAGTGTCTGGGCACGAGCCTCACCTCCCCCTCACTCCTGATTCTTTGGGGACACGGGACCTGGGAGTGTCCTCTGCTTTCATTCGGCCCTGATTCTGGTTGACTTCTTTCTTAAGGGGAGAGGGTGGGCAGTCACTGGATGGGGCACTGAATCTGCCACAGCTCCCCATCCAAGCTAAGCCATTTCTTTTTCCTCTTCTCCAGCGCTGCACTCATTCAGCAGTTTATTTATTGAATACCTACTATGTGCCGGGCCGTCCAGACCAATGCTTAATAATATACAGCCATTAAGTGTAATGATTCTGAGAACTGCATGGCACGGAGAAAGAGCACTCACTCTGCGGCTCGGACACACATAGAGCAGAGCGCTCCTGTCCTTTGCCTGTGGCTAAGTGGCTCTTCTCTAAGGCCCTGTTCCTGGCTAGCAGGAGGCAAGAGGAAAGTTAGTACGTGTTTACTGACTTTCTTGAGCTGGCACTTTAGGCCAGGCTCACTTCCAAGCCACATAACTCTCACCACCCTGTGGGGTGGTATTACTGTATAACAGTATTACTGTTTCCCCATTTTATAGTGAGGAAACTGAGTCACAGGGAGGTTGTGCAGGTCATCCGAGGTCACAGCACGAATAAGTGCGGAGTGAGGTTTGCAGCCTGCCTCCCAAGCCCCTCTCTCTAACTTCTCTGCAGAGTGAACTAGAAGAAATGTCCTGGGCCTCCTCATCTCACATCCTTTGGCTGCTCCTTCACCCACAGCGTCTCCAAGATGGCATCTGGTGGTCTACTTGGCCTGTTCTGGGGTTTTGTTAACAGAGCTCTTCTTCCTACCACGTAGCCCCCTTCCCAGCACCATGTGAGCCTCAAGCCAAACCCTGTTCAGCCTCCAGGAGGACTTGTGGCAGCTCCGGATGACTTAGCCCCAGAGGTCTCCCTCTGCCCAGCCTTGCCTGGCTCTGGCCATCTCCTTATAGAGGGCTTCAACAGAGTGGGGACAGCCCGGGATTGCCCAGCCTTACACCTTCTCCTGTCCTGCTTGCCTTCCTCTTCTGGGCCCGTGACCCCTTCATCATCTTCCAGAGCCAGCAATTGGAACATTTTCTTCTGTTTCCCACATGAGTGTCCTGGGGCTGCTATAACCAAGTCCCCCTGCAACACTGGGAGGTTTGAAACAATTTCGGTGTGGTCTCCCACGGTCTGGAGGTTTTAAGTCTGAAATCCAGGTGTGGGCAGGACGGGGCTTGCTCTGCAGGCTTTTGGGAGGCTCCTTCCCATCTCTTGCCTCTTCTGGTGGCTCCAGGGGCCCCTTGGCTTGCGGCCGCACCCCTCTGTCTCTGTCTGGTTGCATGGTCTTCACGTTGCCTGTCTGTGTATGCCTCTGTGTCCTCCTCTGCCTTACACAGACACAGGGACCACTTCCTTCCAGGTGCAGGTCCTCTTGTCTTGGAACTCAAAACGTCAAATGAAGAGAGAAAGTAATTGGGAAAAACCTTTCGCCCTCAACAATAGTATCTGCTCTCAAGATTAATGTCTGACCAGAAATCTATTGTGCAAGTGGGAAGCTGAAGCTTACTTACGGGTTTCTCTGTCCGTCTCCCTTCTTCATGAGGGAGCACGCTCCCCAGCAGCTTGCCCTTGGGCAAGTCTCTCCTTCCTGCAGCCTCCCGCTCCCCTGGAAGCCCAGTGGTGCCTTCCGAAGCGGGAGCCTGGTGTGTACGGGGTGACTCGCCCCTGGAAGGCACTGGGGCTGCTGACCGACACGTGGCAGGCACTGGGTAAGGCCCAGCTATGCCTGCTGCCAGCCTGTAGAAATCCTCTCTTTTGGCTGCTAGATGCCTCGGGCTGACCAAAGTGAAAGTGATTAACTTGGAAAAGGAAAAAAGAAATGTCAGGAACCGTCAGCAGATTGTTCCCCGTTGGTGCTTACGCTGTCTTAGGAGCCTGTGGGGCATCTCTCTCTCATCCTTGTTCAGCCTCATTTTACCAACGAGAAGCCTAACGGGAAAGGAACTTGCTGCAGCCACACAGCCGGGTAAGTGTCGGAACTGGAATTTGAGTCTGCAAGATGGGTCTTCAACCAGGGCCCGTGGGCCCCAAGGATAGCTGACCAGAGATGCTGCCTGACGAGCGTTGGGCTTTCAGCAGAGGGAAGGCGCTCCCTCGGAACCAGCCCCGTCCCGGCTCTCTGCCCTCCCGCTCTGACCTGCCAGTCTTTGCCAGAGGCCCAGGGAGCCATGGCTAGCCCTGAGGGAAGGCACAGGGAAGAGCCTCTGATTGATCTGGAGGGTCTAGCTGAAGGTGGCCCAGGTCAAGATCTTAAATTGGAGATGATTCCCCACAGCATGGGACCATACCACTCAGTTGTGCTAGATCATCTGAGGTCCCCACAGATACACGTATATAAAGACGGTTACATATTTTAATATTAGTTCTAAGGAAAAATAATCTCCTTTTTCCTCCAATTATTACAAGAATATATTCTTTAATTTACTCTGATAGGCAAAACAGGGCATCATATATATACACCTTGCGGTTCTTGACTTTAAGGATAAGCGTCTTTTCATGTGTCTTTTAAAACATTGTTCTGATCTTTTTTAATTTTAAAAATTAATAGACTTCGTTTTTTAAGGATGGTTTTAGGTTTATGGAGAAATGAAGGGAGGGTACGGAGAGCTCCCAGGTCGCGCTCACCCGAGCCTCCGTCTGCTTTGGCCTGTGCTTAACATCTTGCATTAGTGTGGAATGTTGTGACAGTTGACGAGCCAGTATTAATACGTCATTATTTTTATTTTTTTAAAGCTTTTATTTATTTATTTGACAGAGAGAGAGAGAGACCGCAAGTAGGCAGAGAGGCAGGCAGAGGGAGAAGGGGAAGCAGGCTCCCCACTGAGGCGAGAGCCCAGTGCAGAGCTCGATCCCTGGACCCTCAGATCATGACCTGAGCCAAATGACTGAGCCACCCAGGTGCCCCTTAATACGTAATTATTAACTGAAGTTCAGAGTTGACATTAGGATTCCTCTTGGTGTTCTGCATTGTGTGGGTTTGGACAATGTATAATGGCACGTGTCTGCCACGACAGTATTAGACAGAATCGCTCACTGCCGTGAGCTTCCTCTGCGTCCCACCTGCTCATGCCTTCTTCCCTCCCATCAAACCCTGCAGCCACTCATCTTGGAATTACCTCCTAGTTTTGCCTTTTCCAGAAAGTCATGTAGTAGGAATCATACAGGATGTAGTCTTTTCAGCCATGCTTCTTCCACTTAGTCGTATGCACTGAAGGTTCTTCCAGGCCTTCTCACGGCTTCATGGCTCATTTGGTTCTAGTGCTGGGTGATACTGAGCTGTCTGGACGGACCACAGCTTCTCCGTCCACCTGCTGAAGGCCATTTTGGTTGCTCCCAAGTTTTAGCAATTAATGATGAAAGCTGCTACAAACGTCCCTGGGCAGGTTTTTGTGTGAGTGTAAGGTTTTGGCTTATTGGGTAATGATACAGCAACCCATCCATCCCATACCTTTTTTTTTTTCCTACGTTTTGAAAGTTGTAAGATACGCACAACATACAGTTTATCATTGTAACAGTTTTTAAGTGTGCAGTTTAGTTGCACCGAGCCCATTCACACTCTCGTGCACACAGCTCCCTTTTAAAGTGACCATATTCCAGGGGCACCTGGCTGGCTCAGTTGGAAGAGCATGCAGCCCTTGATCTCAGGGTCATGAGTTCAAGCCCTACATTGGGTGTAAAGATTACTCAAATAAATAAACAAACTTAAAAAAAAAAAAAAGGAGCGAGAGAGAAAAACTTAAAAAAAGAAAAAAGTAAGTATTGCAGCAAACCCCAATTACCCAAGGATGGGGAGGAAGTAAAGGTCTGAGAGGTCCCCACACGGCACAGCAGGTGACAGACGGTGGCTTGGGAAACTTGTAGCTAAAACAGTGGACTCAGCACCAGATTCTTCCTGAAAAGTTCAATGTGTTTAACACCTTGGGTACGTTTCTCCAAAGCCTTCTCTTTCATGGCCGCAAACATGCATTTTTAGAACCTATTTGTGGCATTTCCATGCTCTTTCTTTCCCTAGGCCCCTTTATGGGTTGTTTTTGAAAAAAAAAAAAAAAAGAAAAAAAAAAGGGAGCTTTGGAAATAGTCACTTTCCTATAACTTTCTGATGCCTCTCCATTTACCTGCCTGTAAAAAGCTGCACACTCATCCCAACGAGTATTAGGAGCTTGGGGAGCTCAGAGGAGGTGCGGGTCTGCAGAACGGAGGAGGCGAGGGGTGCTTCACGCTCTCCGCACGTGGACCCTCAGGATGGCAAGGAGGTGAGTGCCTCGAGTGAGTCTTGCCAACCACGTGGTCTTCCCCGAGCCTTGCCTGACATGCCTGCCTTCTCCACCTTGTGCTTCAGTTTCCCCATTAGGCCAGTGGGGATAATAGGACCTGCTACTGCCTCGATTCAGAGTGAGAAAAATTAGTGGCGGCCCTTTGATTTCTCCCTGAGAAAAGTGCCATCCCCCTGGAGGAAGGTGTTAGTCGGCTCGTTATCTTGCCGGCAGGGATCAGCTGCTCCTAAAGGGCGTCGGTTTTGCTGTGATCACAGAACAGGCTTCAGGGAGAGCAAAATAATCATCATGGCAGGTGTGTCAGAAATGTAGCACTCTTTCTGGAATTTCTGCTTTGAAGCCCCTTGCTTCCCTGAGGCACTCTGGGCTGCTTTTCTCCTTCCCCCAAGGGTGGGCTGATTTCAGGGGGCATGTGCTCAGTCCTTAGCTCCCCAAGCAGGACCCCCAGGACCAACTGGAGTTTCTCTGGGACTCTGGTATTCACTTGGGGGCGTGGGAGCCCTGTAGGCTTCCTCAGTCCTGCTTGCCTGGATGTGCACAGTGGGCTGTTTTTGCTCTGTCCTGGCCCCTCACCTGATTCCCCCAGCGAGTGGGGTCCAGGTCACCCCTCCACCCAACTCCCCCTGAAGCCAACTGACAGGTCTCCTCCTTGGCCTGCCACTTCTCCTCTTTCTGCTGTCTCCCACCTCAGGGACCATCATAACTGAGGACTGGGAAATGGCTTTCCTCCTTGGGGTTTAGGCTCTGGAATCCGGAAACTTTACTCTGTTTCTGCCGTAGCAACTCCAGTGGGAGGCCTGTCCATCTCTCCCTGCACTTGTAGGAGCCAGCTTCGGGCAACACTTTGGGCCTGATGGGATCGCCAGAGCTGCCTGCTGTGTGCCCGTGGCCAGCTGCACCTCCAACATCGCACTGCTCTCAGGAGGGCTCTTGGCGTATGACAGCTCCTTTCCTGGGTGGGGTCAGTGAGATGCGTGTTCTGTGTGGTCTCTCATCATTCCCCCTCGGGCTCAATTTCTACCTGCCCCACGACACACACTTTGTAGCTTCCCTCCTCTCATCTCTCTCTCCCCCTTATGAGTGTTTTCTGGGATCACCTCCCAAATAGAATCCTTGTGATGACATCATTTTTGGGGGAGCCCAGCATGAGACAGCATCTCTTCCCAGAAACAATAACTGGGGTCTGCAGACTGATGGGGGAAGCAGCAGGGTAGGAGAGAAGAGAGGGCGGGGGAGAATTCACTAGTGAGTAGTTCAAAATATCACGGTGTACTTTGGAAACCCAAATAAGTGGAGCGCTTGCTCCATGTCTGGTGCCATGCTCAGTGTTCCCACAGACTGTGTCAGGAGGGCTCCCTGTAGCTCTGCCCAAGTGACCTGCTCTCAGAGAGGAGGGATCTGGATCTGAGGGATTTCCATCAGCAGTGAGCAGGGACAGGAACTCAGTCCGATGGCTCCTCTGGAAAGCATCTCGAAATTCTTTAGCTAGTAGGACACAGTGCCTTGGGATAAGTCGTTGTCTTTCCTCGATGTCAGTCAGCTCTGAGGAATTCCAGTACTCTCTTCTGATCTCTAAATATTTTTGTCTTTAAATCTTCCCTTAAAAAATTATAACCCGTCCAATGTTTTGAGGCAGGTGGCATGGCGGCATGAGATCCATAATGTTGGTTAGATCTGTGAGGGACAGAGACTGGGAGAGCTGGTTTCAGGATTTAAAAAGGACTGGCTTGTGGCATTTGCTGATTTCTGTGATGTGATACCCCCCACCGTGGCCAGTCCCAGGCTATGAGTGTGCCATCACTGAACCCGAAGTCAGGACGATATTGGGATGCGGAGTGCCGCACCATCACATGGCATTTCCATCATGCCGACGCGGTCAGCATCAAGGGCCCCCAGAGCACCGGTAATGGGAAGATGAAATAGAATAATTAGCAAGTGATGAGCTCTGAGTATTTAGAACCTTTGTTATTGAGGTAAAATTCACATAGCATCAAACTCAACATTTTAACTCTTTTAAAGTGGACATCTTGGCAGCATTCAGGTACATTCGTGTTGTGCCAGTACCTTCAGCTCAGGTTATGATCCCAGGGTCCTGGGATCCAGCCCCATATCAGGCTCCTTCCTCAGTGGGGAGTCTGCTTCTCCCTCTGCCTGCCGCTCTCCCTTCTCTTGTCTTTCAAATAATAAATAAGTAAGTAAGTAAGTAAGTAAATAAATAAATAAATAAAATCTTCAAAAAAATAAAAGTTGGTATAAAATTAGATTTAAAAAGTTAGTATAAAATCACACAAAATGCTATTTATATAGTTATTTTTCTTAAAGATACATTTAAATGTGTTAACAGTGCCAGGTTTTTATTTTAATTTTTTAGGCTTTCAGTATAAAAATTTCACTTCAGAGGTACACATTTAACATTGTAACCTTTGGTTATATTTTCTTTCTACTTTTTAAAAATTATTTTTATTATGTTAGTCATCTTACAGTATGTCATTAGTTTTCGATGTAAAAAATTTTTTAAAATTGCTTGTGCTTTTGATGTCATATCTATGAATTCATTAACAAACCCAAGGTCATGAAGATTTACTTCTATATTTTCTTCTAAGAGTTTTGTAGTTTTAGCTCTTACATTTAGGTCTTTGATCACTTTTGAGTTAGTTTTTGTATATGAAGTGAGATAGGGATTTCAACTTCATTCTTTTGCATGTGAATATCCAGTTGTATACTTTTGTTTTTAATATAACTTATACGTTTATATAATTAAACTCTTAATTATGGCTATGTTTAACAACTGGCTTGCAAAATTCTGGAAAATCAGCTCTCATGAGCCAGCGTGAGCTGGTATGAACCAATAGGAGCTGGTTCCCTCCTGCCATTACTCCTACCTTACCCAGCTTGCAGTAAAAAGCTGCTGTATGTATTGGTTTTCTGAAGGAGCTGAGCTGGGGGACTCTTATGGAGCTGAGCTTATGGACTCTTAGGGAATGGGTATCTGAGCAGGAAGCACCTGGAGACCCCCATTCCTGCAACCATGGGCCTGCCCTGTCTCTTGCTGTTGTATTTGTCTTTCCCTCCCATGGTTTGAGGAACATGGCTAGGTCTCTCTTGCTGCTTTGCCTCACATTGTCCAGCTCTTCCCTCTGGCTGGGAGGGAATTGGTTGTGTCCCAGTTGGCTCTGGAGGGGTTTTGGAAGCCCCACCTTTGAGCAGAGACCCAAGTGTGATCCTGAGTTTCAGGAAGTGCTCCTTGTCCTAGTGGGTTAACCAGATAAAATACAGGCTGCCATTACATGTGGATTTCAGGTAAATAGTACATAATTTTCAGTATAAGCATGACCTGTGCAAGATTGGGATGTGTGTATACTAAAGAATGCTGAATCTGTTAGGCTTCCCTTCAGGTCAGTTTTCTTATTGCCTTCATCCAACAGCAGAAGCTAAGAACTCCGAGTGAAAAGGTCCTAGGAAGGTGCTGATTGCCCATTTTACAGATATGGAAACCGAGTCCCAGCATGGAATCACATTGAGGACCTTGCTAGGCTACACGACTTTTCTTTTTCATGAAGGCAGCACACTTTCTAAGTGTCCCCTCTGCACAGACCATTGTGCTGGGTGTTGGGGGATGACAGTAGCAAGCCTACAGTGTGTAGAGGGCAAGCGTTAAGAGTTCCTGTAAGGCATGTGGAAGAAGAGGCAGGATTCAGACAGACCTGGGTCCAGACCCTGCTTTGCTGTGTATTAGCTGCATGTCATGTCAGTTCTCTTCTCTCTGAGCCTCTGTCTCCCCTTTAATAATGTGAGGATAACCCCTTCTGTGGGGGGATTGTTACCAGGCTCCAGTGGGGTGATTAAAATGCCAGATGAGGGCCGGGAAGGGTTTACTACATGATGAGAGAAGAGAGGTGCCCGCGGTAAAGTGTGGTTGTTGCCCGCAGGTCGCCAGGCATCCTGAACCACCCAGATGACGCAGGATGGAGGTGCCAGGACTCACTTCCCCTGCCTCGCCTGCCAGGGACCAGCCAGCGACAGCTCCTGGACATGCAGGAGCCCCCGGTGGGCAGGTCTCACCTCACCTGACCCTGAGTCCTGTCATTCTGCCCCCGGAGCAGGGTCTGGCCCCTACAGTGTTCCTGAAGGCCTTGCCCCTCCCATTGTACCACACAGTGCCTCCGGGGGGCCTCCAGCCACGTGCCCCCCTAGCCACACGCAGCTTGGATGGGGGCGGCGCACCCTTTCTTCTCAGCCCCCTGCTGCGGCCTGAAGGACCTGGCCCTGCCCAGGTGGGGAAGCCGGCACTCGTGTGCCCGGCTCTCACCGTGAACATCGTGGGCACTCTGCCTGTCCTGTCGCCAGGACTGGGGCCCACGCTGGGGAGCCCGGGCAAGGTACGGAATGCCGGCAAGTACCTTTGCCCACACTGTGGCCGGGATTGCCTGAAGCCCAGTGTTTTAGAGAAGCACATCCGGTCCCACACGGGTGAGAGGCCCTTTCCATGTGCCACCTGTGGCATTGCCTTTAAGACCCAGAGCAACCTGTATAAGCACAGACGCACCCAGACCCACCTCAACCACTCTCGACTGTCCTCAGAGTCTGACGGAGGTGGGGGCAGCCTCCTGGAGGAGGGGGACAAGGCTGGAGAGAGCTCCAGAGCAGAAGGCCTGGGGGACGGCAGCAGCCAGAGAGTGGGTGATGGGGCCCAATCAGAGAGACCCCTTTCTCCAGGCACCCAGGGTGCTGGGCACTGCCCGGTGCCTGCCATGCGCCTGTCTTCTGTTGCCAAGACCCTGGGTCTGAAGTTGGAAGCTGTTCCCTGTCCAGGGTCCACATTTGATGACAGAGAGACCCCTGTGATCTCTGCCCACACAGCCTCCCCTGGGCTCGCCCTGCCTGGCTCCCAACCAAGGTGGAAGCTGCCAGAGCAGACGTCCCCGACCGCCGGTCGGCTGTGCTCCCTACAGCAGCAGCAGGCGGCCACGTCTTCAGAGAAGCCCTGGGACACTAAGGCCTCAGAGGGCCGGCTGCGGAAGTGTGAGAGCACTGACTCGGGCTACCTTTCCCGCTCGGATAGTGCAGAGCAGCCGCCGGCCCCTGGCAGCCCCCCGCGCGGCCTGTTGGAGCATAGGGCTGAGTCCGAGGGGGAGGTGGCACTGGGGTCTGGGGGGCCCGGCCTGCAGCTGGAGAAGAAGAAGCTAGAGGAGCGCATCTCCTGGCTCATCTCCCACAATCAGGCTGTGGTGGACGATTCCCAGCTGGACAACGTGCGGCCCCGCAAGACAGTCCTGTGCAAGCAAGGCAGTATCGACCTGCCCATGCCCTACACCTACAAAGATTCCTTCCACTTTGACATCCGGGCGCTGCAGCCTGGCCGGAGGAAGCCTGCTGCCCTCAGCTCGGCCCATTCTGCCTTCACCCCCCCAGACAAGGTGCGGCCGCTCTTCTTTCACTCTGTCCCCACTCAGCTCTCCACCACTGTGGCTTGTGTGCCCGTCACCAGGAGCAACTCACTGCCTTTTGTCGAGGGCACCAGGACATGGCAGGAGCCCCCGGACCACCAGGATGCCTGCCCCTGGAGGCAGAAGCCCCTGAGCCCCAGGCCTGCCCCCTCCCGACTGGTGGATGTCCCCAGTGGCCACCCCCGGGCCCTGGTGAGACAGGCTGCCGTGGAGGACCTGCCATGTCCCCCTTCTGGAGACAGCCTGGTGCCTGCAGAGGACCCGGATGGAAATAGAGCTGCTGCTGGGGAGGGGGCAACCAGCAAGGGCAGAGCAGCCAGTAAGAAATGCAGCCAGAGGAAGCTGAAGATGTTCTCCCAGGACAAGTGGCAGGTGTATGGGAATGAGACGTTCAAGAAAATCTATCAGAAAATGAAAACCAGCTGCCATGGAGGCAAGAAGGCCAGGGAGATGACCGTGGGTAGTGGGACAGAGCTGGACCTTCCGCTCCAGGAAGAGGTAGCAGGGAAAGAGGGCACAGTACCATCCCAGGACGGGAGGAGCCCTGGTCATGGAGACACATCTGCGGGGGCCAGACCAGGGCCTTGCCAAAATCCACTGGCCCCGGAGGGCTTCTTAGTGATGGAACCCCCCAAGCAGAGGGCGATGGTAGCCCAAGCGGGAAGCAGTGACCAGCCTCGGGTGAACAGGGCCATGTCTCCTCCCACCGTCCGCTGCACAGAAGCCTCCTGTTCAGGCAGCAAGAGCCCCCTCCTTTCTCCAAGCAGGAGGCTGGAGCTGGGGTGTCAGCTGCCCCCAGTACCTGGTCCCCTCAGGGGAGGTGATAGAGAGACTCCCAAGCTGGTTTTGCCAGACCCTAAGCTGGAAGGAGGCATCCTTCGTGGTGGGGACAAGAAGGAGCCCTGTCAGTGGACCCAAACTGTGCCGAGGCGGCCCAGTGGTAGCTCTGGGGAACCCCAGCCCTCAGAGGACAAGCTCCCCTCAGAGAGGAAGAAGCTGAAGGTGGAGAAGCTGAGCTGCCAGGAGCATTCAGAGCCTCTGGGAACAGAAAGAGAGGCCCCGGGTGGCCCCATGCAGGCCGCCTCCCCACCGACTCAGAACCAGGACAGGAACCCTGGGGATAAGCCAGGGGAGCTATGTGAGAGTGCTGATGGCATGGCGAGGGCCAGGGCTGGGCAGCCAGGTAGGCCCTTGGAGCTTTCTGGCGCCGCCTCTGCTACTCCTTCTGTGGCCCAGAGGCAGGCGGAGCTGGGGGAAGAGATCTTGCCGTGTCCTGTAGCCACGTCCCTTGGGCATCATTCCCACGCGGCACCTGGTGTCCTCACTGCTCTGGCAGACACTGCCTTCCCTCCCAAGTACCTCCTCAAGTTGCCTCAGGGAGAGACCTGCCCACCACCTTCTGTCCCCACGAGGCTGGGAGAAGGCCAGGACCCCGCGTGCAGGAGCAGGCGGCCTGAGGAACTGGTGTCCTTTGTTGGGTCAGGGCTGGGGACCCGCCTGCCTTCCCGCCCAACTTCAGTCATGGCCACCAGTGGGGCACACAGCTTCAAGGAGGACCCCAACTGCTCTAGGCCATGGGGCAGGAGAAAAGGGGAACAGGGAGAGGAGAAAGGAGACTTGGACACCGGCACCCCAGCAGGGGGCCAGTCTCCGGGCTCATCCGCCGGCGCCCCCAGGGAGACCGCCTCCGTTCTGCCCGCCCCAGTGTGTGCCACTCGGCAGAGTGGGCCCCCTGACACCCGTCACCTCTGCATGGGCAGCACCGCAGTGGGCGCCAGGCCATCTGGGGGTGTCCCGAGTCCCTGCGCACTCAGGGAGTTGGGGGGACCTACAGAGAATGTCCCGGAAGACCCTCCTTCAGGACCCCTGGCTGGGCTCAGTTCCTGCTGCTCCTTCCTCGCGGCCTCCACACCCCCCAGCTGGCCAGAGCTGGCCTCGTGTACCCACTCAGAGACCCAGTGGAGTTTCAGGGCCCACGGCCCTTTCCCGTCATTGAGGGCCGAGCCCCGACTCACATGGTGTTGCTTGAGCCGAAGCCTGCCTCTGCCCACAGAGCAGAAGGAAAAGGCTGCTTCTGTGTACTTGGCACTGCACTTCCTTGGTGGTAGCACCCCGGCCAAGGGTCCAGACACCCGGCCCGTGAGCAGGACAGTGGGAGGACGGATGAAGACAGGTCTGGGAGAAGGAGGGCAGGTCCAGACGTCAAAGGTAACCTCCTCTTTTGCCTGGGGGCCCAGGGCTGGGGGAATGTGCTTGGCACACAGAACTCGAATGATGGAGAGGAGGCGTGAAGCCACCCTGGGAACACCTGCTCTTTGTGATACGGTCTTCTCAGCCTGCTCCGGAGGGAAGGTGGGGCTGCCACGTTCGTGGCAGGGTGGGATAAAGGCCAAAAATGTAACACAAAACAAAATAATGAAAAGACGCATTTCAAATGAGAGAATTATTGTACCGAGATCCAAGATGAGATACTTTTCATCATTAGACATTAAATTTAACTCTGAGCATCCTGGTAACAGCAGCGAAGAGTGAAATGAAACACTGCCCAGGATTATAAGCTGGAAATTGTTACGGAGAGATACACTGCAGGTAGAACACCATCTCTTAAAAGGAGAGAATTATTGAGGTGCCTGGCTGGCTCAGGTGGTACAGCATGGGACCCTTGATCTCAGGTTGTGAGTTCAAGCCCCACATCAGGTGTAGAGATTACTTAAAAATAAAGTTAAAAAAGAGAGAGTGAGCAACAGAGAGAGAGAGAAAGAGAGCTATTATATCAAGAATTTGGGAAACAATTACTATGGTCAGATTCAACTTAATGTCCAAGTTCCCTGGGAGTGGCTAACAGGAAAGGGGCCGAGTGCTCTGGAGCTATCACTTGGTGACTAGTGGTAAGTTTGTGGTCCCACTTCGAGCACAAATCTATGTGTCTGGACTATGCTGCTCTGGGAAGTCTCAGGCCAGGGCAGCTGAAGAGGTTCTGTTCTGATGTAACCGTGGGCAACACTGGCAGGTCCAAGATTCCAGAGCCTCGCAGGCACTTCCTCATTCCGAGAGTGGTGGTTAATAAAGATGTGCTGAGGCTCAGATGAGGGGGTAGGGTGGGCTGAGACCCAGTTGGGCCCTCCTTCCTCCAAAAGGCAGGGGTTCCTAGAGAGGTGGGATTGGGGGCTGGGGGGAGACCTGGCCATGGTGTTCCCTGGGCCTCCAGTTCACACTACAGGGCTTTGAGCAATATGATGCCAACATGTCTGGTGTTTTCAGCTCTCCTGCCCGGTGGCCTCGGGGATAGTGTCCCAGGAGCGGGTGTCTGAGCCTGAAGGGAAGAAAGGACCGCTGTGGAGGAAGGCGAAGATGTTTCGGAGAAACGGCAAACGGAAGCTGAGCGTCTGCTCCAGAAGGTAGGGGGCGTGGCAAGCTCTGTCTGTCCGGAGCTATCGGGGTGATTTGCTAACCCAGGGAAGCCTTCACAGGGGTTCCAGAAACGTCTGTGTGGCAGTGAGGGTCTGGAGGCTCATGGGGAAAGGAGGTTCATGGAGGTTCCCCATCAGTCCGTCCGCACAGCAGACCCCCGGCCTGACTGTGTGCTTTCTGGGGGTGCCTCTCCAAGGCCAGGGATCCAGTAGATTTTGGAAATAACGGAGTCGAAACACACCCACCCACCCATTTAAGTCCTGAGGAGAGAGTGCGTTAGTTATTTACAGCTTGTACTGCTTTTTTATTTATGCGAGCGGTACGTGTCCTTTGCAGAGGAGTTTGGAAAGAGAGGCCAGCGAGGAGGAGATGCTAAAGCACCCTGGTACTGCCTCTGCCCTGGGGGTGCTGCTGGTGTGCAGGGCGCTCTCTTGCAGACTTCTCTCTGTGACAAGTGCACGCGCAGCATGTCCAGACAACAGATGGGACGCACAGGTTTTACTGACCCCACTCTTTAATCACGGACGGTCTTGCCCCTAGGGATGAAGGGGGAAGGCCACTTTTTCATGAGGCCCCACTCCTCTGTGCCACCAGAGAAGCTGTTGGATCTGGTGTTCCTGTGGCCTCCGGGCCTGCTCAGGGTGACTTCGTGCTGCCTCCGCATCTCCTGTTTTTGAATTTGCACTCTGAGCCCAGAGCCCTAATGCTTTCCTGAATTCCCCCTCCACATCTCAGCCTCCTACTCTCTTCTTCCTGGAACCTGCCTGCCTTCTTCCCTCATTGTTGGTATTTGACCCAAAGCTGAGATATTTTTCAAGAAGCAGTGCAGATTCCTGATTCTTCCCTACAGCTGCTCAGAACCTTCATGGCTAGAGATGATGTGCCGTCTGGACAGGCTTTGAGATGAGGTCTCTGCCTGTTTCAGTTGTCTGCAGGACCGCATGTCCAGAGCTGGTATCACTGAGGGCTTGCTATGTGCTGGGCACTGTGTGACCGTGATCACCGCCCCCGCCCCCGCTGCCATTTTTCCCCTGAGGATCTTGAGACACAGACAGATCGGGCGGCCTCTCCAAGCACCCTGATGTGAATCAGCAGGTTTTTTATTTTATTTTTAAAAGATTTTATTTTATTTATTCCAGAGAGAGCGAGCGAGAGCATGAGCATATACAAGCAGGGGGAAGCAGCAGAGGGAGAGGGAGAAGGAGGCTCCTTGCTGAGCAGAGAGCCCGATAGGAGGCTCCATCCCAGGACCCTGGGATCGTGACCTGAGCCAAAGACAGATGCTTAACCAACTGAGCCACCCACTGCCCCTGAATCAGCAAGTCTTACCTCAGAGCCCCTATGGCAGATAGCAGCTTGCTATCTTGCTATCTGTGCTCTGCGCTCCCCAGTCTGCAACAGGCACAAGCGTCACCTGGATTTTCTTTTGATGCTGAGACACGTCCCTCAGGTCTGAGATGGGGCCCGAGACCCTGCATTTCTAACAGGCTCCCAGGTGGTGCTCAGGGTGCTGGCCCCTAGGGAACACTCTTGCAGGAGCTGTTCTTTGTGCTGCCCCACATTGCATCCTTCCCAAAAGGAGCCCAGCTGTTCAAAGCTGAGCGAAAGAAGGGTCACTGCCTGTGTGACAGGGATATCCAACCCTACCACAAACCCCTGAGCCATGTAGAGTAGGGGAGGGATCGCTCCTCGGATGGAATGGATGCTAGCCAGAGTAGCTGCTCATGGATTCAGGGAGTACAGGGACGTTGGCAGGTGACCTTGTGCCCCGTCAGTATCTCACACATTGGACCGATGTGGAAGAAGCACTAAATTGCATGGAGTGACAGCTGCCAAGCCTGCTTCTGGACCTCAGTCATGGTCCCAGGAGATGTGGGGTGAGGGACTAATGTTGACTGCCTCATTGATTCCTTCCATCTTCCCAAGGCTTCAGTTTAGCTAATACAACAGATTGTTGCCATGCACCTGCTAGGTGCCAGGTGCCACATATGGAGGCCACAGGGAAAGCGTCCCCATACCAAGCTGGTGGCGCCAGGTTGATTCTCTGGGAGGCCTGGAGAGATGTCTGCAACACCTCCTGGACCAAGCGCAGCCTGGGTGAGAATTTCGTTATGGTTGGCCATACTTAAAAGTTTTGACTCTTAGTAGCCAAATAAATACCAAGAGATTTCACATAAAAACCTGAATTTCTAGCTTGTCTTGAAGTATTTGGAGCTCTGTAGAGGCTTGTCCTGTCTTCTTGCATGGAGGCAGCTAGCGGGAACTGAGTAGTGGCCGCCCCCACTGAGCGTGCCTGTGCTCTGCACCTTGCTCGGTTCCCACCTCTTCCAGTTGTGTTACATTTGAGTTTGCAAATCATAGTCTTTTTTTTTTTTTTTTAAAGATTTTATTTATTTATTTGACAGACAGAGATCACAAGTAGGCAGAGAGGCAGGCAGAGAGAGAGGAGGAAGCAGGCTCCCGCGGAGCAGAGAGCCCGATGCGGGACTCGATCCCAGGACCCTGAGATCATGACCTGAGCCGAAGGCAGCGGCTTAACCCTCTGAGCCACCCAGGCGCCCGCAAATCATAGTCTTCACATCTGGTTTTGTGGGAGCCAAAAAACTGGCCCCTCCATCAGCGAGCTTCTAGGTAAGGGCACGGGTGGGAAGGTCGGAGAGGGCGCAGGGGAGGAAAAGGAGAAGCCGGAGTCCTGGATGAGGACGAGGCTGTTGAGGTGTTTATGTCTATCAAGCATTTATTGGGCGACCACGAATGAACCATCATTCGTGCCTTTACCGGCCTGTGACTGTCCTTGGAGTTCTTTCCAGCTTGCTGGAGCTTCCAGCTCCAGTATTGGCACGTGCAGATCCTGGGCCTCCTCCTGCACAGCTCCCCTCTGGCTGGCCTTCCCTTGTCTCAGCAAAGACAGCACTATCATGGTAGGACCTCTCTGACCCCTGAACTTCAGTGCTCTCCCTCCCACTATCTGGTTTCATTACATTCTCAGCATTTTGGCAGAGTTTGTTTTTTTGAGGCATGGTAGCTTGCTTCATCAGCACCAACAATGGAGACAGAATGTGCCTCTGCTGCCTTAAGTCTGAGCTCCAGATCTTCCTCTGAAGGGCTTGCCTGATTAGGTCAGGCCCACCTAAGATAATCTCTCTGTTGATTAGAAACTTTAATTGCATCAGCAAAAATACCTTTCCCTTTGCCATATTTTGTTAGGAGCAAGTCACACCACACTCGAGAGGATTACACAAAGGTAATTCTAGGGTATGTCTGCCAGAAATGGCTTTCCCTGGCTCAGCCAGCTAATGGGTGAGAAGGCCTTCACTTAGGGTTGCAGTCTGAGTTTGAGTTTTCTGACCCGGTGTCTTCCATCATACCACTCATGGTGAGTGGTTGCTAAGACTTCTCCTTTTAATGAAGGATACACCTCTCTGGAGAGGTGTTCAGAAGGGAATGTGATGCTGGGCTTAAAAGAGTTCCCTTTAATGGCAAATTTCTTACTAAGCCTTCTATCAAACTATCACTGGTTTGATAGCCTTTGGGATGCAAAGGTTTGATAAAGGAGATGACCGATTTTTTTTGACTCACACGAGGTCTCAAACTCAGTTCATTTTCATGATAGAGCTTCTTGGAGAAGTGCCCTCTCCGATTCTGTCATATTTTAGTCCATCTTCAGAAACAGGGGTTTGATGCCCAGTCTGAGGGGCAATATCGGGAAAATGCTGAGAGGTAGTGCCTGGTCTAAAGGAGTTTTGAGTTCACTGTTCAGGAGGCCATTTGCACAACTTATTTTTCCTCCTTAGTATGTTGAAATCCGTCCATTTCTCACATAGTAACTTCTGGCTAGTTTATAACAGACATTAATAGTAACAGGATTTGTTTACCGTGTACTTATTTTGCAGATAACCGAACAGGAAAACTTTTTTTTTTTTTTAAAGATTTTTTCTTTATTTATCTGACAGAGATCACAAGTAGGCAGAGAGGCAGGCAGAGAGAAGGAAGCAGGCTACCTGCAGAGCAGAAAGCCCGATGTGGGGCTCGATCCCAGGACCCCGGGATCATGACCCGAGCCGAAGGCAGAGGCTTAACCCACTGAGCCAGCCAGGTGCCCCAGGAAAACTTTTGATGAAGGGTCTCTCATCTACCCTCCCTCCGTCTTCATGTGTATCTACTCTCCCATCTACATGTGGACCATCCCATTAATTAGTTTTCTATTGTAACAGAGTAACTGCTGCTGTAACAAATTACTAGTTTCGTGTAAATTTTGTTTTGAACACTAGTTTATTATTTTATAATTCTGTAGATCAGAATTCAGTATTGGTCTCACCTGACAAAATCAGAGTGTTGGCAGGGCTGCATTCCCTCTGGAGGCCCCAGTGGGGAATCCGTTTCCTGCTCATTTGGGTGGTTGGCAGGATTCTGTTCCTGGCCATCAGCTGCGCTTCCGTGTCACAGACCACCAAGGGCAGGCTGGGTCCCCTTCGCACTTGAGGTCTGCTCCTTCTTGTTCAGTCTCACTTTTCAGACCCTATCTTCTGCCTCTTCTTTCATTTTGAAGGACTCGTGTGGTTAGTTTAGGTTTACCTGGATAATCCAGGATACCTTATCATCTTGGGGACTGTGTCCTTAGTGACATGCACGAAGTCCCTTTTGCCAGGCACGTCACATAGTCACAGCTCTGGGGATTAGCACACAGACATCTTTGAGGGTGGGGCATTATTCCACGCCATCTACCTGTCCGTCTGTCTCCCCACATGTGTATGATGTATATGCACTTGTACACATCAATTTATCTGTCTCTGCACTCTCGTGTGTACGGTGTATGCGTGCATCTCTCTGTCATTTATCCATCCGTGTGTTCTCGATAAAGAGGCCTGTTTTCTTACTCACGTTCCCATTTCACTTCAGTTGTCTTCACATTCACCAGAAAATGAAATACTGCAGCAGAGATTCTCTGCAGGCCTTAGCTCTAGCGCATGTGCTGAAACCCGTGTTGCTGAGTATCTGTTGTTTTACTTCTTGTTTTGAGAAACGTTTAAAAATGCAGAACAGTTCAGAAAATATGCAACAGACTCCTGGGTAATGATCCAGAATTAGTTAATATTAACATTTTGTTTTATTTGTTTCTGAGCCTTTAAAAAAATGAAATAAAATATTACTTTATATTTTATAGTTGAAGTATATATTTATATTATACATATAGCATATATATATACACGTATACATAAATGTTAGGTAGTTTTACATATTTGGCATGGATTCAATCTGTGTTTTCATAATTTGCAATTCGGTGTACACACTAATAACATCTACAATTGTTTTGAGTCCTTAAAGCACGTGTATAAATATCATACGGAATTAATCATTCTTCAGTTTGACTTTTAAATTCAGTATCATGTTTTTGAAGATCGAGGCATGTTGGTCAAATTCATTGATTATAGGTGCCCTAGCGGTCTCCTTCCCATGAGTATAACACATTTTATTGTCCATTCTCCTATTTATGGGCATTGAAATTGTCTCCAATTTCTTTCTTTCTTTCTTTTTCTTTTTTTTTTGCTGATTTGCAGTGAATGAATGTATATACATATATGCCTCCTTAGGCTCAATGCAAGAGGTTTTCTCAGTGCTAGACCCGAAAGTGGAATTGCTGGGTTACAAGGTAATCACATCTTCAACTTTACATGTCATTTCTGAATGGCTCTTGGGAGCTGACGGGTCACTTTTTGTTTTCCTCCAGCTGTGAGTGAGAATTCGCCCTGCTCCCGTATTTCTACTAAGGTTTGATATTAGCATATTTGTATGCTGTGCCCATCCAGAATTTGTAGGTTTCAGTATATGTTCTAGGTTTGTGTAGGTGCTTTGCCATTATACACACTGTAGATATTTTCCCAAATCTGTTCTTTTCTCTTTTTAAGCCCATTTCTGTATGTTTTTTACCCACATAATTGCAAATGTGTTATCTCTTCATTCTTTTTTAATATCAGATCTTACTTCTGAGATTGTTTTTTTCTGTCTGAAGCATATTTTTTTTAAGAACTTCTGTAAAAGAAGAAAAATCTCCACTCTCATTAGTCTGAAAATACATTGATTTCTTCCTTGTTGTTGAAAAATGTTTTGCTGGGTATATGACCTTAGGCTGACAGTTACTTTCTCTCCACACATCAAAGCTATTACCACACTGTCATTTGGCTTCTATTTTGTGGTGGAAAATTCGGCTATTAGTGTACGCATCTGTCTTTTGAAGGTCTCTTATCTCTGGCTAGTTTTAAGATATTCTTTTAATCTTTGGTGTTCCATAGTTTTACTTTGATGTGTCCAGGTGTATGTTGCCATTATTTATTCCATTAGGAATCCATGGGGCTTTTACGATTTGTGGATTGATTTCTACCTAGAAAATTCTCAGCCATCATTCTTCAAACATTGTCTGTATCCCATTCTCGGTCTTCTCTTTCTGGAACACTGAAGTAATGTACCTTAGATCTTCTCTTTTATGTGTCTTAACCTCTATTTTCAATAACTTTGTCTTTCTCTGCTAAAATCTAGATACTTTGTTCAGGTCTATCTTTAAAATTTTACTAATTTTCTCAACCTCCTGAGTTATTTTTAAAGCACTGTTAAGGTATACTGAATTATAGTGTTATGCATATTTAAAGTATACCATTTAATAGGTTTGGATGTATGTACACACCTGTGAACCAATAACAGCATCAAGGTCATGTGTCAAAAATCCCTCAGACTTCCATGTGTCCTCCCTCCTGCCATCCCCAGGTAGCCTCTCATGTGCTTTCTGTAACTATAGAGTAGTTCCCTTTTTCTAGAATTTTATAGAAGTGGAATCACACAATATATACTCTTTTTTGGGGTGGGGCATTCTGGCTTTTTTTTCACTCAGCATGGTTATTTTGAGGTTCATCATGTTGCATGTATCAATAATTCATTCCCCCCCCCCCTTTTTAAAGACTTATTTATTTATTTTAGAGAGTATGCGAGTGTGAGGCGGGGCAGAAGGAGAGGGAGGAAGAGAGAAGCCGACTTCCCGGTGAGTGTAGAGCGTAACACCAGGCTCGATCTTAACCACCCTGAGATGATGAACTGAGCCAATATTGAGAGTCAGATGCTGAACTAACTGAGCCAGCCAGGCGCCCCAGTCATTCATTCCTTTTTGTTGCTCAGTAGTAAGCCATTGGGTGGATATGTCATAATTTGTTTATAAATTGACTTGTTGGCAGACATTAATGGTTTGTTTCAGATTGGGGCTGTTGTAAGTAAAAACTACTATAAATATCCATATGCAAGTCTTTGCATGAATATATCCTTTATTTTCTAAACTTCTGAGTTGGTTTTTTTGGTTGCTGTTCAAGTATAATTAACATACAGTGTTATATTAGCATCAGGTGTCCATACAGTGATTCAGCCATTCTGTACGTTTCTCGGGGCTCATGACGAGAAGTGCGCTCTCTCCTGCTTCACCTGCTTCACCCATCCTCCACCCAAAATGAACAGACAGAAGAAAAGAGACAAAGGAGCCGACTCTGAAATGTACGGGTATATACTTTAAATTCTCTTGAGCAAATAAGAGTGCAGCGTCCGGACAGTGTAGTGGATGCCAGACTCTTTCCCAGGCGGCAGTAGCATCTCACACTCCTGCGAGCTCTGCGTGAGGCTCTCGGCCTCTCTGCAGCCTTGCCGAGACTTGGCGTGGCTGTTCTTTTTCCTTCAGGCATCCTCATAGGTGGGTAGTGGTGTCCCGCAGGCTGGAATCCGTACTTCCTTCATGACTCACGGGACGGCGCGGCTCTTCATGTGCTTATTTTCCTTTCCTGTATCGCTTCGGTGAAGTACTGTCTCGGCTCTTTTGGCCATTATAAAAATGGGCTGTTTTCTTATTTTGGAGTTTTGAGGATTCCTTACACATTCTGTGTTTTTTTTGTTATTTTTTTTTATGATCCCATTTATTTATTTGACAGAGATCACAAGTAGGCAGAGAGACAGGCAGAGAGAGGGGGATAGGAAGCAGGCTCCCCACCCAGCAGAGAGCCCGATGTGGGGCTGGATCCCAGGACTCTGGGATCATGACCTGAGACGAAAGCAGAGGCTTTAACCCACTGAGCCACCCAGGCGCCCCAAAGAACATATATTCTTAATTTTGGTGAAGTCCAGTCATTATTCTTTTCTTTGGATTGTGCTTTTGGTGTCATCGCCACAACATCTTTGCCTAACTCGTGGCCACAAAGGTTTCTCTCCTAGGTTTTCTTCTGAAGTTTTATACTCTTAGGTTTAACATTCCAGCCTATGATACATTTTCACCTAATTTTTCTGTATCGAGTGGTATAGATGGAAGTTCCCGTGTTTGTGTGTGGACATATAATTGTGTCTGTGCCCTTTGTCCATGTCTTGGTTTTGATGCAAACACCACACCATCTTGGTTACACAGCCTGACTTTAAGACTTACTATAAAGCTAAAATATCAAAGACAGAATGGTATTTGCATCAAAGTAGACGAATAGGTCCATGGCACAGAATGGACAGTACAGAAATAGGCCCCTTGTATTTCGTCAGTTGATTTGCCCCGAAGGTTCAAAGGAGAGTATAGTCTTATCCACGGATGGTGATGGACCTGGGAAATCCCTTCACCAGGAAGCTGAGCAATTACAGGATCTGCCTCATCCATTTCTTTACTCTCAAGGGATCATTGCTTTCATTACATGATGTCTCCTGTCCTGAAAACCATTGTTTTATATATTTGCCTCGTTTTTTCTTTGGGAGAATAAATGCAGTTACTGTTAAACTGTCTTGCTCAGGAGAAAAAGACCCTGGACAGTGGCAGTGGCTTCTTTTTTTTTTTTTTTTTTTTTTTTTAATTTATTTATTTGACAGACGGAGATCACAAGTAGGCAGAGAAGCAGGCAGAAAGAGAGGAGGAAGCAGGCTCCCCGCTGAGCAGAGAGCCCATTGTGGGGCTCGATCTCAGGACCCTGGGATCATGATCTGAGCCGAAGGCAGAGGCTTTAACCCACTGAGCCCCCCAGGCGCCCCGGCAGTGGCTTCTTAATTGCACCCTCCCCCAGTTACCCTCCTATTACTGATTTATCGAGTGTTAAATCTGATTGTTTATGTATATTGTGCTTTATTTCCAAAAAGTTCCACTTAATTATTTTTCAGATCTGCTTCATCATTTTTATAGTCTCTTGCTCTTTAGTCTTCTTTTCTTTATTGAGTTATGATTGACGTACACAAAAGCTCTACAAGTTTAATGTATACATCTTGATGAGTTTGAAGATATGAAAACATCCATGAAACCATCCTCACATATGATGTCCTAAACTTACCTTAATTTCTAGAAGCTTCTTCCTTTTTTTAAAATCAGAAAAATGACAGAAGATCTACCCTCTTGAATTTGTAAGTACACAATACAGCATTGTTAACTATGTGCACTATGGTGTCCAGTAGTTCTCTAGGATTCATTCATTTTGCACAAGTGAAACCTTGTACCCTTTGATCAACACCTCCCGATTCCCCCTTCCTCTGGTCCCTGGCAACCACCATTCTCCTTTCTGTTTTTATGAGTTTGACTGTGTCAGATCTCTGCTATCACTGGGGTCATGTAGTCTTTGTTTTTCTGTAGCTGGCTTATTCTATTCCAAAGTTATCTGTGTTGCAGCAAATGGCAAGATTTCCTTTTTTTTTTTTTTTTAAAGGCTGAGTAACATTCTGTTGTATATATACCGTATCTTCTTTAACCATCCATTCATTGACTGATGGACATTTGGGTTGATTCCATATCTTGGCTATTGTAAACAATGCTGCATTGAATATGGGTGTGCAGTTATCTCTTTGATATCCTAATTTCAGTTTGTTAGGGTATGTACCCAACAGTGTGATTGCTGGATCATAAGGTAGTTCAATTTTTAATTTTTTGAGGAACCTCCATACTGTTTTCCATAGAGGAAATACTAATAGAGGACATACTAATGTACATTCCCACCAACACATGACAAGGATTCCTTTTTCACATTCTTGTCAATACTATTATCTTTTATTTTTATTTTTTGATAATAGCCATCCTCACAGGTGTGAGGTGATCTTTCACTGTGGTTTTGTTGTGCATTTCCCTGATGATCAGTGATGTCAAGTACCTTTTCATGTATCTGTTGGCCATTTCTATGACTTCTATGGAGGAAGTTCTACTCAGGTCTTTTCCCCATTTTTTTAAAGTTGGTTTTTTTGTTTGTTTGTTTCTTCCCTACCTTCCCCCCCCCCCCCCACTGTTTAGTTACATGAGTTCCTCTTGACACTTTGGGCATTAACCTCTTATCAGATAAATGATTTGCAGGTATTTTCTCTCAGTCTGTGGGCTGCCTTTTCATTTTGTTGATGGTTTCCTTCACCATGCAGAAGCTTTTTGGTTTGATGTGGTCCCAGCTGTTTATTTTTGCTTTTGTTGCCTTTGGTGTCATATTCAAGAAATCACCACCAAGGCCAATACTGAGAAGCTTTCCCCCTGTGTTTTCTTTTAAGAGTTTTACAGTTTCATGTCTTATGTTTAAGTCTTTAAACGATTTTGATTTGATTTTTGTGTGTAGTATAAAATAAGGGTCCAGTTTCATTGTTTTGCATGTGGATATCCAGTTTTCCCAATGTTTTCTCATTGTGTATTCTTGTTTCTCTTGTTGAAAATCAGTTTATAGTAAATGAGTGGGTTTATTTCTGGATTCTGTTGCTCTCTTTTCTGTCACATTAGTTGATACATCTGTTTTTATGCCAGTGCCATAATATTTTTATTACTATAGTATTGAAACATATTTTAAAATCAGTAAATATAATCCGGCCTGCTCTGTTGCTCTTGCTCAGGATTGCCTTGGTTTATTAGAGTTTCGTGTGGTTGCGTATGAATTTTGGGATTGTTTTTCAAAGTTTCTGTAATCTTTACTCTTATTGTCAACGTTTTCTAAAAATACACTTAATATTTTACATCTGATAATACCAACATAGGGAGTCATGGCACATCTGACTCTGTTTTATGTATCATTAGCTCTCACTTTGTAGTAACTCATTTCCTTGTTTGTTTTTGGATTTTTGATGGTGAGCTGAGATTTTTGGACTTTGAGACTTAGGGTGGAGGTGGGTTTCTCCAGTAATGATTTGTTTTGCTTCTACTAGGTGCCCGAGCGCATGCACTGGGCACTACTTTAAATAAAATTTGTTACTTTTTGGCTTTTTCATGTTATGTGCAGTGTGAATTCAGATTACAAACCTATGAGAAGACTGTCTTATTGTTATAAAATTAACAGAAGAGACTTTTGCCCTCTTTACTTAGTGATAAGATTGGAGTTTTTCAGGGTTCCCTGGGAAGGCGGTGAGGGTCGGGTGTAGTATTTCTAATTCACCTATCTATTGAGGGTCCCTCTGAGGTCTCAGCTTTTGCAGGATTAGAGGTTGGGTCTTCCACTTGATTTGCACCTAGGGTGGATTCTGGGTTTGAATCCTGCTCCTCGCACCCCACCAGACCATAGAAGTGGAAGATCAGGCTCACTTGATTTGGGAAATCCTTTCAAAATGAAAACTCTCTTACCTTTTCAGGTTTCAGTTTTCACTTGGTTTTTGATGTTAAATATATTTCACTTTCTAATCAGAACATCAATAGATTTATGTAGAAGTATTGAACATTTTTATGTTTTAATCTGCGTTTTTAGTTGTTTTTAATATAGGAGTATAGTGGTAGACAACCAGAGTAACTGGTCAGCTGTACTGTTGGAAGTGGACTTCTTTACATCATCAAGAAGGTGTATATTCAGTTGTATTCTAGTGGAGCTAGAGCCTTTTCCTTTATGATTATTACTTTTTGGTCTTGTCTAAGAGATCTTTCATCATTCCTAGTCTCCCAGTGTCAAAAACACAAAAATGTATTCCCTTATGTTGTGTGTATATTAATGTAAGGAAGGATTTAGTTTTACCTTTGTCCATATGGAAAACTATGGGCTGTGAGTCAGATTTGACTTTTGATCTGTTTTATATACCCTTGTGAGCTAGACAGGTTGTGACATTTTTAAAAGCGCATGCGCACGTGCGCGCACACACACGTGTGTGTGTGTGTGTGTGTGTGTGTGTGTGTGTGTGTATAAATAAAAGAATATGGGGTAGAGATGGTGTGTGGCCTGAAAAATATTTATTTCTGGACCTTTATACAGAGAACTTGCAGAGCTCTGGATTAATTTACCTTTTTTTCTTTCTTATTTGCTGTATTTTACATTCCCATTTATACCTGGAGTTTATTTCTGGGCCCTCCACTTGATTTTATTTGTCTTTTCATTTGTTGCCAACTCTAAATACCACACTGTAATGAAAATGGCTGTTTTCATTAGTGAAAGTACATGAGCTAAAGGAGAGGGATTAGAAAATGCAGGATCCATTTTTAGAGGGGAAATGGAAAAACGTAGAAAATTCATACTTGGATGCTTAATTGCCCTGACATAAACTAGAGGCAGAGAGATTTAGAGCGCCCACAGACTACGGCTCTGCTGTGCCCAGAGCAAGCGCTGGACCATGGAATTGGATTTTATTGATGAATTTGTAACTGTGCAGCGTGCTGTACGAAGCATGCGACGCTTATTTGGGGACGCTTCTGACAAACGGAACAATGGGTTGTGAGGTCCCTAGTGGGCCAGAATGAGCGAGGAAGAGGTGGGGGTCACATGGAGAAGTGCGCGCTGGAAACCCTAAAGTATATGTTTGTCATTGAAAGTGGGGGAGAGAGAGAAAACCGGGCCCTGAGAATAAAATCTTACCCTCTAGAGTGGATGTTTGTCTGTCTGAGGTACGTGTCCGCTCACTTCAGTCGTGACTCAAGTGATGATGCGCTTGTCCTTCTGTAGCGGGCTTATTCTATCCGGAGTTCATCTGTATGCAGCAAATGGCAAGATTTCCTTTTCTTTTCCTTTTTATAATTTTTAAAAAATTTTTTTTATTTTTTTAAAAGGCTGAGCAGTATTCTGTTGTATATGTACTGTATCTTCTGTATCCCCTGCAGTTGCTGCTCATGTCACGTCATGACACAGTTTACCTGTTCAGGGAAGTAGCGCTCTCAGGGGCGACGGCACAGTCTCTGAGGTGAGGTGGAGATATGCGTAAGAGATATGGTGGTGGCCGCCTGGCTGAGACGTTTGTCACATTCACCAAGGCGCCAGAGGCTTTGGCCACAGTCCTGCGACCTGCTTAGCGGCATGCAGAAGGTCTTCAGGCCTCCACTCTGCTTCCTTTTGCTTTCTTATTTCCTGTAGGATCCAACGGGAGGAACGGTATGACAGCACACGTTCTTTCCCCCCCGAGCGAGCATGTGTGAAGGGACCTCACCCTCTCCTTGGATCCACCTGCCTTCCCGCAGACTGATGAAAGGAGCAGGGAAAGTGTGTGGGGTGGGGAGGAGCGGCTGGAGGAGGCAGGGTGGCCGGTGGCTTCTGTCGGCCTCAAGATACAGGACAAAAACTTCACTCTGCCTCCTTTTGAGAGCTCCTCACTGAACTCTAGTTAAAACCAGTGTCTCCTGAGTTCTTGACCGTGGCCAGCCAGTCACCGGTATCTGCTGGAGCTTATGTGGGGTAAGAAGGCTATTTTTCTGATCAGTTTCTCATGAGGCCTGTCAACAAAACGATTGTGCTGGTCTTACGTAAGTCCACGTAAGTGTCAGCAATGCAGGCTCTTCAAGCAAGAGCTCTGGAGAGAGCGCGAGAGCACAGGGGGTACTCCGAGTGTAGGAGTTACATTTAAAATCTGGACTGTAAGTGGCAGTTTATTAAAGATCCTGGGAGCCACTCTGTAGATCAGCTCACAGCTCAGTAGACACAAACACAGAAACCTAGGTGGACTGGAACAGTAACCTCCGGTAAAACCACAGTGAGAGGAAGAATGGCTCTGTAGGACTACGTCCCGCACAAAAGCGACACCATGTATTTATAAGGATCCTTGCATATTTAAGGATGTTTGTCAACATATTTGAGCGAGAGTCTCTGGGGAAGATAGGCCAAAGGACTCAGAGGAGAGGGGAAACACTTGAATCATGTGTCTAGGGTCAGGCTCCCCAGAAGCAGAGCCTGAGACAGGCATTCCCGGGCAGGCGACCTGAGAGGGCGGGCTCTCGGGAGCGAGGGAAACACACCGGGGTTTGGCAGTCCTACCCGATCCTGTGGAAAGGTCTGGAGTATGAGGTGCACCAGACATTGTCCTGCTCAGAGAGAAAGTGGCTGAGCTGTCACCTTCTGCAGCTGCTGGTCAGGGGCTAAGGGCCCTTCCTGGGGTGAGTGCACGCTTCCCCAGGCCTCTTCAGGCAAGATGGCTCCCATCAGCCAAGGGCAGTCCTCTTGGCAAGGGGGTAGATGTGAATCACTAGCAGCTAACCCTTGAGCCTCTGGGATACAACGTGTAGCCGGGTGAAGGCTGTTGAGAGGGGTCTTCATGACATCTGCCAAAGTACCGGAGGCCTTGTTCGTCTCGTGGTGGTGACAAGCTGGCCTCCTCTGCCACACCTGTGTGTTCCTGCCCAGAGGAAGGGGTGGCGTACAGGATGCTCTGAGAGAACCCAGGAGAGAGAGCAACAGGCCCTGCCCATGACTCAACAGAATGCTGCTTTGAAGCTAGGTTAGGATCCTCTAGGGCTCCCTCAAGGGCTAAAGGGCCCAGATTCCACCTTCCTGAGACCTGAGTTCAGGGGCCGGGGCTCTCCCGCAGTCTCCTGGTGGTTTTCATTGAGCAGAGTCCCTCACTAGGCCATTTTCCAAAAGCAAAACCTCCCAGCAGTTCAAACTGTGCCATTCTTAACACCTGCAAGCTTGTGGCAGTCACCCACTGACTCGGAGTAAAGGTGACCTGGCAGCACAGAGAGAAGAATTCTCCCGGTAACCCCCACCCCCTACCCTCCTCCCTCCCTCTGTCTCCACACTTCCAAATCACTCTCCGCCCAGGCCCAGCAGGAGCCCTGACTGGTTCCGGGGCTTGTGATTAGCTCCCTACCCAGGCGCAGATAACTCTTTCAGGAACCTGTGGACTTGACAAGCGGGGACGACTGCTTCAAAGAATAAGGCAGGCACCCCTGGGGAATGACAGCTCCTGCCCAAGGCCAGGGAGGCAGCTGGGTCATGTGACTGGAGCCTCTCCGGAACACGGACTCCAGAAAAGATGAACAAAAAAAATCACTTTCTCATTGTTTTGATGCTGTAAAAACCAGCACCTAAGAGAATACAGCATCCTGCAGATCTTATTTAAAATTCTGTGAGCAGCCCTGGTGATTAGGGGCCTGCAGCTAGAGGCTGGCGGTGGCTCAGACAAATGAGAAGGGAAAATGGCCGAGCAGGTGGCCTCACCTTCCCCCGCAGGCTGAAGAGTGTCTGGGAGTAGAACTCGTGTAAGCTGAGGCTTGGAAAAGAAAGGGCGTCCCGGTGGCTTCATGGGGCATAGAGAAGCAGTGCGAAGGTCTCTTCCAAGAGCTGATGGTGGCCTGTCACAAACCAGTACAGAGCGCTGGACCCAGGGTCCTAGCTCCAGTTGGTGAAGGGGTCTTAATTGTTTCAGGGCTCACAGGCCCTGCTCTGCGGCGGCCCTGGAGCAGCGTGTGGGTCTGTTTCTGGTTATATGTCTCGTTGCACATCCTAATACATGCATAATTGCTTACTCAAATTATACACACGTTCTACTCTACTGATGTGTTATGTATATTATAAAGGGCATACAGCAATAGATTCAAGAAAGTCTGGAAGAAAACAAATATAAATATAAGCTCCAGTATTTTCTTTCTCAACTTCGCCGTGCCTTCCCACCGGGACGGGAGTACATTTCAGAGATTAGATCAAATGGTCTGATCCGGAAGGTCCTCTTCAGATGGAAAGTGTACAATGCCCATTTTTTCAAAGGCCCTCTAAGCCTGCAGTGTCCAGTACAGTAGTCAACGGGCACATGTGGCTATTTAAATTCATTAAAATGAAATAAAGTAAAACTCACTTCCTCTGCATTTCAAACACTGCATTTCAAATGCTCAACAGCCGCACGTGGTCAGTGCAGATCATAGAACATTCCTGTCATTGTCGGAAGTTGTACAGAGCCACGTGTTTGTATGTAGTCAGGACCGTATGGCTCAGGATTTCATTACAGCCACTGGCTTTTAGTAAGCACGCGCTCTGCGCAAGGCGGCTCGGAAAGCCCTTCCTATGCATCGTCTCCTGTCGTCCCTCCAGCGGCCTCTCGAGTTAGGTCCTGCTGTTGTCTCCATGTCCTAGAGGGGAGGGGAGGATAGAAAGGATAAGGAGTTTCTAGGCTCACCTGAGGGTTTATTGTCCGAGTGTTGCCTTTGTAAATGTTTGTGTGTATGGGCTTCTGGGCACATGTGTTCAGGGAAGGCTATACAGCACACGTGCTTCTCTGTCCCACAGGTACAAAGGCAGTTTTTTACAGAGCCGTGTTCAGCTGAGAGGGAGTGGACTGCGCAGGCCACCCAGGGTGCTGAGAAGAGACGGCCACCCCTCCCCACTCGAGGGGCTGGACCCACGTGGGACCTGCAGGCAGCCTTCTTCAGAAATGGCAGGTAATGTTCTCTTTGGAGGTGAATCCAAACTGGGCACACCAGAGGGCCGGGCTCCTTGCAGAGGCTGGGTGTGCAGGACGGGTGGGAGCCGGCTGTTCTGGCTCCAGGAGCCTGAAGGTATGCTGGCAAAGGTGGGACATCTGTGGGACAGTCAGTGTGACCCCAAACTGGGGGGGGGGGGGGCATACTGGGCAAGAATATGGAGAAGTCAGGGTATGTCCTTCAGTCCTGGCCACGTGTGCTGGGCCCGGTGCTGGGTACAGAGCTCCTCCAGGACCTCAGGAACGTGAGTCAGAACTCTAGGTGCCTCCATGTTCCCCTGTCTTTAAAAAGGAAGTTCACTTGATTCTTTCCATAG
This sequence comes from Mustela nigripes, assembly GCF_022355385.1. Lineage (NCBI taxonomy): Eukaryota > Metazoa > Chordata > Mammalia > Carnivora > Mustelidae > Mustela > Mustela nigripes. The sequence goes on from NC_081563.1 coordinate 136,886,802, forward strand.
GGCCATTTCGAGGCTGCAGTGGGTCAGTGGGGGGCTTGAGAGTCAGTGTTGGAATAGAAAGAGGAGCAGCCAGCGCGTGTGGGAGCTGCAGGGAACATTGCTTACATGGAAGGTGTCAGAGGTGCACGTTTTGTTATGCTCAGAAATAAATCAAGGATGAACTAATGCAGAGTGCTTCCTGGAAAAAGGACTATTTTCAGCTGTAATCACTGGGCAACCAGGGCAAATCACTGCACTTCTCTGGACCTTTGTTCTCCGCTCTGGTTCTCCTCCGCCCCAGTAGCCATGGGCCCAGTTTTAGCCTCCTTTGCAAGGTGTTGATGGGGGGAAAAATGGAGAGCTTCTGTGGAAAGGCTACAGGGTCCCATCTGGCCAGCTGTGACTGAATTACCATCCTTTTGTGGCTGATTATTGTCTGTTTGGCTCCAGGGCTGACCCTGGGCTGTGTCTGATGGCTGAGGTTTGGGTCCCTGGGGACAGTTGGCTGGGGGCACCTCCCCCTCCAGCTTTGTGTAGCTCCAGTGCCCCCTGCCGGCAGATGGCTCTTCCTCGCTCCCCCTCTCCACCATCCCCCAAACCCTCTCCCTTAGGCAAGGACAGGGGTTTGTCTTTTGTTTCTCAGTGAGAATTTAAATCAAGGTAAGTATTTGCTCTGGAGGTTGGCCAGGAAGAGCATCGCTCGGACCACGGAGGTTTAGACGGTGGGGTGGGGGGTAGCGCGAAGGCCCCGCAGAGCCCCGCTGGTCCTTCCTTCGCTTCTGGGCCACATTCTCAACTTCAGGACTACTCTTCTCAGATGGGTACAGCCGAGGGAACTGCCCAAGGGCTTGCTTGGGTGACCCCCGCCCCCTCCAACAGAATCCAGTGGCACGCTGTCGCTTGTCCCAAGTGGCAGAACCTTCCCAGCAGCTCTCTTCCCAGCGCCTCAAAGGGGGCTAAGTCAGGCTGCTGCTGGAAGCTTGTGGCAGCTGCCATGCCTGTATTCTGAAGGCTGTGCTGTGCGCTGAGGAGGAGAAAGATGATCCTCTGGGCTGCAGGGAGAAGCCCGATGGGCTGGTGGACCTGCTCGTCCCCTTTCGTTCAGCCACATGGGGGATAACATGGCAGGTCATTTAGCTGCCCCCTGGGATCTGTGTCCGCACAGCGAGGCTGTTGGTAAAGGTTGTACCTACCCAGTGGCTCAGTGTGCGTGTCGGGCGCGCGGCTATATGCAGTAGGTGCCGTGCGACTCCACAGCAGATGATGGATGCTGATTGTGGTGATCTGCTGAGCACGATAAGCACACCTGCATAAAGACAGGCAGGTGCCGCGTGTCAAACGAGTGTGGGGTACACGGCATAGATGTGTTTCTGTTGTTGGCAGAGGTTGAGGTCAGTGTTGGGGGAGGGACCGGAAGGGGGGGGGTTCTCGAGAGATATAGGGCTTCTTCTATAAATGCAGATGTAGGGAGAACAGAACAGAGGCTTGCTGGATGGGGAGTGGTGAGTAGGGGCTCAGGGGCAAGAATGCAGACTCTGGATAGGGCGGCTGGAGCCCAGATGTGCCAGTGCGCCGGGGCCGGTGGGACAGGGGACAGCCACTGAAGCCGGTGCCCCACCTGGCTACCACCTGTACTAGTTCCTACAGCTGTGGGAGAAATTGCTACCAACTCGGTGGTTTAAAACAACAAAAATTAGTTTTCTCACAGTTACGGAGGCCAGTTGTCTCACACTCTCTCCAGAGGCTTTAGGGAAGGAGCCTTCCAGCCACTTCCAGCTTTTGGCAGCTCCGGCTGTCCCCTGGCTCATGGCTGCATTTCTCCAGCGTCTGCCTCCTTCTGCACGTGGACTTCTCTGTGTATTTCTGTGGATCAAATCTCCTCCTCCTTTTTCCTTGTAAGTATACTTGTCATCGGACTTAGGGCTGATCCCAAATCCAGGCTGCTCTCACTTCCAGTCTCAATGAAATGACACCTGCGAAGACTCTTTGTCCAAGTAAGGCCACAGCCACAGGTGATGCAAACTGGGATTTGGACATACAATTTTGGGGTCACAGTTCAATCACTGTACCACTCTTACGATTTCCCCCCACTGCGAACCAACAGAAGTGACCTAAAAACACGTTTCCAAGTGAGAAAAGCCACAGCACACGTGGACATTCAGGGTTTGATGAGGCACGTTGTGCTCTTACTGAGTATACGCAGTTTGGGTAGGAAAGTTCTGTTCGAACCAAACCAATACACAGTCATTAAGAGTCACCCGGCCCACCACCAGCAGGACATGTTCCAGATTTGGGGGAAGAGTTTAGGAGTAGCTTCAGCACCAGGACCATTGTGTTGGGGTAGAGAACCCATTAGCTTCTCTTTAGGGAGAAGCCCAGGGACAGACGGGGTAGGGCGCAGGCGAGCCCTGCAGGTCTGCCTGTGTGGATTGTGCCCCCGGGGCCTGCAGTTTAGTTCCCACTGGTGTGTCCGGCCTTGCCCTCTGACTATGGGGATGTCAGCCCTGGCTTCTCTCTCCTCTTCTTCCTGATGTGGACAGGTGCCCCGTGTGCTCGTGGACCGGGGACCCCCACGTAAGCAGAGACACCAAGCGGGAAGCCTCTGACCTGTCACGGTCCTTTGCACCCCCTTCTTCCCTCTGAAAGTTTCTCTCAGCCTCGGGGGTGGTCCTGCCCCCACCCATGTGGACTGATGGAGGGCACCTGGAGACCCCTTCCACGTTGGGAGAAATCCCTCTTCTATCTACCTCCCGTCTCAACGGCAGCTTTTCCTACCAAAGCCTCACAGCAAACTGGGGCACGGTGAATGTGGATGAAAAACAGACCCAAACAAACAAACAAACAAACAAATCAGAAACACAGTCTGAACGTGGAGCTGAGAAAGGAGAGGCCATCCATAGTTCAAACGTCCCCTGGGATGTGGCCCCACAAGGGGGTATTATAATGCCCCAGCAATAGGCCAAGTGGTGACAAATGTCTCTGCTTTCGTGTTTATTATTTGAGAAGCGGATTGTGCCAGAGGTCTGGGTCACTGGTGCCCATTTTCAAAGGGCTCCCTCCCCCGTAATTAGGAAGAACATGGAGGATGTCCATTAAGTGCAGGTGTGAGCCTGCAGGATGTGGGCTGAGCATTGGCCCGTGGAGTATTAATCACTCCCTGTCCCTTATTGAAGTGTCCGAGTGGGAATAGGGCTGGCTGGTTTACCCAACCGGCCAGCCCAGGGTGGACAGGTCATGATGGACACCAAGTCGGAGGGTGGTAGAGTGCATTAAAATAAATACCTCCTGGAAATCAAAGGGGCTGGGGAGTTTATTGCCACTGCTTGCCCCTACCAGTACTTCACATTTGAGTGACAGGCACTCTGAGAGCTGGGTGTTCGAAGACAGAGTGCCGCTACTTCAGAGGAACCGAACAGTGGGCCTTGGTCACCCACCATCTACAAACAACTTTCTTTTATCCTTTGACCTGGCAGGTCCTGCATGGAGAGATCAGTGCTGGCTTCTGAGTGAGGGAGCTGGCCTCGCCGAGTCCGTGTATGTGTATGTGTGTGTGTGTGCGCGTGCCTGTGCAGGGATGTGCCTGTGAGTGCATGTGGCTGTGGATATGTTTTTGCGGGGTGTGTGTACGATAGGAGGTCCTGTTTCCCACGGCGGGACAACGATAGAATCATCTATTTTGGGTGACCTGAGGGGCTGTAAGTTTGAGGGAACTTGACGAAATGCAGCAAAGAAATTGAGAATGGTCTTTGGGGGGAACTTCCCAATTAAAAGATAGGGAAAACCTTTAGCCCTGATCCTTGTAAGTCAACTAGAATCAGAAACATCTCTTCAAATAAGTAGGCATGAATACTTGTGTCGGGGACTGAAAGAAACTGTCATAACCGATTCTTTGTCTTCTTCAGTGTTGGTGACTCTTCCTGTCAACAGTGTATAAAGATGAGAGGAAGAGGATGTTTCTGAGAAATATTTTTTAAAAGGATGCTTAATTTCCCTTTTCTTTAAACTATTCTGATAGCTGGGTACTAATCACTGCAGTTGACAGATGGCTTGGCAGTGAAGTCATCTGCAAGCAGAAGGCCAGAGAACTTAGGAAGGATGAAGACCTAATTTATAAGATTTTAGAGTGATTGGAGTCTTTGAGACTTTCCTGAGAACTGAGTCTGTTTTTAAACCTGAATCCAGTGGTCCTTGCCTTCCATGTTTCCAGCAGGAGGGCCAGGGAAGCTGGAAATCTCTCTTGAAATAACAAGTAGCAATGAATTCCTAGCAGCAATGGTGACTGTCCATTGTCAGGGGTGTTGCTGTTTCGGAGCACTGCCTTCCTCGTTCCTGTGCACCTCAGGATCGCCAGAGAGGCATGGCATTAGGTGGTTTTAATCTCAGAAGCTCAAGGTTCCTCATCAAAGGAATTCATAAAAAGATGCTTTTAAAGATACTAAGTAGTTGAATATCCCAAGAAGAGCATACAGCGATTTGAGGGAAAACATTATAATCCAAACTTTCTTTATGGGACGCCCCAGTCACAGGCTGCCTGGGGAGGCGATGATTGTCAGAGGATGAGAACATTCTCCAGTAAACTGACTGCTTATAAATTCAGACTCCTTTAAAGTACCACTTTCTCTGTGTCTCTCTCTCTTCTTAGCATAGCTTTCATTCCTGCCCTTCAGATTAATTTTCATGATATAAATTGATTGCCAAGTGAAACCATAAATCATGCTCAGGCCATAGAATTTCATGAAGTTAATGGAAGTGACCACTGCCTTGATGGAAACTCAGTGACAGAATCTGACTAGTTGACAAATGGACAGGAGAACTCCAAGGAGGCTAATTTCAAGAGAGTGAGGTACATGTTGGAGAGTTAGGAGAAGCCCCTTGGGAGAATTGAGGAGGCCATATAATATTGGGGAGGGGAGGTCCCTCTTAATCTTCCTGTGAGCGTAAATGTAGATTGAAGAACAGCTCGTAAAACTGCTCTATGGTTTTGTCCCCATCAGCACTGGATTAACCTTCATTGATTTCAACAATTAGCTCACAGTTTGCCGTGAGGGCTTATTTTTATTTTATCTTTGTTGGTTTATCAGCTTACTTTCACAACTTTCGATTTCAAGATAAATTCTGAGTCCTTAATAGAGTTCCCACTATTTACTGTGTGAGTTTTGGTCCCCATGGTGAATGGATTCCTTTTAGGTGGCCTTTCCCCAGTGGCCTTTCCCGGCTGCCACTGGGGAAGCTTACTCATCTTGGTGAATAAGGGCCCGATTTGCCGAGCTGATGGGTCATCTTTGCCTATGCACCCATGCCTAGCACGTTGTCAGGTTCTTAGCAAGCATTTATGGAATGAGCAACTGAACAAACAGAAGGGAGTTGCCCTGAACCTCAGCCCAGTTGAAAGGATGAGCAAAACCAACTCCCAAGGCTTCTTGGAGAATGAAGGAAGGGGCAGGCAGCTGGTAGACTTCATCTCTGGTTGTATTTTGGAGCATTGTCAGCAACAGGAGTCCAGTGGGTGTGTGGTTTGGATGGCAGGGGGCGAAGCAGCATAAAAGAAACTTTATCTTTATTTTCTTCATAAAAGAAACTTTTTCATCTAAAATGAAACTTCCATGTTCTCCTACCTTTGCTGGGCTCAGTTTTGTGGCACTACTGTCTTCAACCTTAAGGATCGTCTGTCTGTCTAATGCCACCTCAGGTATACCGATGGAAGCCCCGGAGAGGTACATACGGTGACTTTGAACCTGAGGATGCTCACTCTGATGTCTCTTAACCTGGGGTCCTCTCTTACACAATGGTGGGACTAAACCTTGAGTGGGGCATTTGCCGAAGCCCGCACTTCAGTCGAAACAATCTGTGGGCAGTGCTATCTTCAAAAATCCTGTAACTTGGTTGCAAGAGTGCGCTCAGTGTTTGTAGCTCTGAGCAGAAATTCTCATGCACAAGATGTTTGAGGACCACTGAGTAAAAGAAGTAAGGAAAAGAGGCATTCTGTCTGTCCCAGCTGTTTGAAGATCAACAACAAACGCTCCCTCTAAGGAGGGGAATGAGGAACTTTCCAGTGTCCTTGCTTTGCTGCACAGTGCGCGCCATTTGGATTTAGCATTAAAGCCTCTCAAACCGCTCCAGCATCTTGAGGGACTGGCTTGTTGTGGTGGGATTAAGATACTGGAGTTGTGTCTTCTAGGCGGTGTGGGGAGCAGCGTCTCAAGAGTTCAGAGTGTCGGAATGTGCGGTGGGATGCTGGTGTTTCTCATCTGGTGCTGGCTTAGCGCTTGGGGGCGGTTCTCTGGTTGGCAGCTGCTCCGCACCAGTGTGAACCAGCTGGTGTAGGTCAGCCAGTGACCGTCTCTTCTGCTGTAAGGGGCAGTTCGCCACCAACCGTTTTCATGACAGTGGTTTCTTTATTGTTTACTTCACAAGTTGGGGTCTCATCTAAGAAGAGGATTTGTGCAGATGTGTGTGTGTGCAGGTGCACGTGTGTGTGCGCGTGTGCATGTGTGTGCACATGTGTGTGCACAGCTCACACTGGAAGGTTATTTTTCCATTAGAAAAGCAATAGAAAAACCCACACATCCATATAAAGTAGATGACACCACCTGAGCGAAAGCAGCTACTGATTCTCTTTTGTTGTGGTTACTCAGTTCCCAGTGTGTTTCTCCTGATGAGGTCACTGCTCTGAAATGAATACTTTTCTTTTCAAAATGGGGGGCGCAGTGGAGATGAACACAACATTATTGAATTCTCTTTGCATTTCAAGTGGGACTTTCTGGTCTCCGGGAGCTTAAAACCCATGAGCATGCAACCCTATTAGCAGTTTCCTAATATCACTGTTATTGACCCTGGGCTGCAAAAAAGAATCTCATTAGGTTTGCCCTGTTTTCATGTTTATATGCACATCCCTTTCTCTCTAGTCGATGACATACCAGTTTTTATTTTTTTATTTTTGAAACCCTTTGTGTTAAAAGGACCTGCTCCATTAATTGAGACCTGTTCTATTTACTCTGATGCTGGGATACATTAAAACATTCCATGGTATAAAGAGCGCGCTTATGTATTTCCTTAGAAATGCGTTTTGCAGAGCTGAATGGGGAACATGGATGTGGCTGAGGTTAATTATTCGGGTTTCGTCAGGCACATTGGCAGCCGTACACTTGTGCTGGTGCACAGACTAAACCTGGAACACTGAGGGGAGCCGAGCATGGCCCTCTGCCCAGATGACATGTCTGAAGTCCTACCGATTGAGGGGGACTTATTGAACCATAAGAACTATACCATGTTTATGGTTTTGCAATTTCCTGCAGCCAGTATGGCTTGAAACACTGAACATGATGAAGTTCAGGGCTGGGTTTCACAGTGAGATTTTAGAAACTCTCCCAGCAAGCTAGTGATAAGGGACTCTTTATGTCCTTTGCAACTGGAGAAACAGAGATCCAGGGAGGCGTCAGCAGCTTGCCTGGGGCCCTGGCGTGATAAAGCTGGTGGTCAGCAGTGTTCTCTGCATTCACATAATTCACGTGTCACCTCTAGAAATGTTGCGTCTGCATGTCACTTGTGTGAATGTTTGCTCATCTTATCCTTTAAACTCATTCACCAAAAACGCAAATACATTTATTTTAAAGAGAAACTATTTCTGCACACGGATAATGGAAAGCCAACATCACCTGGCATTAAGAGAGTGCCACAGGATAAAAACACTCTAATGTTTGATGGTAAATGGATTCCCGCTGCAGTCTGCTGTGGGCAGAAGGCCAGGAGCCCTTGGAAGGCCCCCCTCTGCTGGCAAGAGAGTGTGAAGTCTTGAGGGGCATTAGAGGTCCATTAGCACCCAGTTGAGACTTTCTTCTTTCCCTTGATGAGAGGGATTCCAAGGGCATGGCTCTCTCACTGTGTGATGCAGTTTTATTTAACTTTAAGCTGGGAATCTCCTCTCCCTGGGACTTTGGTGGCTGCCACACCCTTTCCTTGACCAAAGGAAGGACCTCCCTCAGCTTGTGTTGTCCTAACCTAATGTTTCCTTAACTTTTATAAGGCCTTGCTTGACCGTATAGATTTAAACTCTGCATTCACCAGAGTCAGCTGCCGAGGCCATGGAATGACCTGCACGGACCCTCCTGGAAGTCCGTACCTTCTCTGCCTCCTTAGGGGTGGGCAGGGCCTGCCAGGGGCCTCCCAGGCAACTTCAGACTCTGTATATCTGATTCCCACACAGCGCCCCAGAGGCTTCTGCTGAGGAAGGGGGTGGTGAGAAAGGCCTGGGGGCCCAGGTGCCATCAGAGGATGCAGGAGAGGCCGGGTACTCTTTGGGCCTTTGCAGACATTCGGGTGGGGCATTGATCTTGCTTCTGAGGAAGACCGAGACCTGCTGAAGGGTTTGGGTACAAGGAGGAGGGCAGCGCGGAGACTGTCACTGGAGGCGTTGAAAAGATCACTCCGGGCGCAGAGTGGAGCAGGGATTGTGGCAGATGGCGTGGTCCCCAGGAGACTGATTGGAAGGCCCTGGAGACAGGCTGGGCACATTTGTGTTTAAAAAGATCTTGGGAAAATTGATGCTCCACCTAGAGGTATAAAATAGTGAATTATTAATTTTTAATTATGTGTGTAAGCATGAATGATACTTCCTTTAACGCATCAGAGTACAGTAGATAAGGCTAATGCTCGCTTTGACCACCCCTCTCCCCCCGCCATTCCCAGCACCCCCTCAGATAAAACGGCTGTTTGGAGTGCATCTGCCAGATGGTTATCTGTGCGTGTGCGTGCGTGTGTGCTTAACAGCCACGTGCATGTGTGCTTAACAGCCACATGTATGTCTCATTGTGCAACTCGCTGCTTGTTTTACTCAACCACATTTCATAGTTTTCCACACTGTTAATAAATACACAGAGACCTATCTCAACCTTGCAGATAGGGACAGAGCCTCTCTGTGTGGGAGGGCTCTGAGTTATGGAGCCGTGCTAATCAGGGGGAGTCTGGCATTGCCAGCCTTTCACTGTTGCATCCTGCTCCTGGGACCGGCTGTTCAAACTTCTTGGCCTGAGCGGGGGGTTTTCTATAGGGAGACCCAAGTAGAGGGATGGCTGAGTCTCTGGATGCTGGGTTGCACATTTCTGATAGAGCTCTCCAGATTGCTTCTCTGTTTACATTCCCAGCTGTAGCATTTCAAAGTACATCTTCTTTTCCTTGATCTTCTCCAACTTTTAAAAAAAGTTCCTCTGATGGCTAAAAGATACTGCCTCCGGTGCCCGTGGACAGCGTGGCCTTCCTGCCCCACCCGGCAGCTCACTTGGGACCACTCCCCAGATGGACCATGTGGAAGGCTGGCCTTACCCAGTAGGGAAAAACCTTGGAGGAATCACAAGGCTGTTTTTGTTCTTGTTTTCTTTTCTTTTAAATCGCAGGGAAGTGAGTCTCTCTTGACCAGACTTTAGGTCCACCAGTACAGTTTGATGTTCTCTCCCAATATTAATAGATTTGTTCCTCAGTCAAGGCACGACGTCTTAGTCTGCTTTGAGAGGGCTCTGTCACTGTGGAGGACACAGAGCCACGCAGGCCTTCTCTGTGCCTAGCCAATTCATTAGACCCGGTGAGCAGTTTGCAGGAGGGATGAATCGATCTGCCGGCTGCTGAGCCCTGAGTGTCGCCCAGCTCCCTCCCAGAGAGCTCAGGCCGCCCGGGAGCTCAGGAGAGCAAACAGTCATATGTGAGGGCTTTAGAGAGAGGCTGAGCAGCATCTTTGCTCTGCATTATAAACAGAAGGCAGAGAGATGGATTTCTCAGTCCTTTTTGGTTTAGTGTGGGATTTGGGGCCACAGCCCAGATTCCCAGGATAAAATGAGAAGGCTCACAGAACTGCGTCTGCCAATATGATAGCAATGTTTCTCTCTGCAAGCTTTTATTATCCCCAAACAGACACCCTGGCTGTCTTATTCGGAAATGTTGCCACTGGAGGTGGAGCTCTCCACTCTGCATGTGGTGGCAGGAAGGGCTCTGGGTGTAGGGAAAAGGGACTCCATTGAAACTGGCCTGAGCAAAACCCTTCTCGTGTAAGACGATGGCTGCAGGCTTGGCCAGGTTCAGAGGTATGGGTGATGCCATCAGGACGATGTTTCTCTCCATCGCTTGGCCCCTCTGTCCTCTTAGTTGTCAGCTGTAGCTCCCCTGGGACCTCCCAGCCCGTTCACACTCTGCCCAGCTCCTTGCCCAAGTTCCCAGGCTGAATTTTGCTGGCCCGAATGGGGCCATGTGTCTCTCCTGAGTTAGTCACTAGGGATTTGAGTGGCCAGGTCTGGATCGCGTACCTGACCTTGTTTGGAGGGACTGGCAGGGGCCTCCTTTGCCACGGCAGTTAAGGGTCAAGGAGAGCTGGTCTCCCCAAAGAAGAGGGGACAAGGCAGGTAAAGAGCACGGATGTCCAGATTACCCCTTACTCCTGGGCTCATGCAGTTCAGCACACACATGTGATGAGTTGAGTCCCCTTTTGCCCCTTGAGAGCGCCAAGGGGGAAGATTACATGGGCCCTCTTCTCAAGGAGCTTAGGGACTGTTTGGTGGACGGGGACGCCTTTGTGGCACAGACTAGAGTCACACAGCCTGAGGTTCACATGCAATTACTGGGGCCTGCTCTGTGCCAGGCAGTGTGTGGGAGCAGGAAGAGAGGCATAGAAGAACATGACGCGGCCCTTGTCCTTAGGGAGAGCCCAGTCTGGCAGAGGGAGCCGGCACAGACTGGTAAACAAGTCATTACAGATGCAGTGCGGTAAGCGCGCTGATATGATTAAGCTGCCAAATGAGGGACTCTGACAAGGCCGGCTGGAGCGAGAAGGGAGAGTAGGCTAGCATAAACAGGAACATAATGAGGGGGGGCCGCCACGCTTCTGACCCCCCCCCTCGAAGGCCCCTCCACCTGGGCCCCCACCGCGAGTGGAGTGATGGCAGCACGCGGCCGGCCCGAAGGCAGCCCTTCTCTGTCATCCGTCTTTTCCTCGTTGGATCATAAAGAAATTTTGCCATATACACTAAACTGCTGGAAATGGAGGCGCACAGCACTTAACTACTATTTACTTATTTATCTAAAATGCTAAGTGTTTCCCTTGGCAGTCACTAATAGATTCCTGTAGGAACGGAGCGATACATTCTGAATTCTGATTTCTGTGCCAACGGAAGGTGAGAACGTGCACTCATGGCTGGTTCAGTTGAGGAAGTGGGAGGGCAGGATGATACAGTCATTTAAGGAGAAGTTGAAATACGGGCATTTGAAAGATAGACGTATGTTTATCTTGAGAGTTTGAGAGAGAGAAAGAAAGACATACCTTCAATCCCAAACCTGAAATGAAAACTGTCCTGCTTTTGAAGGACCTTCTGGAAACCATTCTCAACCTTGAGTTGGAAGAGCCCCTTCTTAGCAGATCCCACAAAAGATCTGAGTCTTGTTCTAGAATTTTCTGTGTGAAATGCTGAAGCCAGTAGGCAGATAGAGTCAGAGGATGAGACAGAATGAGAAGTGACGATCTCTGGCATTATGTTCAGCAGACCTCCAGCTGGCATGCAGAATTACCAAGGATTCAGAGCTAACCTCGCTGGGTCTTTCTCTTCCCACTTCCACATCATACCTTCTCTTCAGGAGGGGGTAGGTTTGGAGACAGGTGATCCTCTAGGAGGATTACTCCTCTAGGAGTAATTCTAACTAAGGTGTTAGTGGTAAGTTGAGGCAGAACGGTGGCATCAGCACCTCTAGGTGAGCCTAGAGGAGGAGTGATCCTGTAATACATACAGTAACATTAAAATACATCAGTCATAATGAGAAGGTAATTCTCTTCTTAATTCCCCTCTAAGTCTCTTGATTATATCACAGAGAATGTCTTGTTTTGATGCTACTACTTAATGCCTGCTAACCAACTCTTTATTAATCTCCCTGTTAAACAGGTTGCAAATCCAGCTAGAATTTGAGAGCACAGTTCTGTTTTTATTACATTTATATTTACAGGTATCCTTGTATGCTGGACATCTCACCTTACCCAGCTGATTTGTACAAAAGACCTTAATAGCCAATAATCCCAGTACCCTCCTCTTAGCCTTTTTTAGGACAAGACTGGTGTAGGGAAGAAATTTTGGTTTGGGAGTCAGAAGAATTTGTTCCTCTTACTGCATTCTTGGGCGAGGGCCATCCCTTCTCTTTGCTTCAGTTCCTCATCTGTCAAAATGGGGGTGTTAGATCTCAGAGGTGTTCACCTGCACTGATTCGTTTCACCTGACCCCTGAAAACCCCATGAAACTGGTCTGGGAATCTGCCCAGGGGGCTGTTGAGAGGCTCAAGCTATGTGTGTTGGTGAGTAGAAGGGTGTTTTGTCAACCATAGAGGACTCTGTCAGTGTGGCTTTCATGGCTGACAATGGGAGGCTGTGTGCTGAATTTCCACCCCAGGTCTGGAGAAGACCTCTACAAGTCCCATGAGTCCATGGCTGGTGAATTTCATTGTTATTGGGGAGCTATTTGGGGGCACTTTATGACACATGGTTGCATAGGTGCTCTCCCTGTCTCAGGTGAGACCCTTTGAAGGATCAGAATAACCCTCTGTGACCCAGCCCCACCCCATCTCCCTGGCAACCCCCAGCTCTGCTTAGGGGCACTGCCTTCCTCTGAAGATGTGCATTCACACTGGCCCTCACCCCAACATTGGATGCTGGCAGGGAGCACAGGAAATCTGCTCCAGCAACAAGCATTGCCCTCTGCCTGAGCGTTTGGAGAGTTTCCTCCAAGGGTTTTTCCTCATCTCATTTTCACTATGACCCTGTGGGGTCGGGAGGGGGGTATTGTGGCCATCCTCCATCCCAGTTAGGAGGCCTGCCTGAATTCAAACATTGAGGACAAGAAATGCAAGTTGAGCTCCAAGGTTTTTCCTTTGCTAAAACTCTAAAAATTTTGGCTTGTTTATTTCCTTAACTTCAGAGACACGAAAAAGTCATTGTTGTACCCTCCACGTAGACATTAGTGATCATTTCCAGTCATTGTCAGCTCTCCCATTTCTGCTACAAGGCACCTGGCGTGCCGGGAATGGACAAAAACCATTTTTCTAAGTACTTGCATTTGAAATTATTAAGTGTTCATTAAGCACCCCCGGGTGCAAAACACTCTCGGAGATGTTTGTTTCTCAATTTTCTATAATTTCCTTATATTTTTCCCCCTAGCTAAAGGCAGATTGAAAAATGAACTCAGAGCATTGAGTCTGTGAATCATAGTTAATGTGCGACGCCCCCTCCCTTAACTGCACTGTTTTCCTTCCTCCTCCTCGTCTCTCTTGATTTCTTATGAATCCTATAAAGTTCTCATTCTTTTTAACCCCTACTCAGGGACTGGAACTTTTGCTTTACTCCTGACTACCCGGCAGGAAGAAATGGGTGCAAAAGCCCCGACCAGCCCTTGCCCCAGTGTGTGGGTGAGAGCAGTGGAAAAATCAGGAAGGCAGCACAGACAGCCTTGGATAGGCAGTCTGGGCTGCAGGGGCTCGCGGCAGTCTGAGAGCCCTGGTGCGGGATGAGCTCAGCTCATCTCCTGCCTCTGCTTCCCCCCAGCCCCCCAGCCCCCCCCCCCCATTGGCATTAGGGGGGCGGTGGGCACCACGTCTTTGCGTGGACCCTTCTAGAAGGAACAAGAAAGCCCAAAGCCCCCCTCCTGTCCGCCCTCTCGGGCTCTGTCATTTGGGTTCTTACATGAGCAGAGAGAAAGGCTGTGTTTTTTCTTTTTCTTTTCTTTTTTTTTTTTCCCTTTGGCAACAACCTCGTATAACCTCCAAAGTTACCCATGAATTTACCAAAACTTTTTATGAAACTGTTTTAACCTCTGGTGGGGGTTAAAAAACAAGCTCTGCGAATTTATTACCGGAAGAAGCGAAGCACGACTCTTTATTTGATGTGAAACTGTCTTCCAAACTTCAAGGGAGCCCCCTAGCGCCGGTCTGTGAATACAGGCTGACACAGCATACGTTTGCAGCCTGCTTCTGCCCGGGTGCCCGATCTCGGCCAGGCCTGGGTCTGGATGTGCATTGGACCTGGCTTTACCCGGGGTGGGGGCGGGGGGGGTGCTGGGCACATGGGGGGCTGCTCTGTATACCAGGGGGCCCCTCACCACAGATTTGTCTCATGCTCCTAGGAATTTACGTGGCTGAACTAATGTGTAAGGCTGCAGCCAGAGAAAGGGAGAGGAGGGTTTTAGAGACAGGGAGTCCTGGTGCTTCTGGAAACAGGCTGGACCCCTGCTGGAGAAGGACTTCCGCCATTGTCAGAGCAGGAAGACCCTGGCTCTTCTGTGTGATTCTGTTGCTTGTACTTAAATGCTGCCTGCGTGTGCAAGAACAAACATGATTGCCAGACGAGAGGAGGCAGAAGCCCCAGCTGAGAACAGGAGAGTTGGAGAGGGGAGGAAAGGGGGAGCCAGAGAAGATGGGTAAGAGTCGGGAAGGACTGCACGGGGCGCTCAAGCACCTTTTCGGGGTTTGAGGACTGTCCTGAGGCATGTGATGTGGAATCCAGGATTCCGCCACGAACTTAAGCTGCCTGTCTTTGTGTATTGAGCAGGACCTCTGAAGCTCTCTGTGCCAAGTAGGAGACGTTTCTGTCCTCCCCAACTAGGAAACACACCGGCTCTCTTTCAGAGTTGGCCATGTTTTTTTAAAAAGCACATGAAAAATGTTAATAGCAAACCTTTTAAAACAGAGATGCAGGAGAGGAGAGAGGCTGCAGCAGCCTGCCCAGCGGGGGCCATGGTGCCTCTCCTTGGTGCCAGAGTCATTGGGAGGCCACGTGGGGGCGGGGGTGGAGACAACCTGGCTTGCATCTGGTGGTCCCCACCCTCCCTTGTCTGGTCTCTGGGGAGAGTCTTTGCTTCTCCCCATCTTGGTTTACCATCCATAACATGAGGCTTATAATAGCAGTAACTGCTTGCTGTTGAGTTACCATTTATATCATATATATATAATTTAAAATTTAATAATTATAATTTATAATTTAATCAGATATGATTTAAAATGGAGCTGCGTGGTGAGCTTGCCAGCTCATTGTTACTAATCTGTCTTCATAGAGAAGCCAGAGACACACAGAATTTTCCATTAAAGAAACTCTTCCAATTTTTACACGATGGTGATGAATTTGCACTCAAACACACACGTACCCACGGATCCGGACCCACACGCACTCAGGTAGTTTCCAGCCTTCACCTCAGAGGCGGCCTCAGGAGGAGCAGGGAGCGGGGAGGAGGGGAGGGCGCCGGCTGCCGTCTCGCACCCGGAGCACCTGGGGCACTCGAGCCAAACGCCGAACCCAGTGTGCTCACGCTACTGTGGGGCAAATGATTTTTGGGAAAGTGGGCCCACTCCGCTCCCCCTGGGAGGATACAGACAGCACCCACTGTGAGTTCAAGACCATGAGGAATTCTTCAGTGGCCGCTGTGGAAACGTGATGGTGTGACCTCATCCTTGTCCCTGGAGACTTCTCTCTCTCCTTACAACAGGTGCGCGCTTTTTGCCAGCCCACACATCTTGTTGCTTGGCTTCCGTCAGTGGCATCTGTTCCCAGGCTGGCTTCTCCCAAGTTCAAGGGGGTGACACTCCCCTGCACCATGAGAAGAGAACATAGGGGCTGCCCCTTCTGGCTTTCCTATGTCCCTTCCCGATTCCATGCCCTTCCGCCCCGAGGATGGCGCTTGTTGCCCACACACACTTGCTGCCCTGTCGTCGTGACAAGTCTGACTGCTCTCATACCTGGCCCGGTCCTGGCTGAGGCATCTCTCTCAATTTGGGCATCCACACACTTGGGGCTGTTTACTGAGCAGCTACTGCGCATTTGACATTGTTTCTTGAAGGGCATATCAAGCATACTTCACTGTGTTCCCGCTGTCTCGTAAAGTGTTGAGATTTTCAAGCTTTTCCAAGTTGAACAGAGAAAACAACAGAAATTGCATGCTAACGGCGATTCCAAAAAGCATTCTCATAAACACTACTGAGAAGCAAGGACAAGCATTCCCATTCATCTTCATTCAACTGGATTAAATGTAATATGTTATTGATTCTTAAAAATCCAAACATTAGTGGTTCAAAAGAAATCAGTTTTATATGTTTTAATATGAAAACAATTATTTTCCTTTTAAAACTGCTTCCTGTGTCTGCAGGGCTCCCTGTGCTTTCTACTCTGTAGACCGCCGCGCACTGCTCAGGGGAGAGGGCACATGTATTTTCACTTAATAATCTTGATCCCTTCTGCCTTTTGAAGTCTGTGTTGTCTTTAATTTCAACTAATTTGGATTCATTTAAGTAACATTTCATTCTGAATCAATGCATAAATTTTTTTTTTTAATTAAGAAATGGGGAACGTTTTTAGTGAGTTCTAAGTAACTCTGCATTAATGCTAAGAAGACCTGCTTAGCCTGATTTGCTCCAGAGCCTCCTGGAGGAAGAAGAGGCTCTTCCTGATGTGTTTGCCTGTCCCTGCCTCTGCTTGGATGTGCATCCACTGGCGTCACCCTGCTTGCTTTGGTCCTGACATCTTGAGGTTCTCGATGCTTCTGAGGACACAGGACATATTTCTTCTTTGCTTCCAGTTTTGCCACTCAATAAATTTGAGGAGTCACGAAGCAGTCATCTGTGTAGTTAGATAAGGAAGAAAATGATGATTTCTCTATTATTTTGCTTAGAAGAATGGGAAACTAGATTAATCAATGTCTGTTGGAAATGTCTCCTTATAAAAAAGACTGGCTTCTTTCATCAAAGTCATGATTGCAGCTCTTAGGCAAACACATTAGATGGTTTTCCAGGGGCTGGTAGCAGACAATCAAGGTCTGAATTTTAGATCTGTCATTAGGTAACGAGAAGGAACTCTGTAATCCCACCTTTAATGTGGTTAAGAGGGTGTTCAGGGTCAGTGGGTATCATGGCATCTGCCCCTCTCATCCTCTGGTGCACAAGGAAGGGGGAAGGAAGTCTACGAGTCAGAGGACGTTTGGGGATGGGTCGAGATTCTTGGTAATAACTGAAATCCCAACTCAGGAAGGTTTTAAGCACCAGGAAGATGTGGCTCGCTCACGTAATGCAGAGCCCTCAGCGGTCCTGACTGGGACTCCAGCAATGTCACCTGGGCTCTGATTCTCCCATCTTCCTATTGGAGTTGGCTTTCCTCTGGGTTGCTTTTATCCCATTTCATTCCATTTGCGACTCCCAGGGGCCTTAGCTTTTATCCTCCCCACTTAGCGCCTGTGGTAGAAAAAGAGCACTCGGGCTGAAACCCCAGCATTGACTCTGATTCAGTGAGGTTGGGGTCGTGCGCCTGGCCCGGAAGCTTCTGTTTGGGCAGATGGGCAGAACATGCCCGTAGCTGGAGATAGAGAGGTGATCATGAGCCAGCTGACTTCTTTTGGAAAAGGATGTTCCCAAAGGACGGTGAAGATGGACGAACCCGCTGCTGAACTCAGAACGAACTCAGATGTTTATCGTAGCTTCTCTCGCTTCCTTGGTGTGGGAGGTCAAAGCCGAGAGGTTAGCTTTGTTCTCCATGCAGGGTGCTGCAAGTTACTGTGGGCGGCGGTGGCGGCAGGTGCTGTTGGTGGCCTGCCCAGGTTCCCCTTCAGGCCAGGCACCCGCCCATCGCCGCATGCTGCTTCCTGCTCTTCTCTGGGCCCTTCTGCAAAGGATTGCCCTTGGCCGATGGGACCATCTTACCGTCCGCAAGCACAGGGCGTTGCCTGAGTGGGTGTCGGGCTGCGCAGCCCTTGCTCCCCCAACTGGGACACACTGCAGACCTCCCTGTGGGCTCAGGCAGAGGCTAGACTTCTCAGAAGTCACACTGCTGTCTGACTTCTTGTTTCTCCAGCTCCTGTCGGGTTTCTCCCAGGAGCACCCTCTCCAGAAATCACTTTCACAAGAACCCAAGATAGCAGTCACCTGCACACCGTGTGTTGCGGCTCCCCACCATTCACATCCTAATGTCGGGCCTCCCTGTTTTCTCAACACAAAGATTGAAAGGTGTTTGGGAGCTAACCTGAAATATAATAAGTAAAGATGTAGATGAAGCAGGCAATTTCTCCTTCTCATACTCAATACGGACATAAACCATCCGTGACATAAACTATTAACTTAGCCGTCTTGTGTCTCCTGCTCCCAACGCATGAGCCATCATTCTAGCCAGGATTGTGGCGTGCATCTTTGTGTGGCCTCTTGTCACCACAAGGGCCACCTGCCAGAGTCAGACAGGAGTTTCCAGAGCGCAACACCTGCACTTTCATCTGGGCCACTTGAGACTCAGTGCTTCTGGAATTGGAGCTCCATGCTGTCACAGCGCTGGGGCTGCTTTAGTTTCTCCTGGTCCATGCGCATATGCGGCTTCCATGGGTCAACAGGGCCTGTTTTGCTTTTTAAGGCAATCTTCAAGAGATTTATCTGCAACAATATCCAGTGCTTATAACCAAGTCCTAAGTGCCCAAGCATAACTAGGTTTATGTTAACGTTTCGCCCTCCTGTGGCCTTTTTCAGCACCAGTTTTATTAGTGCTCCTGTCAGTGAGCCGGCCCACTAGGGGCCGGCTAGGTGTGAGGCCAGTGCACCTTCCTAAACTGTATTTTGTAACTCAACATGAAGTAACTGGGGAATTCCTCATACAGTAGGAGATTTGGTAAGGATGTGATCATAAAGTGGCTCCATCTTTTCTGAAGGACGAGCTGGGGCAACCTCTGCTAGTCAGGCCTGAGCAATCCTCCACGTACCATGCCTTCTACACGCTCAGCAGTGGCTGAGGTGGGACCAGCGGGTCTTGCCTGACTTGGACGTGACCTTCTGAAAGCACAGTATTTCAGTATAAACAGGTACAGAAGAAGACCCAGCATCTGAGTGATGAGTCAGTCAGAGAGGGACATTCGCGGAAACTCTAGCTTCCCACGCGCCATTGTGAAGAACCACTCACTTTTTAGGATTCTTTAGTGTGAACATCTCTATTCCCAGACTCTGGTTCTGCCCAGTGCTTGGTCCCATTGTGATTTGCTCGTAGAATCTTACGTTATCTGATAATCACCACAGGAATAATCGTAGCTTGTATCATTGGGGCACTTATCATTGGACTAGTCATTATTCTGAGCCATTTTATCATCTCCTGGAAGCTTCTGGACAGAAACACAGGTGCTGTAATTATCCTCATCTCGCAGATGAGGAAATCGACCCAGAGGTAGTAACTGACGTGGAGGTGGTGGTAACGAGGAACAGCAGGAAAGTAGGCGGTCCAACCCCTTGTTCCAGGTCATGAACTACTGTGCTGCTCTTTCCAGACCTCACTAGCTGTCACTGGAAGCCCTGACATGTAGTGTGTTGACCTCTGTGATTTATAAAGACCTATTCTGAAAGAATTCTAGTTATCAAAAAATATGCCTGTCAATCATAAATATACACATGCATCTTATTTTTTTTTTCACTTGATTACACATCTTTAAAAAAAAACTTTTAATTTTACTTAATTAACATACAGTGCAATATTGGTTTCTGGAGTGGAATTCAGCGATTTGGCACTCACAACACCCGGTGCTCATCCCGACAGGTGCCCATCACCATCTAGCTCACCCCCCAGCCACCTCCCTCCAGCAGCCCTCGGTTTGTTCTCTGTCATGAAGCGTCTCTTACAGTTCATTTCCCTCTCTTTTTTTCCCTCCTTTTCCCCCTTCCCAATGTTTGTCTGGTTGCTTAAATTCCACATATGAGTGAACTCATATGTGATTTTCTTGCTCTGACTTATTTCACTTAGCATAATATACTCTTGCTCCATCCCCATCATTGTAAGTGGCGAGATTTCATTCTTTTTGATGGCCAAGTAATAGTCTGCTATGTATATATGTACATACACATCGCACAACTTCTTTATCTGTTCTTCAGTTGATGGACATTTGGGTTCTCTCTCTTATTTGGCTATTGTAGATGCTGCTGCTGTAAACATCACGGTGCTTGTGCCCCTTTGAATCTGTATTTTTGTATCCTTTGGGTAAGTACCCAAGAGTGCAATGGCTAGATCATAGAGTACTTCTGTATATAGCTTACACCAGAGGTGACCATATATATATCTGCTGTACAGCAGTAGCTAACTTACATCAAATATATGTTTAGCCATGACTGAAGTTTGCTACTGCTGTGTAACAGAAGACCCCAAATTCAGTGGCTCCTAGCAGTAAGTGTTTTAGTCTTGTCCATGAGGTTTTGGGTTAACTGGGCATTCTGCTGACCTGATCCTGCCTGGTCCAGCCTTGCCAGATTCGCTCACACGTCTGTGGGGGTGAGCTGGGGCAACGGCTGGGAGATTGGCTTCACTTGCATCCCTGAAAGTTGGTTGGGCTTCAGCCTGGGGAATGAGAGTGAAGAAAAGAATATGTCTCCTGACCTGCACTGATTTCCAAGGGAGTCAGAGTGAGAGAAATAGAGCGAGGAGATTCACACCAATCTCTGGGGGCCTAGGTTTAGGACTGCATATTATCTCTGTTGTAGACTACTGGCCAAGGAGAATCACGAGACCAGCCTAGATTTAAGGGTGAAGAAATTGACCCCACCTCACATTGCAGAGGGTGTGGGCATAGGAGATGGTGAATAATTAGGCTGGTTTTGTGTGTGTTGTGTTATCCGCCAACCCTACCTTCTATTTAGAGCACGTGTAGCAATTTAGAACACAATTGTCAGGAGCTCTGGAAAAAAATGGTTCATTTTTTTCATACAACAAGTAGGCTAAGGACAGGAGGTCTGAGCTAGTCTAGCTGGCCGGGGAGCCTCCAGTGACTCAGGATCCTTCTGTTTTTCTGCCACCCTGTGCCTTTATTCTGTGGGTAGCGTGACCTCTGCAGTGCCCGCAGACCTTAAGACTGTGCTGCAGGCAGGGAAAGGGCCTAAAGCCCAAAGGGGAATGCCTCCGGAACGTTCTTGAGGGCTGCCAGCAGTGCTTACTTGTGTCTCGTCGTCTACGGGTGTCTGGGTCACAAGGCCACCCGTGGCTGCAAGGAGTCCAGGAAAAGAGTGTTGTGGAGGTGCCCCACACAGCTTTGGCGTCCCCTGGGTAAGAGAGCATGGAGAGTAATAGTGGAGAGACAGCCCGCAGTGCCTGTCCGAGTGATACCAGCATCCCACCCTGAGGCAGTAATATAGTTGTTTTTTTTTTTTTAATTTAGTTTAAGTGGAAAAGGGTGTTAATTATACCTTTTTATGTAATTAATAGTATAGATGGGAGTCTGCAAACTTTTCTCTATAGAAGGCCAGTTAAGTTTTTTTTTGTATTTTAAAAAAAATTTTGCTAGCCATGCAGGCCCTGTTGCAACTGCACAACTCTGGCGTGATAGGACAGAAGGAGCCCTGGACACAAGGTAGATGTGTGGGCGTGACTGTGTTCTCATCACACTTTATTTATAAAAATAAGTGGTGGGCCAAATTGGCCTACAGGCTATAGTTTGCTCATCCCTGGTTCAGATAATTTGCAGATGTGGCAAAATGATGGAGGCTTAACACTTCCTGCAGTCAGCAGACATGGCAGATTCACCAACGTTGTATGTGGACAAAGTTTGGACTTTTGCACTGTAGTGTTTTTCATTACCATGGTATTAGCACAATAAAGCCTTAGCTTCTCTCACCACTACTGAAAGTAACAATGATTTTAAAAGATATATAGTTTATTTCTCCCAGAGACAACCATCTGTGTAGGTAGTCTGGTCTAGTCTGGTGGCTCCATGGTGCTGTGGAGACCCAGGTTCCTTCTGTCTTCTTGCTCTACTCTCCTTGCCATAGGTTTTCCTTCTGCTGTGGTATAGGATGGCTGCTCCAGCTCCTGCCATTAGGTCTGCATTCCAGCTAACAGAAAAGGGAAAAGAGAAAGGAGAAGGTATCTACCCCTCCCTTAAGGGCATGCCTTGCAAATTCTATGGATCATGTCCTCTCATATCTCTTTGGCCAGAACTTAATTACCTGGTCATGTTTTCAAGAAAAACTGAGAAATGTAGTTTTTAAGCAGAGTAACAGTGCACCTCACCTAGAAAGTAGGTTCTTGTTACTAAGAAAAGAGATCAGGAATAAGGAGGCATCTCACATGCTCTGCCCCATGAGCTAGAGATACAGACAGGCTGAACGTCCAAAACTCTTTTCCATGTAAAGAGAAGTTTCAGTTAACATTCATGCAGTAATGCCATTTTCCATGTTCTGTTTCCTTGGTTAGATTTCCCTCCGTACCCTGACCATGTGCCTCCCTAAGCAGGAGTAAAATCTTGTTCGTGATTGCATTCTCTATCACAGTAACAAGTCGAGTTAAAAGAAAAAAAATTACAGCTAGAACTTTGAAATGCTCGTTAGAGAAGAGCATGTTTTTGTCTGTTTATCTGCAGAAGGCGAGCGATCCCGCTCAAGAGTCTTGTTACTAAACAGCCATGTGCATGTTTACAAGCTTGGGGACGTGCCTTTCTTTCCTGAGCATATACTTTCGGATGCTTCTGTTTCGAAACCTTTTTGCATGGTCTCCCCCCAGCCCCCGATCATAAAACAGGGAACACGTTTTCCTCCTTTGTCCCCAAGGTTCTAGGCACTGTACCCAATGGTGGCTGGTTTCCTCCCTGTCACTTCGATTCAGTCCTTGCTCTTTCCCACCGTCGCCCCCTGAAGAAATCTCAAATTATATGGTGAGCGTCCGTAGCAGCTCGCAGTAGTGGAAACACCTTTGTTACTGACACAGAACAAGGTGTGAGCCCGTCATCACTGCAGAAGCGCATCGCATCGTCTGTACATAGTCCCTTCTTCCTTCTCTGTGCCCCTCACCAACCGCCCAGGGTCTGCTCACGGGTACGCCCATATACCCGCTCGAAGAAGGTTAATACCACGTGTCACTGGGAGGAGAGATGCTCGAGCTGGCTCATAACCCAGGATGCAGAACCTTCCCGCGTGGTGAGGCCCATTGTGGGAACATGGCTGAAAAACACGGGCACATTTCATCTTCTTCAAACTCCCTTCACACTTTGGACCTGTCACCTTCAAAATTCAGATTTAGCCGTTAAAGAGCACTACCCCTTTAAAGAAAAACCCTTGATGAATGCAAATTGACACTAAATGGAGTTTAAGAAAATGATCAGGGTTTTTAAATATGATTATAATCAGTGAGAATAGTAGAGCAGAGTCAAATCATTATTGATCTCACTTGTGGGGGTGGGAGGGAAGAACTGCTGTGAATTAATCAGACGAGATTTTCTGGAAAGCCTGTCCAACTGTGAGTCCTCCCTGGGGTCTGACTCCACTGTAGGACCTCTCCCCCTCGCCCCAGGCTGCTAGACACCTCGTTAACCCTTGGCGAGCCTCCCCCAGGATCTGCCGTCACAACAGAGGGGGAAGTCTCTATGCAAATTTGTATTTGCGATCTCAAGGAATGAAGTGGAAAAGCAGGGTGTGGTTTGAGTTTGGAGTCAAGACTAGTTTTCACTCGGTGAGTTCATGTAACAGGTTGTTTATGGAGTACCTGTTATGTGCCACTCACAGTGTTTTAGGTGCTGGAAAAACCTACAATCAGGACCAGGTCCTGTCACTATGCCAGAGGGAGATGGGCCTAAGCCACAAAGCCATGAGTCAGATGATACAAAAATGTCACAGAGGTGACGGTATTGGCAGCGCTAAGGCCGTAGCAGCCCCACACGTTTGAGGCACAACATCCCAGGCCTGAGCGTGGCGCATGTGCTATCGGCTCATTGAATTCTCTCCACCACCCTTGTAGGAAGGGCTTGAATCGTCCCATCACATAGTTGAGGACACTGAGGCACAGACCGGAGGTGGGAGCCAACGACTTCCTTTACAGCTCTGAGGTGCCAGGATTAGTCACTGGCTGTCACCTCCTTCCTCCCTCGGCATGGGCAGTGGGTGTCTCAGTGAGCTGCCATGGGCCCAGGGCCTCCCCCCGACATTTGCCTTTGAGCCCCTCAGCTGTGGTGGGGGACATGCATGTAGCAAGGACACGTTAACTCGGGGGGAGTCTGGCGCACACTGGGCAACAGGAGAGCCAAACAACCAAAACAAAAACCAAACCAAACCAAAAACCCACAAATCTGATCAGGAAACAGCCATGAAGGTCAATTCTACCAAAGCCAAGGCTTCAAAACCAGTCCATTCAGAGGAAGAAGAGCACCCCTTCCCCGCCTGTCCCTACCCAGATCCCTCTGGTTCAGTAATCCCTGAAGTACCGTGTGGCCCTGGGGTTGGATGAAAGATTTATTTATCAGACCTAAGCCACTCCTCTGCTTTATCCCCAGAACATGACAGGAATCGGGGTGATAGCTTGAGGGATTCTCCGAAGCCCCTTTCCAATGTTCCTGAGGATCCAAATTGACAAGATAGCCCTTGTGTGCCAGCTCTTGAGGAGTTAATCCCTCTCTCAGGAGGAGAGAGAGAGTGAGAGTGTGTGTGTGTGTGCACGCGCATGCGTGCCCGCCCCTAAAGCCAACAGTCCCCCTTTTCCACTCCACTCCCACCTTCTGGGAAAGAATAGGAGAGAAAACAACCCAGATCACCATCCCGCCCTCACGACCACCTCTGGTCGTGAGCGGCTTTTCCCACTGCGGGCTGTCCAGTTCCTCCAGCTGGAGGGGGCGCTCGGGGTTCCTCGGGAGTTAGAGGGCACAGAGGTGTAGCTCCTCCAGCTGGCACACCTCACTTCCATGCATGTCAGGCTTTATGAGATTCCATTCTTCCCTTCTTCTGCCCTCCAGGTGCTGTTCTGTGGGTTGTCCGTGCTGGTACTAACAGCTTCATGGCAAGCTGTGAACGCCTCCTACCACAGCCCTCACAGTGTGTGACCCATGTGAGCACTCAGAGGGCCCCACACTGGGGCCTGGGCTCTGTTGGGAGGCTTGAAAAGCTCAGTCCTTTGGAACAAGAGCCTGCATTTTCCTTTCCATGAGGTCTGCAGATGAGGCTGTGTGTCTGGACAGCACAGTACCCGGAATTCTGCTGAGGAAGGTGGTTGGACAGGAGAGTGGGGGCAAGGTGTCGGTTTGCTTCAGGTCTCTTCCGGGAGGAAGGAGGCCCTCATGGTCACATGTCAGAAGAGCCGCGTCAAGTTGTACAAGCCGTGGAGAGTAAGGGAGAGGATGTGGGCTTCCAGAGGAACCTCAGATTTTTGTCTAAGTCTTGAGACCTCTAGAGCAATGGAAGGGGAAGACCACTCCCTCCACCACAGAGCTCTGGCCCCAGGAGACAGCACCTGGCACACTGGCCTTTCCTTTTTTCCCAGTCAACCTTTTATTTTAGAATAGTTTCAGACTTACAGAAAAGTTGTAAAGATCATTCAGAGAATGCCCATATAGCCTACCCCCAGTTCCCATTTTTAACACCTTACATTAGTATGGCATGTTTGTTATAATTAGTGATATATTAGCTATGGGTAAAGAATTATTAACTAAGTTATATAGTTGATTCAGATTTCCCTACTTTTTTTTCTTGTGTTCTTTTTTCCAGCCCAGGATCCCACCCAGGCACCACGTGGCTTTTATCATCATGTCTCCTTAGGCTCCCCTTGGCTGTAACAATGTCCCAGACCCTCCTTGTATTTGATGACCATGACAGTTTAGAGAAGGACTGGCTAGGTATATTGTCAGATGTCCCTCTGTTGGGGTTTGTCTGGTGTTTTCACCATGATTAGGTTGGGGTGATGGTTTGGTGAGCAAGACTCCAGGGGTGAAGTGACCTTCTCCACCCATCGTATCAAGGGTGCATGCTCTTGGCATGACTCACCGCAGTTGATGTTGACCTTGACCAAGGGGCTGAGGTCTGTCAAGCTCTCCCCTGCAAGGTCACCTGGCCCCTATGCCCACCCTTAACTTTTTACCTGCAGGAAGTTGGCTTCCCTCTCCCATTCCCCCATTTTTCCATGGGTTTCCTTTGGTTGCAGACTCTGCCCTCTGCCCTCAAGAGTCTCCCCATTCACCAGATTCTGTCTCCTATGATGCATGGTGTAATTAGGATTTCTGGAATAGGGATAACCCGGAGCTGCTCTGTGAGACGCAAGTTCACATAGTCTTTACCTGAACCCAGACATTATTGGAAAAGTAAATTACTTTTATTTTCCTTGAAAATATTGGATAGGAACTGCATTAGAATCCTCACTGAGAAAACATACGTAAGACCTATAGTCAGAGGAGAGAGATTAGCTAGAAAATAACCATAAGGTACATTTCCACACTGAAACCTGATTTAAGTTTTACTATTTACCCTGTGCTATTTCATGGGCTCCCACTTCTGTTCTCTGAGTTTATTAGCAGGTGGGCAGAGCATTCTCGGCTTCAGTGACCTTCATGATCCTGGAATGCGCACATGCGATTCTCTTCTGGGGAGCGTGAGGCACTCAAGTAGAGTGATGTTCAGTGAGAAAAATGGATAGCCTTGGGTCCTCAGATATTGGGGAGAAATATTTCTGAGGTAAACAGACGAATAGTTTTTAAAAACAGAATTTTTGATGGCTGTTTTTGCATAGTGAGGTTAAAAATGCCTTGAACTGACTGGAAGGGAATGGGATCCTGATTTTCCAGCCTGGCCATTGGTCAGTCCCGTACTTTCTGTCTGTGTGTTGTGGCCTTCCGGGTCCATTTGAAATCCTCGTAAATTCATTCCTCCTTCCAGGCCTGCCCAGATCCCTGCAGCGTCAAGAAGCTTTCATGAAGCAGCTCACGCCTTTCTCTGCTGTAACCATGTGATGAACCCAAAAGCGAACACTTGGATCAGACATTCCATTGGGTCCTTTTGCTTCCTTCTCCCTCCTCTAGCAGGTGTAGGAGGGAAACGAATACCCAAGTGTCTCTCTGTGGTGCTCGGTTTGTCCCTTCAGGGAGCCCTCCTTGAGGACAGAGTCCCTTCCTCTGGATGGGGCTTGTTTTCCTATGAGCCTTTTGCCCTTGGGGAAAAGATGTTCCTGGCAGGAAAGACCTTCTGCTCTTTTCTGAAGTAGATGCCATTGGCTGGTTTACTACTAAGAGCCAAAGTTTGTACTCACCACCCCCCACCCCCCGCCGCTTCTGGCTTAAAAAGAAGAAAAAGAAGTTTGCTCTTTCTCTCTCCCCTTCCTCTGGGTTAAAGCTCTTGCTGGAGAAGTTATGAGCACAAGACTCTTGTCTTGAAAGTGTCGTCGTGCCTGCCAGTCCTGGGTACTGGCTGGGAACTCTAGAATGCCTTTCTGCCGAATGTGCCTTCCGGTGCCGTTACCTGCGTCATGCCATTTCTGCTCTGCTTGTCTTTCCCTCTGGCATTTGTTAGAGGCCAGCCATGGTCTGTCACCCAGAAAACCTGATAACCAACTCTACTCGATGGCTTTTCTAGTGAGTGTGGGTTAGGGGAACTTCTCGGGAGGAAAATGAATGGCTTGGGATCCTTGGATACACAGGAGTGGGGGAAATCATGAGATTAGAGAGACTAATAATTTTCCCCAATAGACTGAAGGTTGTTTTCTCGTGGTGGTGAAAAAACTCTGAAAATTGGGAGAAGGGCTGGGATGTTGGCTCTCTCCCCACGCCAGACCGGGCTTTGGCCTTTGCCTGTGGGCTTGGCTCCTGAGTGTTTCGGATGCATAAGCCGTTTCTCCATCAAGAGCCGTTGGGGCCGAGGTGCCTGAATCAGTTGGTTAAGCATCTGCCTTCAGCTTAGATCATGAGCCCTGGGTCTTGGGATCAACCTCCACATTGGGCTTCCTACTCAACGAGAAGTCTGCTTCTCCCTCTGCCTCTTACCCCCTCCCCACCCCCCCACTCATGTGCATGTGCTGTCTCTCAAATAAATAAATAAATAATATCTTAAAAGAGCAGTTGGTTGGGGCCATCGGACTGTCAGCATGTTTGTGGTGTGCCCTGTCACAAGATCTCTTGCTCGGTAATAATTGCTCCATCTAGAGCCTGCAGCCATCCCCAGAGTAACAGCGTGTGGTGCTTGGAGCTGCTCAGGGGAAGAGGCTCCATGTGGCTCATGGCCAGAGTTGCCAAATGGAAATACAGGGCACCCAGTTAAAGTTACATTTCAGACAGTGAGTATATTTTTTCAGCATAAGTATGTCCCAAACATGGCATAAGACATACTTATGCTAAAAATGATCCTTTGCTGACCGGAGATTCAGATTTAAGTGGTCATCCCCATTTTATCTGGCAACGCTTCCCCGAGATCCTCAGAGCACTCTTTCTGGCTGAGGCCTCCCTGGGGCCTTCAAATCTGATTTCACTTCTGAATTGTCATCAATTTGGAGGTTCCTGCCCTTCCTGCCCCATCTGCCTGGAAGCCTGGTGATTTCGGGGTGGAGGAACTCTTACTGGAGTTGATTTCGGGGTGGAGGAACTCTTACTGGAGTTCCTCGTCAGAGGAGTGGAAGGCCGGCTCCATCCTGGCCGTCCAGACCCTCTGGAGCCTCCTGTCGTCAATCATTTTGATCCTTCTAGGTCTCTTCGCTTCTCTGAATGTCTGTCGCTCTGGCTTCTGAGTCCTTGGCTCAAATATACAGGGTTTCCTCCTCCTCCTCAGGGTCCGAGGCCTCCCAGCTGCGTACCCCAACCAGAGGACAGACAGGAGGACAGTGACGGGCCTTCCCCATTACTTTGCCACCTTCACTTCCTTTTTTGCAAAGCTAAATCATGGAAGGAAAGGGGTTAATTTTCTCTTCTCTTTGAAATTCGTGAGGCAGAAAGCATCAAAGCTGCGCCATTCTGGCTCAGAAGATGTACTGGGAAGCCCTAGTAATAGGTGGCAGCGAACTCCGAGCTTGTGTACAGGGTAACATTTCTACACTAGAACCTATTTTAAATTTGATTATCTACCTCATGCTATTTCACCTCTTCTTGCCCTCTCCCCCTTGAATTTATTAGAGGCTGGGTATGGATTTCTCTCCCTGAGAGAACTTTCATAATAATGAAGAGTACTTGGCAACCGCTCATGGTGAATACAAGATTGGAGGGTATTTTGCAAGGAAAATGGATAGCCTTGTTTTCCTCTGTATGAGAGAAATATTTGAGGTGAAAATAGACTAATAATTTCTCGAGATAGAAGTTTTGAAGGCTGCTCTTGCACAGAGAAGTTGGCAACTCCTTGAAGTGATAGGATGCGCGTGGAACATCATAATCCACGCATCTCTTTCTCCCTGGCAGGCTGCCATGGGCTCTCTGTCTCTGGATACCGGCGTCCTTTGGGGCTGGAGCCCTCTTGCCATTTGTCTTCTGCCTTCTTCTCACTGACTTTTTTCAATTTTCATGAGGGGCCTGAGTGAGCAAATCTACCAGAACCCGCTCCTGGTGCTTCTAGCCTGCATTCTTTGATGGATGTTCATGCAATTTTCTCATTATTTTCCTGTCAGCATTCACAGAAACAGTGTAAACTACTTTATTTCAAAATCATTATGTTAGTTTACTCCATGATAATTTCGGCTGTGTATTCTTTCTCTGATTTGAGTTTAGTAATAACATATTTTTAAAGACGAGTCAAGAGGATTTCTTGAATGATTGTTCAGTGACAATACCACCCCCCCCACACACACACCCAAGGCTACTTTCCTCGGACCCTCGTTTTCCATGCTTAAGTGAATTTTCATTTCATTCTGTGCACATTCTAAACAGACCCTGTGCCTTCTATGTGGAGAAGATTCTGGAGAGCAAATCTTACCAGTCCTAGCTGTCTTTACTTCAGGAAAAGGAGCAGGTGGACAGCTATATGGTGAGGGGTGCCAATGCCCCCACCCTGTGCCTGCCCAGGGCCACTGTCGGGGAGCATTCTGGGAGCTGCTCCGAGGCAGAAGCTCCCCCCGATTGTCCCCTCTCCCTCTAGCGGGTTCAAGTGTTTTACATTCCATTCTTGCCGCACCCCCTCAGCTCCTTTTGGTCATTACACAGAACTGTGTATCCGCCTCAAGATTCAGCTCCCACTCCACTCTCCCTCCACCCCTTCTCCGGGTGGAATTTCTGGATCCACGATGCTGTTTACAGTCTCTTCCAGACAAAAGTTGAAGGGCACCTCCCATTTTCTCTCAGACCATGGGTTTCCTTCCCTTATTTTGCTTTAGAACTGCAAAACAGACGTACATTTTTTGGAGGGGGGGAACGGTGGAGTAGAAGTCTTCAGGGAGGGTGTAAAGTTTTTTAAAATGCCTCAAAGTTTGGACTTTCTAGATGGTTCCACTATATCAATGTCTATTTAAAAAAGAAATCTGGAAATATGATTTCTTGATTAGTAGCGATTAAAAATGATTTTTGGGGCAGTATTCTCTCTTTTGTATTCTCTTTCTTTCCTTCCTGTTGCATTGGTGGTCTTACCCCTATTTCCAGGTAGGCTTTCAGTTGCACACGTACCTGAGCTTTTGTTAAGTTCAGAGGAGGCCAGAGGCGCTATTCTGAACGTGGGAGAGAATTTCTGAAGTTAAAAAAAAAAAAGTTTGGTACTTCAAGTTTCACATCATAAAAGGGAGGATTTCTAAAACTGGTGTGAGGACAAAAGAGTGACTTCATAGAGTCCTGTGAGAATTTGGCCCCTGTCTTCCTATTGTTCTTCCTTTCTGCTTTGTTGCCCGTGTCTCAGCTTCTGAGGCACAGGGAACCTGTGGGTCCCAAGTGTCCATGGTCTTCCCAAGCAGAGCACAGGTGACTCTTTTTTTTTTTTTAAAGATTTTATTTATTTGACAGAGATCACAAGTAGGCAGAGAGGCAGGCAGAGAGAGAGGAGGAAGCAGGCTCCCCGCTGAGCAGAGAGCCCGATGTGGGGCTCGATGCCAGGACCCTGGGATCAAGACCCGAGCCGAAGGCAGAGGCTTTAACCCACTGAGCCACCCAGGCGCCCCTACTTGACATTTCATTACCCACTGGGGTCTGAAAGAACTTGGGACCATCCCCCTGTTTTTTCGTGTCAGGATCCATAGAAACTATGCCAAGGCTTTTCCTCCAAAACCAGTGCTCGCCGTGTTGCTGCAGGGTTGCAGGGGCAGGAGTTCTGTTTCTCTCAAGTCTTGAGAAAAGATGAAGCCGAGTTGCAAGTATTTCAATGACTGGCATAGTTGACCCAGCCGGGGTTCTGCCATTATTAAGAAAACCACACATTCTTGAGTGAACGTTGGTATGAAAGTTTTTCAAGAGCAGGGGTCACCTCTCTTCTTTCCCTTTATCCCGGTCCCCTTGCTCTCAGATAGTATGTGAGAAATGCTATTGAATTCTGTCCGTGTACAGGACTTCACATTACTGGAATATTTTAAACAGACTCTTCCACTAATGTTGTTTAGAAAAAGTATCTGAGTGGAAGAGGGTTTCCAGCTTTCCAAACACTTGCCTTTCCTCAAGAAAGCAAAGAGCACCGCACCGGCAGGTGTTCTGAAGTAAGAAATGACCTTTGTGCCACACAAGGTAGCGTACCCAAACATGCCATGGAAACAGAAGAGTGTTCCCTCCTCCTCTTTCCCTGGTTTTGTCATCAAATTTGGTTTTATTAGTCTGTGATTTAGAATTGAGGGAAGAGCTAGATTCTCTGTGACCATTTATCTTTTCACAGAGACTGGGCTGGGAATGTTTTCTTTCCTAAGGTATATTGGAAAACCAGAATTGATGAGGCCAACTCCAATATTTTCTTTCTTGTCTTTGTTTCTAGTTTGAAATTAGTCCATTTTCCCCCCTTATCAGGATTAATGAAGTAGAAAAGGAAAGATCTTTCTTCCCAGCTATTATCCTTGAAATGGATCAATTTCTTCTTTTTAAGGATGCAAATCTTGAGGAAAAATGAGCTCTCTCAAATACCTCAATTATATTTTGAGAAATGGACTATCTTTCATAGACTCATTTAGTAATGAGTAACATTGAAAATAATAATTCAAAGAGTAGATACTCTTGATTTCAGTCTTGGCATTATAGATTTCAAATGGTATTTCCAGTAATTGTATTTTTTGCCTCCTCACCTCATTGTCTGCATTTGCTCTGTAAATTTTAAGTACATGATTATGGTCTGGGTATAAACTTCTAACTTAAGAATTGATTTTAAACATGACTTTCCACTAAACATCTTTTAGGGAAAGAAAAACTCTCCAAGAGGAAAATCTGAAATTGATTGCCCTTTATCAAAGAAACGAAAAAGAAATGAGTACTACTAGGAAAAGTAGTTTCTGAAACAAAATATGTGATTACTTGGAAGAGACAAACTTTCAGAAAATTGCATTAGGAGAGGGAAATACCCAGGCATGTGGTGAGGTTTTCAGTAAATGTATTTTCCTGTCCCTCTGATGGGTCCTTCAGCCATGTTCTCTCTGAAGAACCAGGCTGAGCCTTCTTCATCATGTTGGCTCCTTGGATGGTTTTGTGAAGTGACATTTTAGTGGGTCTGTAGGCTGGTTGCTCCTGAGTCTCAAGCGAGACTAGATGTCCTTGTGGTATGATTCATAACTCATGTTCTTTGTGGTATTTATCACAATACCAGTCATTGTGTAATTATGTCCTAATTTTCTTCTCTTCAGCTACATGCATGCTGCATCAACTAGGTAGAATTGAGCTACTTCAATCATTGACCATAAACCTGTATTTAATTCCAGGGTGAGGGAGCCACTCTATTCTTTCTCTTTGTCTCATTTACTTTCTTTCTCACTGGAATCTCTTCCTTTGAATTATGCACATAACTAAACTTTTAAGTGACTGAAATGTTTTAACTAGTTTTTTTTCCCCCCCCACGAATATAGTTTAGGGAAGATGCTTCCGAGGCTAACGTTATCAAAGCAGCTGTCTTTCATTGAAAAAACAGAAAAGGTAAAGAGAACTTCTCTGACAGGTACTTTCTGAGATAAAAGGTTTACCTAATTGTGTTAAGAGGTAGAATAGCTAAATATTATGTGAGCATAGTGATGTAGTTCTCTGAAATTAAGTATCTTCATTTTTTTTTTCCCCTTTTAGCCTTTAAACTTCTGTTAGTCTGCCATGAGTGGAATGGGGGTGGTAGGGCTCCCTCGGTGTTGGTCGTGCCCTGCTCCCTCTGTCACAAATCACCTCCAAGTGTTTTCCTAAGAGAAACACGAATGGCAGCCTGAGCTCCAGGGTTCCAAATCCACGAACTCCCTCCCTGCCTCTCTGACGAGAGCTAATGGCTCTGTACCATTATTTTTCCTGTCAGAATTAATGGGGAGATATTCTTTTCCTAAAGCCATTAGTTAAGTAATATTGCTTACAGAATTGCTGAAACAGGATAACACCTCCTTCTCCAGGGTGTAAATCTTAAGAAATGATGAGACAATTGCTTAAACACATCAATTATATTCTAAAGCCTGAACTTTTTTTCTCTACAGTTTCATTTAGAGTTAAGAAACTTTGAAAGTAATGGTCCATAAAGTGGATTCTCTTGACTCAATTTTGGCACTAAATAATTCAAATAATATTAGCTATTTTTTGTTCTCCATTTAGTTTTCTTTCTTCCCCACAATTTGTCCTCTCTTCATTTTAGAGCGTTCTCTTATTGTCTGAGTGTGATTAAAGTTTCAACCTACCAAAAGATTTTAAGCGTACTTTTTCCACTAAATGTGTTTTTTTTTGGAGAAAATGGTAAGTGAAGTGTTCTCAAACTGATTGCCTTTCATCAGAGAAAGAGAAGAGAAATTCGAACCATAGAGAAAAGTGGTTTCTGAAAAAAAGAGATTGAAAAATGATTACTCAGAAGAGGCGAAATTAAAAAAAAAAAAAATTAGGGTAGTTCAGAAATGCTCCAGATTTGGTTAGATATGGAAAAATGTATTTTTCTCTTCTTTGGTGAGTCTCCCCTGCTCTCTGCCCGAGAAGCAGAACTTCATGACACACCAGAGTGTGAGTCTTTCGAGCCCTCTGTCAGCAGGTGTTTTGCGTTCTGACTGAATTGGCCTGAGCCGTAGCTTTGCCCAAACATGCCGGGCACACCCCGGGGGCTTTTCCTTATTCCATTCAGTGTGAATTTTAGGGCCAGTGCCTCTTATTTTTCTTTCAAATGAATAAAGCAATACCATGCTTGTTGCAGCTAAGAAAGCAGTATTGACATATCTGAGGAGAGCTTGATGGTCCCCAGGCTAGGGCCCTCTGCAGCTGCCAGGGTTCCGCTCGTGTTCTCGCACACCTTCCTCTGCGTGCGGAAAACTCAGAACAGACACTTCGGGCTCCTTGCTTTTTCACAACTAGAGCCATCCCATCTGTAGAAGTGTGCGACTCTTCTTCGTCCGTCTTGTATAAAATTCTGGGCCTAGGTTAGAGATTGATTGATCATTTTAATCATGGCATAAAAATCCCTTGACATAGCTGTACCACAGTTTTTTAATTCAACCCTGCCCGTTTCCATGGGTGTTTTGGTCGGTTGCTGTTGTTTTGCTACCACAACTATTGCTGCAGGAAATGTTTTGGCTCCGTTTGGTAGTTTCTCGTTACGTACTTCCCTGCGTAAGGTACTCCCAAAGTACTTCTCCAAGACCATGTTTACTCCTCCGTAGTTTTCAGCAGCATTTGTAAAAAAAAATTTTTTTTATAAACATATAATGTATTTTTAGCCCCAGGGGTACAGGTCTGTGAATCGCCAGGTTTACACACTTCACAGCACTCACCACAGTGCACTCAGCAGCATTTTTTTTTTTTAAAGATTTTATTTATTTATTTGACAGACAGAGATCACAAGTAGGCAGAGAGGCAGGCAGAGAGAGAGAGAGAGAGAGAAGCAGGCTCCCCGCTGAGCAGAGAGCCCAATGCGGGACTCGATCCCAGGACCCTGAGCTCATGACCAGAGCCGAAGGCAGCAGCCCAAACCACTGAGCCACCCAGGCGCCCCTCAGCAGCATTTTTTAAAAGAAACTTTGCTCCCGTTAAGCATGAGGCCCGGGTGAGGCGTACAGCCTCTCCACTGCTGTCAGCGCCCCAGAGCTTTGTGACCGGCGAGCGCCCCAGACTGACCCCCGTTGGCCGAATTCGGACCGCGGGCACATTGGTTAGCACAGCGTTGCTGTGTGAAAATTCATCATCGGTGCTGACAAACACATGGAATCCAGTGTTTTGGTTTCTCTTGGAAAATGGTCAGATGTGGCGAACTGGTCCTTGCCAGTGGCAGTTGGTGGCCCTGGGGGTCTCCTGTGGCCTCGAGCCTGGGCATGCCTTCCCTTCACCACAGTCCCTAGCCCCAGGCAGCCTCCCTCATTTATGTTCTTTGCCTGGGCCCTACAGCGTTTGAGTTGGTGACTTGGTTTCAGGCGGGCCGTCTGTTCTGCGACTCAGCAGCCGGGGGTCAGGCCCTGTCCTGGGCACTGGCTCCCTGGCTGCCTCCTCTTCGTATGACATGCCAGGGGCCTGCCCCGCTCGAGTCAGGATGACCATGGGAAGTCTCGACCCATCACCCCCGGTTAAGAACCACTGCCGCAGACGGATCACAAAACCCTTGTCCTCGGCCGGGTTTGAGGTAAAGCCGTCTTCATTATGTCCCGATTCCGTGGGCCTGGGTTTCACTCTATGAAGGCGCGTTGAATTCCGTACACGGCTGAGCTCTGAAACCCCTGAGGTGTTTCAAACCAGCCCCATGCACTGAGTTGGGAGAAAATATCTGAGAGGAGAAAGTGATCAAAATGCATCCCTTTCATCTCAGGAACAGAAATGTGGAGACGCCACGATTACAGGTGGTTTCGGAAGTAAAAGCTTTACCTAATTACACATACATAAAAGGTACAATTTCTAACTAGTGTATGAAGAGGCTGAATAAGTCCCTGGAATAAAGGTGGCTTCTGCCTTTGTTCACCGGTCGCTTGGCGGTGCTTTCCTTTTGTGAGTTCATGGTGGCAGCTCGGGAGCTAACCGGGTGCCCCCTGGAATGTAGTCCGAGTGTCAGGAAGACACAGGAGGGTTTGGAGAGGGGTCTCTGCAGTGCCCACTCCCCCGTGCCTTCGCTCTCCCTCTCTGACAGGAGGTAATGACTTCTCCACGTCTTCTCTGATTAGAATTAATAGAGAAGTATTAATTCTTTCCCGAAAGCTATTAGTTAAGTCTTAGTGCTCCGAAATTGCTGAAACAGAATAATTCCTTCTTCGTTCTAGGGTGTAAATCTTGAGAAAAGATGAGAGGATGTTGCGGGTGTATCAGTTATGTCCTAGGGAAGAGGATCGCGTAGACAGTTCTCATTTAGCAACAAGAAAATTCTGGAATAACGATACATGAAGTAGATCGGCGAGGTGCAGCCTTGGCATTTATAATGTTCCAAATGGCCTTTCTTTTATGATCTTTTTTCCTTATGTGATTCTTTAATCCTATTTTTGCTGTGTGCCTTAAAGTCACACTCTGGACATGATAAAACTTATAACTGAAAGGAGGGTTTTTTTTTTTTTAAAGATTTTATTTATTTATTCATGAGAGACAGAGAGACAGAGGGAGAAGCAGCCTCACTGCTGAGCAGGAAGCCTGATGTGGGACCCGATCCCAGGACCCCAGGATCATGACCTGAGCCAAACGTAGACACTTAACTGTGAGCCACCCAGATGCCCTGTGAAAGCAAGATTTTAAACCACCCTTTGCACTAAACACCATTTAGTGAAGAGTTTCCAGGTGAGAAGGATTCTTGTCCTGACTGATTGCCTTTCATCAAATATATGGACAAGAGGGTGCCTGGGTGGCTCAGTTGGTTACGTGTCCGACTCTTGATTTCAGCTCAGGTCATGGTCGCAGGGTCCTTGTGTTGAGCCCTACGTTGGGTTCTGTGCTGGGTGTGGAGTCTGCTTAAAGTTCATCCCTCCCTCTCCTTCTGCCCCTCTACCCTCCCCCCACGAAAAAAAATAGTTGAAAACTGCAAGGAAATGCAGTTTCCGAAGTAAAAGATTCGTTTGTGATTACTTAGAGGCAAACTCTCACGAGACTGCATTAGGGTGGCACAGAGACACTGAGACTGTCCCCGATGAAAGTGTTCTTGTGGTCCTCCCTCCCATGGCCCTGGTCTATGGAACTCGGGTCTCAGGCTGCCTCCTGCTGGCTCATGATCACCTTCTGATTAGGATCGACATCCCCCAGACTCTCCCTGAGAAGAGGAAGTCCTGTCTTCCATCATCCTTCCACAGAGTCCCTACCAATGAAGCTTGCAGTATGATTGAGGAAGCGGATGAATCTACTTGCAAAAATATTTTAGTACAATGTCTGGCATGAAACAGAGCCTAAAAATTTTTTGCTGAATAATAACATGAATGAATGCTGAGACTTGGTGAAGAGAGAAGCAGCCTGCACAGGTGCAGCGTCCACACACATTCTTGCAGTGTGTAGGCTTCTGCTGTCCTCTACAGGTCTAGGTGGGGTCAGGGCCCCATTTTCACCATCTCATGGCTCCTTCCACTTTTCCCTTCAGGCTGTTTACCATGTTTGCTTGGTGCATTTTCTGCGTCCTACTGTGGTGGCTGCATCTCTCCCCCGTTAGACGGTAATTTGCATGAGGGTGTCTGCCTTGACTGCCATTGAATGCATTGCCTGTGCTCGGCGTGGTTCTGGACACGAGTATTGGCTGGACTCTGTGCTCGGTAAACCTGGGCTCACTGGATAGTTAGGCTTACAGATATGGGTTTGTGTATGGGCCCAACAAATAGGGACTCAGAAAAATGGGTTCAGTGAACATCTGAATAAGTGAGCAAACATCTGCCAATATAGTGGCAGAACTTGAAAAGTTCTGCCTGGCCTTTCTTAAGTCACTGCACATTTTTCTCACCAACACACTGTGCGTCCTTCTGTGATAGCGATGCTCTTAAACAGTTCAATCTCAGATCAGTTCAGAGTCGTGGAGATCACGCCTGTGTTTTTGTTGATGCTTGTACCTTGCTTAGAAGCCCAACACAGTGGACTCTTTTGACCCCTTCCTCATACACAATTCAGAGTCTGGTCTCCAGATTAATGGAGTTTTTGGTGTATTGGGGCAACTGAAGGAGATGTATCCGTTTACTTGCATTATCATTGATAATGATATTTGAGTAATATGTTTATTAGCTTTTCCATAATGCTAATAAACATATTAGCCCGGGGATTGAGACAGTGGGAGGAGGCTTGGCTCTGAAGAGGTCGATAGTTCTGTGAGTTTCATCAGCCTGCTTCACTCCATTTTCTCTCTAATTATTTTACAGTTTCTGGTAGCCTTTTCAAGATGGCTAAATTTAAATTTGCTACAACGTTTTAAGCAGTCTCTTCCTCTCAACGTGGCTTGGCAATTATTTCTGAGGGAAATGATTAAAAGCACAGCCTCTCATCAGGGGGAGAACAGAACGGCATGCGGAGCTCAGATGACAGGTGCTTTCTTAAGAAGATTCACGTAATTGTGTGAGAGCGGTTAAATTTCTGAAGACTGTGTGAAGAAGGCAGACTCCGTCATTTCTGAAGATGTAGGAAGTGATTCACGGAGTGATGCTGTGCCCCAAACAGGACCACATTCTGTGCTTTACCATTTGGCCAGGGCGCCACTTACTTTTTGAAAAGGGCCATTCATTTAAAAGTGAGTTAGCGCCCTTCTTCAATAATCCAAATTAGTTTAACACACTTCAGTGACATTATTTGGGCATTTTTCACAATTATTA
Source organism: Mustela nigripes (assembly GCF_022355385.1). Lineage (NCBI taxonomy): Eukaryota > Metazoa > Chordata > Mammalia > Carnivora > Mustelidae > Mustela > Mustela nigripes. Next base: position 136,925,299 of record NC_081563.1, read on the forward strand.
AAGATAACTCACTTTTCTCTGTAGACTGTAGGTCAAAAGCAAATTAAATCAATGGATTTTCTCCCTTCACGCTCTCAGATGAGTCAGAAAGTATTGGTCAAATGTGCACATGGCCTTTCCGTTAAGCTTCAAAACCCAAACAGCCTGCTGAGAAGACATTTGGCCAATCTGATTATTTTCTCTATACTAATTGGTTTTCCTTCTTCACTGAATTGAATGAATTGCCCGGTTGTTTTGTCACTGTGGGGACCCAGCTTAATCCACTTAGGCTGAGGTGCTTGCGCTTGGTGAGCAGGGGGGCTGGAGAAACGTTTATCATCATTATTATCTTTTGGTGATTTTTCATGGTGGGGGAGTGAAAATATAGCTGGAATCCACGTGTTTTCTCCATTTCAACATCCACTGCCTTTGCTAACTGTCTCATCTGGCCACTGGACTGCCCTGGGAAGCCCCGGTGGCTGGGCAGCAGGCGAGTATGCATCTTGAGAAGATGGGGACCCTCCCACTGGAAACTGGTTTCTTCACAGTGACTGCGAGATAAGTCTAAGCCCCTTTCCACAGCTGCCCGCATCCAACAACGTCTGGGTCCCTGCTGGCTGCCCCACCTTCATCTCGTCTCCTGTCGCTCCTGCTCACTGCCCTCCTCCACGATGGCCTCCCACTGGTTCCCCACCCCAGGCTCCTTCCCTCCTCAGGGTCTCTGCATTTGTTCCTCTGTCACCTGGAATGGCCATCCTGGGCTGGTTCTTTCTCACCTGGAAGTTTCATTCCAGATACTGGTTTTTCAGAGTCACCTTCTTCGGTCATGGGCAGCAGTGACCCGCCTACCACTCCTGTCCTGCGCCCCCCACTGACTGCAGCTCTCGGTGAGAGCCCTGCTACGGTGATGGGGATGTGCTCCCCTCCCTGTTCACCATCAGTCTCCTTCAGAGCCCCCCTGCGATCGCCCCGCCGTGTGCGGGTGATCGTCTCCTCCTCCACCCCTGGCACAACTGGAAATGATATGATCAGTTGACCGGCCTTCGTCTGTCTTCCCCACTGAAGCAGAGGCTCTCGGGGGCCGGGACTCCTTCACCCTGTTGTCCAGTGCTTCGGGGCTGAGCAGCATGGCGCCTGCTTCACTGAACAGGTCCAAGACATGTTTGATGAGCAGATGAACGGAATACCAAGAGTCGGGTTCTATGTTGATGCACAGGTGCTCAAGTGAAAATTGTATTAAAGGAAAAATGACTACTTCCTTCCCCAAACCGTTGTACTTTCCTATAGATTTTCAGACTTGATTTGTTCAGGATTAATGCACTTGCTAATCTGGTAACCTACCCCTCGAGATATAGGAAGTAGATCGTACTTTCCAGGCAGAAGGTTGGAGGACTCCTCACACAGAAGCCATCCAGTCCTTGTGGAAGGCCCAGAGAATTATTTCAGGGCTTCCCAATGAAATGTGGCAAGCAGGTTGCCCCCCGCAGGGTGGCCCCAGTGGACCAAGTGCCCCTGTAAAGAGCTCACAGTCTGTTGTGCAGTGCCTGTTTGCTAGATGTGGGTGGAAATTTGAGATTGCTTGATGGATACCTCAAGGCAGGCTTTACTCTGAAAGGTAAAGGTGAAAACAAATGAGAACAAAAGGAACTTGGAAGACAGACCATGTAGGGAGAGGCAAACTTCAGCCAGAACTTCAGCCAAACTTCAGCAGTGGCAACAAAACATTATCAATATTGCCAGAGACAGAATGGAAGATACTAGAGCCATGAGGTAACAACAGGGTGCTCTAAGGAAGGAAATAATAATACGCTCTTAGGAATTAAAAAACCTAATAGCAGAAATAGGAAATGAAGAGTTGGAATAGAAAATTCCAGAAGTAAAATAAAAAGACAAGTAGGATATACGAGAGAAAAGACAAGAAAAAGAGGATTAGACAAGGAAGCCCAGTAACTTACCAAGAGCGGTTCTAGAAAGAGAGGAAAGAGAAAACCGGAGAATAAATATCAAAGAAACAGCACCATGTTTTCCCAAAACTGAAGGACATGATTCAGTTTGAAAGGGCACACTGAATGCCCAGACAATGAATGAAAATAGACGCAGGACCATGGAGACACTGAACAAAGAAGAGTCTAGGAGTTTCCAGAGAGACAAAACACAAAAAGGTTTTGCCCAAAGGTTCGTGAATCATAAATCATGTTGGCTCCAGACTTCTTAACAACTAGAACTCAACAGAATGGTGTCTTTGATTCTGAAAGCAAATGAATTCTAATTCAGAATGTTATACCCCAACAAGTGGCAGACTGAAGTCTGAACAATTGTATTTAATGCACCCTTTCTCGCGAAGCCGAGGGAAGCAAGGAAACAAGTGGGGGGCTCCAGGAGCCAACTAGGTGAGGAGAATCGCCACAGTGGGGTGAAGGAGATCTGGGGGCACAGCCACACAGTGGGCCCAGGGAGCAGTGGGCCTCTGGAGGCAGGTCAGAGAATTTGAAGAGATCTTTCTAATGAAAAGAGATTTTTTCATTTCTAAGGAAATGAAAGAAAACCTCAGACAATTGTGAAAGAGGCGGGAGGATGGTTTTAGTAGTAGACCTATGGACAACCAAGCAAAATTTAAAAACAAGGTAGCTGTTCACTTGAGGAGAAACAGTGTTGGCCAGAAAGACCGTGTAGTCACGCCACATTCCATGGCTCAGCAGTGAGAGACATGGTCCTGATATGTAAGCACTGAATATTCTCCTAAACGACATTATGACATCATAGTTACGTAACTGTGATAGGAGATGGAGTGGGCAGTGTGCATACGTGGCAGGTCGTGGTGGGGGAATGAAGGTTCTGGATCCAGGAGTGCTGGAGAAAGAGGTGAACGCTTGCCTTCCCTCGTGGGAAGCCATAGACTCTCCTCCAAACTGAAAAAAAAGTAATCAAGAAGTACTGCAGTAAGCATATTATTAAAGTGAAGTAAGTAAATATCAAAAGAATCCAAAGTGGGTAAAGGTGAGTGGGTGGGCAAGCACTGTTATTTTTCTTAATAAGTAGAAAGATTGGACTTTTTGAAAGTCTGTGCATATGTAATTTTAATCAAAAGGAAAGCAAATTTGAAAGGGGATCTAATGCTTTTCTCTGGTGGTGCAGCCATTCTAGAATATTTTCTGATCTCATCTCATGATGGAATCCATCCTTTCTGCAGTTCCGTGGTCCTTCTGACCCATATCCCAGGCCCCTGTGACAGAAGGAGAGTGCGTGCGGGGCAGACAGGAGGGGAAGCAGCTGCTCCCTGTAGAGGATGCTGCTGTGTGGCAGATGCTGTCAAGGTCTCCTCTTCGGCGCCCTCTGCCCACCCAGGTCACAGTAACTGCCACCAAACTACAGCAACACCAAAACCCACCTGGCTTCCTGCTGCCCCATGCTCCAGTGGAGACAAAATCCCATTTCCATGGAGACGGAAATTTCCACCCTCCATCCTGGTTGCGTGACCAGAGAATTCCCGCCAACCTGAAATGAACCTAACCTGACCTAAACGTGGCCAGGAAGATAGTGCTGCTGAAAAACATCCATGTGACTTTTTTTTTTTTTTTTTTTTAAATGTATGTGATTTAGGGATTTTTCTGCCTAGGGAATTGGTCTTACCATTTCTTAGCCAAAGTGGAAATGTTTCATTAGGCTGTGTGAAGTGGTTCAAAGTAAGCTGTGTTCCCGCGCACATTGTGGAGGACTCTGGTAAACGAGCCCCGAGCTGCGCAGGAAGCCAGAGTCCTAGGGAACCCCTGTTTGCTGATGTTATCAGTTTCTGTGTGTGTAAGTGTGCCTCCCCATTTTAGGTCTGAATCTGCAGGAGGAGCCATCTCGTGCCTCTTCAGGATCGCCTGCTGGTTGTGGGCACAGAGAGGAGGAGGAGGATGGCTCCAGACAAACGTCGGGAAGCTTCTCTCCCAGCACAAGTTCACGGGCTGGCAGTGGAGTAGACCATGTAACCATGAAGGTGGGGACCACGTTCTGAGCTCTCTGCCCGTGGGTTGTCTGGATTAATGGGTCTCGCTTGCTGTCGTTGGTGTCCTGGGAGGCAGAGAGCCCCCTCCACCACCCGGCACACAAACACACAAACGCCAGGAGTGCACAAACACCTGCAGACACGGTGCGCGGAAGAATAGGATGATCGCTTCAAATCCTGACTACGCTTTTAATTAGTCCCTGAGTAGGACAGAGATGCTGTCATGTGCCGACATCACTGTGACATGGCTTCACCGCCAGGCAGGATTGGGGGTGGAGGGGTTGGGTGTGGGTTGAAAAGCACAAAAATGCTAATCCAGACCACACTTCGAAGCTGCTTCTCTGGAAAAACTTAAGTTTGAGGTAACGTCTACCGCACGAGCATGGTAATCTAGCATCAGATGCTTGGAACTAGGGGGATAATTGAGCGATTGGGTTTTTCATAAAGCCAGATAAAAACACCTGGCAATCTCAGTGACTGATTTTGTCTCAACAAGGGGTTCTTCTCGAGTTAATGCATCGGTTAGTCGCTAATGGGAACTGATGGAGGGCATCCTGTTGAAGTTCACGCTTGGTAAAGAATCATTAAGAACTCAAGACCTAGTTTCATTGAGAACCACGTTTCTGACCACAAGGTTTTTGTTTGCTTGTCTGTTTTGTACCATTAACCTTTCTTCCCCCGTTTATTTTCCTTTGCACGTTTTCTGCAGGCGATTTCTCCAGCTGCCGGTGGGCACGGTGACCGCTGCCCTCGGAACACTGCTGCTGGGTCACGACGGTCAGAGCACTCCAAGTCCTGTGTGGCCCCGGCTAAGAATGACAGCCTCCTGTCTCGAGGCGGAGGTCTCGGCCCGGGCTTGCTGGAGCCCCAGCCTCTGCCCTCCCAGGAGCAAGTCTCTGTGGATCTGAAACCATACGTTTTCTCAGATGCTCAAGAACCTTCTTCCCCTGAGTCCAAAGGAACCTCCCCCCGCAAGGATGTTGCTCCCTCTGTGGGTGCCATGTGTGCTCTGGGGGAGAGAGCAGCTCACACAGCCCTGGGGATTCACAGTGCAGAGCCACAAGACCACAGGGCTGCAGGGGAGGCCCTGACACGAAGCTCCCCAGACAGAAAAGCTAGAGCGGAGGGCATGTCGCCACCAGTACTGCCAGGGAGACCTTCATCTGGGCAAAGAATTTCAGGTTTGGTTTTGCTGGGGTCAGCTGGAAAAACTCATCTTGAAATACCAGCTTTAGGACCAGGCTTGGCTAGTTCATACGAAGAGGAAGGGGAACACAAGATGTTTTTTCCTACCGGGGGACAGTACGGGTGTGGGGAGAGGAAAGCCCCCTGCCCTCCCTTAGGAAAAGACGGTGGGAAATGTCGAGGCCCTGGATTAACTGCTCTAAAGGACCGTGTGGTTACTTCTAACCCAGGGCAGCCCAGAGAAGCTCCCGAAGTCCCTTCAAAGACTGTCAAGAGGAGGGGTCTAGAAGGATTGAGAAAGCAGACTCGAGTGGAGGTCAGTGACAGCAGCAGTGACGACGAGGACCGGTTAGTGATAGAGATGTGAAGCTTCTGAGCCTGGGGTCGGAGCCCAGATGCTATCAGGCTGGCAGGACAGCCGAACACTCTTTCACCAAGCACCTCCCTACGAGGAAAGCCATTGGGGATCTTTCCAAGGCATCCCCAGCCAACTGCAGCCCGCATCCTCCCGGCCCCCTTGCGATATACCAGGTGCCAGGAAGGGCAAAGGGATCAACGGAGCCCAGTGCGGGATGCTTGGTGCACAAAGACCGCACTCGCCTCCCAGCCGCGTCCTCTGTGTCGTGCCCACTGCCTCGTCCATGACGCGTTAACCAGGACAGCCGGTCTGCATGTGATGTGCAAGTGAACCTGTAGAGTCCAGTGGACCGACTTCCTCCGTCAGTGAGCTGAGGGTTTGCTTCAGAGGTGGTAAGCGCACGTGGGTGATCGGGGTTGCTCGCAGAGGAAATGGGTATGAATGGGGCATCAAGATACATCTGTTCATTCTGGAAACAAAATCCAGATTCATTCAAACTGCAGTTTGGTTAGAATAACTTGTGTCCTTAGTGGAAGTTGTAAATATACTCCAAAACGCCTATGATCTGGTGAAATGCTGATTATCTTAAATGTTCCGCCAGTGGTCAAAGCTTATATGTGATCCAGCGACACAAGCATGCACTGCTCTTGGGCCCGGTGCTTTTTCTGTTGAGACCTCTCAAACCCTTGGTTTTTTAGCTCTTGCAAAGGAACGCTGTGTTAAAAGTTAATAGAACAGTTTCTGTAATGAGTCATTTTTTGAGGGGGAAAAATTCAGTTATTTTTCTCTGATTCTTTCTGTCATATTGTGCTCTGAGCAATTTCAATTAGAGGGTTACATTTTAGTAATCTCTTCAGCTTAAATTGATGCCTGCTCATCGTGACGGGAGCCTTTTAGATTTCCTCCAGAAGCTTCAAGGATACAAAACTAATTGGAGTTTTGACGCTGTTTTACATCTCAGTAATTTTATTTTGGGGGCTTGGTGTTACTTTGCTGTCAAATTAAATCAGCCTCTGTATTGTGCAAGTCAGAACAGTACAGATAAAATTCCCCCGTATTCCAAGCCAGTGCGCCCCTGTGCAGAAGAAAATAGTTGATCAACGTCAGCCAACTCAGTGAGCGAAGAGTTCTTCTCCTTCTCCTTAAATGGGAGAGGAAAAACTTAAAGAGATTTACACTGCTGCATTTCAAAAAAAAAAAAAATTATACTTGCTTTTGGTATGATTTTGTACAATTTGAAATTTATAGCCAAGCTCTTTTGGCTTAGCTTTTGATGTGATGAAGTATATGTGACATCTTGAACCTTCAGGAGCAGCAGCAATGCACAGTATCTCACACACGTGAACACGCTTAACGTGTCCTTGTCTGGGACTAAGGATGGGCAAGTTTCAAGTATTGTCAACATGAGTTTTCTGATTTTGGAGTTATTCATAGGAAACTTCAATACAAGACCAGCTTCCCCTGGCGACTTAGCGTATTTGAGACGCACTCATAAATATTCAAGTGATTTCAAGCCCAGCCAAGGAAAACGTGAGAAGGGAGGGAAAGGATGCTAGGTACTCACTTTGTGTACGTTTTGTTCTTTGTGTACTTCTTAAACCAAACAAAAGCGATGTGGTGATTATCTACCTTTGAATGTTCCATGCTCCTGTAATGAGAGAGGAGGTCTAGGAAAGTGGCTGAGTCTTGGAGGGAGAGTAAAAAGCCTACCCGTGTCCTTACTGAGCTGGGAAATCATGGGTAAGACACAGGCCCTCTGCACCTCAGTTTCTCCAGCTGAGAATCAGAGTTGGACCAGATGAGCTGGATGTGTCTCCAGGCTCCAGTCCTTGTCAGATGAACTCCCTCTCCTTTACCTACAGAGGTTTGGGGGCTCTGAGGTGGCCTCCATGGGGAGGGCCCCCCACAAGACATTTCAGGGGGGACCATGGAGAGCTGAAGCATGAACATCTTCAGCCAAGTATTGCCATGAAGAACATGAGCTAAGAGAAGCTCCATATGATTTCTTTTTCCTTAGAGTTCCAGATTTTGGGGGTACAGTCATCCAGTTTATACATTTGGCTCGTAATTCAAAACTTGAAAGCAAACCCAGAACACTACCATGTGAGGGGAAGACAGCATGTGTATGGGCTGAATTGACTACTCTGTCTGGAGATGCCATGGTTAGGGGAAGAAAATTATCTTCCAGATATTTTTTTCCTGGTGGCTGCTAAGCTGTCAGTGAGATTGCTGATCTATATCAGTAAGTCACAGTTCCAAATAGCACTGGCCTTCAGATGGTGGTGGAAGTTCTGTCCTTCTGAGAGCCACCACTGCTGGCTGCCACATCCCAGCCTGGATCCAGTATGGTAGAACATTGATTCCATCTCTCTGACTCCTTGTATGTGTGTCTTATCAGGGCGAGCAGGTTGCTAAGCCATCCTGTCAGCTAGTCATTTGCAATGGGTGGCCGTGTTTACAAGGGTGCCTCACTTTATATCAGCATGTATTGTGAAAAGCTATATTCCAATGGATTTAAAAAAAATATATTTTGAGTGACTCTAGGGAAATTGGCTATTGGAAATCATCCTAAGGTATAATTTTTCTTTTTTAAAAAAGAATCCTTTTATAAAGCAACAAATACTCTCTGATTTTATAAATCTTAATTTTCCTGTGGGGCTTCTTAAAGAGAAATGCTGTCCCTGGGCTACATTTATCAGCAGTCTACAACCCAGTTTATGTTATTGAAAATAAAATTTAAATATTATTAATTGATAATTGCTGCAGTTTTTACTCTTCAGGTGTTCACTGTGTAGTGGCGAAGGGAAAACAAATTGATTTCAGAACAAGGCAAACTGGAGTGTACAGATCACGGACTCCCCACTCTCCCGAGGGCTGCTAATGTTATTGTACCTTCAGGTGAGGGTCTTAAGCGGTTGGTGCTCAGCTTCTTCCACTTCAGGGTTTCTGGTGTAGACTAAAGTCAAGTGTACTTTGAATTCTTTGCTGTTCTCTCAGGGCTAGGTATACAGGTGCCATGACTCGTTATACTCAAGGCTCACCACCCGGTTTATCTCTCCAGCCGTACCTACACCTGGCCAGACATCCCTTGTCAGAAATGCATGAAGGAAAGGGGTTTTACCTCCCTCCTTGGCAGCCTGGACTATTAAGTGACTTTTGAAATCACATGGTGTTTAACACACAGCCTGGATCCTCTTTGTTGTAAGGCATGATGGAGCACATCCCTTCTGTTATGCATGTATGACCTTGGAGACTGGATGAATGAATATCCCTTTGATTCACAACGCAAGAGAACCTATGGTTCATTTGCCAAGAGATTAAAAAAAGATGGGTGGGTTGCCTCTGATTCCAATCAAACCTGCCAGTAGCATGATGGGTAACTGCAGGCAGGTTACACTTTCTCCTCCTAAAATCCCTCTTCTAAGGCTCATATGGGAAGAGTAGCCTTGCGAGAATGCATTGTGACCACAGTTCTTGGCATGAAAGATGAACGAGTTGCAGCCTTGTGCCAAAAAGTATTTCCTTGCATTTACATTCATTACTTAGAATGATCACATTATTCATTTTTTCCCCAGCATAGAAATTTGCATTTTGCACAAGATTTGCCTGGTGCAGCAGATTTTTATAGTTATGGAAACTGTCATCATTATTGGAATGTGCTGCTGTTCAACTCCGCAGACATAATTTAATACGGTGAGGAGAAAATGGTCTGCCCGGCTCCGTGGCGATCGGATGTCTACGACTGCAGCGAACAGATTTGTGTATTTTTCCTCACTTCAGTTGTGATTCCCAGAGTTCTCTTTGGCTTTTGAAACACCACGTTTCTTGATATTTAAGCACAATTACGTTGTCTTTATCTTTCAGAACTCAGTAAATATAGGTGTCAGGACCCAGAAAATCTTGTGTGCTAGATTTGCACCTGTACAGTTCTCTTTACCCATGGCTTTTGTATTTATGTGGGCACATAATGTCATTCGATGTGAAGAAGTCTAGGAACGTTTGACCATATTGCTTCATCACTGGAAGAAAAGGAGCCAGGAAAAATAGCCCATCTCTGTAACTTGGAGCCCTAGAGGATGACTCAGCATCTCCTATATGCAGTCAACTGTTCAAAACTTCCTCTCTTGATTGTTCATAATCAGGAAAGCTATTGGCCTCTTGGATGTTTGTTGAAATTTATCTCCTTTATATAGTTAAATTATTTTGTTTTGATAAAAATAAAACTGAAAAGAAAAATGTGTTGTGTGATTTGTTAACATTTGAGCCCAAACTATCACAGGCAGTAGCCTGTATGAATATGATATCTGATTACTCCCAAGCAGTTAACCAGACATCCTGTCCACCATATTGGTATCCCATTCCACTCAACAAAAAGCTTGGCTAATGGCAGATTACCACATTTTCTTGTGCTGTTTCCGTTTCCCACATGTCTCACTTGTCATCGTCTGCCATATTTTAGACTTCTTAACTTAAAAACGTGTTTTTAAATTCTTAAATGTAGCGAAGTTTTGAAGCCACATGAGGGCACTATCCACAGTGCAATAATCCAAAACTTTCCCCCCTTAGAATTGATGTCTCTTTGATATTTAATATTATTCATCAATAGAAAAAAATTCTTAATTCAAAACAGTACCTCCTTATGAAGATAGTCCATGTATTCTTCACAAGAATAAGTCGAGTCCTTTTACATACCGATACAACTCTAGTCTTCTACATCTATACGTCTTAAAGGCCCTTTAAGTCAATGGAGACACAATGCTTCGAGAGAAAAAGTACGAATGGAAACATGGAAGGCACAGATATACTTATTGATGGCTCTGAGACTTTTTTGGCTAACTCATCAAACTCTAATGGTAATAAATTAACCCATTATTTCCAAACTTCAATCATTTGGGAATCATCTTAGTGCTTTTTGCCATATGTGTCCACATATGGGTGTATTATTTACTTAATACTTGTGTTTAACTCATCTTGTTTTCCACATGCTTTTATTTAAGAAAATTTTTATTGAAATACAGTTGACGTGCAATGCTACATTAGATTTAGGTATACAGCATAGTGATTCAACAGTTTTATACAATTGTCAATGTCAAGTGTGGTCACCATCTGTCACCACACAACATTTTTATAATAATAATGACTGTATTCCCTATGCTGTCCTTTTCTCTTCTGTGACTGACTCTTTTATAACTGGCAGTTTGTACCTCCCAATCTCCTATTTCCCCCAACCCCTACCCACTTCCTCTCTGGCAACCACCAGTTTATTCTCTGTATTTTAGAGTATCTGTTTTTGTTCTTTAGATTCTGTATGTAAGTGAAATCGTATGGTGTTTGGCTTTCTATGTCTCATGTATTTCACTTAGCATAATATCCTCTAGGTTCATCCATGTTGTCACGGATGGCAAGATTTCATTCTTTTTTATGACTGGATAATATTCCTCTGTGTGCGCGTGTGTGTGCTTGTGTATTACATCTTCTTTATCATCCCTGTCTCAAAGAAGTGATCATTACCCTAAATAATATCTGTGAAATCTCAGCCTGAATTAGATAGCTTTATTTTCTGATCTGTAACAAACGAAACTACTAAAAATTACTCATCCATGTACCAGTTAAATACCATCTTTACACTGCCAGTGGTATAGCCCTCACAGTTGCGAGAGCATTGAGTGAATCTGAAAGGTCCATGCATTGTTAATTTCTTCAGCTACTCTAGTTCGTGGTAAGCACAGCACTCTCCCCATTTTTTCTCCAAGCCAAATGAACTGGTGACCAGAAGTAGACCTGTAGGTTTGTCAGATAACTTTCATCAGTCAAACTTCATAGGTGAGTGATTGTCATTCCAAGTCAAAGGATTATGGCATCCTTCAGCTGCAAAGGAATAGTCACATCATGTCTTGTGATACATTTTTTGTACATTTTTTGTTGTTTTGGTGTTTGGTTGCTGGGTTGGTTGATAGGTTGGTGGCTGGTGAGTACCACATGGTACAAGGAAGGCACAGTTTGCAATCCATGCACAACCACAAGGACTATCCTCAATTCTGCTTCTGCTCAAGGACCTGTCTCCATACTCCTGGATTTGAAGTGAATGGATTTGGCTGCACCAAGAACCATGGAGAGCAGCTTCCAGTCTCCTGCTTGGTGACAGCCTGTTGATCTTTGGGCTGTGAATTGCAGAAAGACTTGCCCTGTGGCGTCTAGGACCTTGGTCTCCAGCTGTGACAGACATCTCTGCTTTCAGTCTCCCTCCCAGAGGCAAGTTCAGCACCCTTTATGATTGATTCCTTCCTAGAAGTACATGAATTGTTTTTCTGCATAAATGCGTGAGTGAATAGATTCCTGTAAGAAATTGGTGGTTTTATATGTGTAGCATCTGGAGCAGAGTGACATAGTCCTATCTCTGGCCACAGTGCAGATCTGGTCGTCTTCTGTGAGTACGTAGTGTGAAATGAGATGTAATATGGCAGAAATGAGGTGCCAACACCCTTATAAATGAAAGCCTGGCTATCCAGGCTTTTTTTTTTTTTTTTTTTTCCTATATGCTAGTGTTCTAGTCAGATACGTTTGCTCTAAGGATTCCTGCACACATGCAGAGGCCATTCATGGAGGACCTACACAAAAGGTCCTCTTGTTCAAGAATGAGTGGAGCAGGGCTGGTGAGCTAGGAAATGAGATGGCCACATACGTAGTCCAGGAGGGATCTCCTTGGAGCACAGCCCGCAGCATCTACATCTGGGTGTCCTCAGCAGCTGGAGCAGTGCCTGGCTCCCAGCGGGTACCAGCGCGCATTTGTTAAGTAAGCCTGGGAAGTGGCTCACTGCTCCGCAGGGAGAGGAAGGAGAGACTCGCAAATGAGTGATTCAGCCCAGCCCTGATGCTCCTTATCAGAGATGAACAAAAGCGTATAGCAAAGTTTCCGTCCACCGATTTCAGAGTGTGCCAACACTTTCCATGATGTCCTCCATCCTGTTTGTTCAGCCGATATCTACCCCGTGCTTAAGTATGCAGTAGGCATATGAGGACGTAAGATTGAAAAAGTCAGGCTCCGTGGAGCTTTAATTTGGGAGGAGGGAGTGTCCATTAACCAACCAGACAGACGAATATGTAAACAATATACTCTCAGGTGGTGCTAAGGAGGTATTAAAGAGTGTCTATCTCACCCCAATTCAAAACATTTAAGGCAAATAAACGTTTCTCTCTTCCTGTCCTCAGTAAAGCAGGAGAAGTCATCCTCTACATTAAGATCTATGCCACTTTGTGCCAGCCACCTCAGTTCTTCTCACATGGTCAGAGAGCATTGCAGAGTGATCTCATGAGTCTTGTGCTTACTTTCTTGGTCGCTTCAGTGTCCGTGGCATATCCTGACCCAGGCATGGTGACTTCATGCTGATATACAGGGACCCGAGCACTTAGGGGTGAATGCCTCTTGGATCCCACGGTAGCATGTTTTAGACCTAACTCCCTTGACAGAAACCATCAAAGTCCTCTTGATGATCTGAGTCCTGGATTCTTTTTCTCGGGAGAGGTTAAGCGATCACCCTTAAAGGCATGGTTCTCAAAAGAGGGTTCTTGGGCAAGAGGGGAACATTGGACAGTGTCTGAAGACAGTTTTGATGTCTCAGCTTGGGGTGAGGGGTGCTGCGGTGAAGGCCAGGGATGCGGCTCGACATCCTGCGGCGCATCTCTTGTGGTGGGCATGGGCCGGTCCCGCACAAAAACGTCCAGTCCACCGAGCTGTTGGTACTAAGCTGAGTGCCTGGGGCTCATGTGAGGTTACAGTCCACGAGAAACCCACGAACAGCTTGCTCCTCATAATGGTGATGACACTGGACCCGAAGTAGAGTCCAGGCTCCACATCCCAGGCCAGCAGACTTTCCACAGCATCACAGGTGCATGAGGATGTGCTTCCAGAGTCTGCACACAGGAGGCCATCTGTTGGTTATGGTTCCGATTACCCTGAATCTCATTTGCTTTTTCTACTCTGCATTCCTCCTTGAGAAGAAAGAACCAGGACATGAGAAGGTAAATCCATGTGAACAGGTGTTTGAGTATTGAGTAGACATTCAGGAAATATTTCTAGATCAAAAGCTTGGATTTTCCTGTGAGGGTGAATGCAGCCCAAACTCTCAGATGGTCTCCAGAGCCAAAAGGAAGGAAAGAATATGGATACTGATGTCGGTACCGGGAAGCTTTTGGATTTGACTGAGCTGAGCCAGCTTGTTGGCTTGAGCTTTCTTCTTTTTAGGGGAAACTGAGAACCAGAGGATTTTGTCCTTGCTTGAGTCAGAGTTAGCCATGACTAACACTTGGGCTTCAGCCCTGAAGTCCAACATTCTTGCCATGACACGGTCACCTTCTGCCTCTGAAATGTTCCATTTTGTTCTACCATCCTTGCTAAAAGTGCAAAGAAGAGCAATACATTATTTAAAAAGATTCTCTGCATCAGAGTTTGAAAATACTGATCAATTCCTAGTTAACTGGAAATTACCCAGATAATGAAATTATCCGGACTATCCCATTTCCTAATTGTTCTAGTTAACCAAGGTTTGTGTTTATTTTGCAAAAAGGAAACTTCTGTCCTAAGACATTAGACTCACAGACATCACAGGCTGTGATGTTAGCAGCGCCTATGTGGTCTTATAATTTATGTACTCGAGCTGCTGCTCCATGGGCAATTTGGCAGGGATCACGAGCGTAGACAAAGAAGACGCTAACAGCAGAAAGACATCACCAGAAAGCCTGTGGAAGACAAACACTTCACATCTTCAATTATAAGACAACCTGATGCAGAGAGAGAATAAATTAATTTAAAAACCTCCTGCACAAAGAAAATAATGGAAAAATACATCACAAGTAGTTATCCCTTTTGTGCTAAAAACAAGTGATTTGAAGAAAATAACTGCATGGGCTGAATGTGTTAATCTTATTTTCTTTTTCTGGTTTTAAATTCTTAGGGGAGAGACAGAGAATAAGGGAAAAAAGCAGCTTTCATTGTTTCAACAAACATTTATTGGGTATTTGGTATGTTGCCTGGCACCAGGCTATACTTTCTGTGACTTTTTCTACTTTTAAAATCACTTTCAATCAGGTGAGAGAAACTTCTGGATGCCTCATTGCTGATTCCAGTGGTGGGTCCAGAAAGGCCATTCTTCTAAGGTTTTTGCCAAAACTGTTATGGCTCATCTTAGAGGTATAGCTGGGGAGTAGCACCCAGGATTTTCCCCCACTGGAACCCGAGATTTAGGGGCTGGCTGACTCCTCCTAAGAGAGCGTCCATTCGCAAGGAGAGGTTTGTGAGAGTTTCAGATGGGCTTTCTCTGGAAACAGACCCTGAGACAGAATTTAGTGTTGGAGATTGGTTTGGGAGGGCCCTTGGGATGACGGGCAGCTGTGTAAAGTAGCACAGGGGAACAGAAGGGGCAGAGGGAGGGGGCTGAGCTCTAATACAAAGACAGCCTTGGCCAACCCATGGGGTGCGTTGGAGAGGGGCTGTGCCCCTGGGGGAAGCAGCTCTCTGTGGCCCAAGTGGGCCTTGGAGGGACCACTGCTGCCTGGAGACAGCCCTCTGGCCCTTCCCTGGGGAATTTGGGCTGGGACATCGCGGGATCTACTCCAGTGCGCTTCCACTCCAGGCCCGTCCGCCCTCCCACCCCTCCCTGCTCTCCTCCTCCTCGCCCTCCCCCCTTCGTCCACTCCTCTCCCTCCTGTCCCTCCTCTCCCTTCTGTCCATCCGTCCGTCTGTCCTTCCTTCCTTCCTGTCTAACAAATATGTACTGAGCATCTGCCATCTGCCCAGCATAGCCTGGTAGAGAAGATGTCATTGAACAAAGGATTATATATTATTTACTTACAACGTAACAAATGCTAACAAGGGACTATGCCAGGTGAGAAAAGAAAAAAATAATCTGGGGAAACCAATAGACTCGGGGAGCCTTTGGGCTGGACCCAGAAGGCTGACCTGGGATGAGGGTGACGGTGCTCCCGGTAAAGGAGCGCGGAGCTGGAGAGGAGCAGACGGGTGGCCTGTGGGCCACCGGGGAGTGCCTATGACACTGCTGGGCGAGGCTGGATCTGAGGAGTCAGTGGACAGAGTTAAGCAGTGTGCTTTTATCCTGAACAGTACAACCTAAAATTTCACACCATGTTTGGGGAGCTAGGGAAGTTCTGGGACCGGAAAGCTGGAAATTGGTTTAAAATGAGAATGGCAGACCTGCCCAGGAAGTTTGTATAGTTTTTGAGAATGGGAGCGAACCTAAGATTAAATCAGCTTCTTTCAATGTGGCGCAAGGGGGCACTGTGCAGAGCCGTGCAAAATTTCATACAGACCTCGTTAGGTTTTTGTCATCCCACTGAACCTGGCCACTTTTTCACAACAGACCATCTACAGGGGATTATCTAAGCTATAACACAAAATACTTAAAGGGTTAGTCGACCCTGGGATTCGAGAACCGCGGTCCGTAAAGCTTGTAATGGAGGAGTAGGTGGCTGGAATCGCCTTGCAATTTTTGTGTTCATCTGGTTGAAAAGATGAAGGAAAAGGTCACTTTAACGTCCAGAAGATTCTAGATGTCTGCCCTCCAGTGTTGTGCCTTGTGGGACTCACAGAGTGAGGTTTCTCTTCCGACTTAATGTAGGAGCAGAATCAAAATCACTTAGAGAATGACACAATTCCAGAAGGGGCTCGTGTTCGGAGTCTGGGGCTCCCTCTCTGTCCCTCATTCTCTCTTCAGCCAGAGAGAATGGCGGAGAAGCATTTGAAAAACAACCTATTTGGGGCTTGAGGAAGAGCAGGCTGTAAGTGTGTGTGGTCTTGCTCAGGCTTGTCTCGGGGCGTGCGCCCCCCCAGCTCCTGGGCTGCTTTATTGCCTTCGGCAGGCTGAGTCCTTACTGAACATAAAGTTTGAAAAGCTTAACCTTTTCAATTAGTAGCTGAGGTCTCCCCCATGGAGATCATCCAATTAAAAAACCAATTCCTGGGTCAGGGTAGATGAGTCATCTTTTATTTGGCACTTACAAAAGTGGTCCATGTCCACCAAGGAGCACACCAGGGAAAAGCACTTCAAAATGCGCTATCTTCAGAGTGTCAGATCCCACATCGGGGCTGGAAGCCAGGGAACAGACATGCATGTTGGTCTTTAATTAAGGAAGCTGTTGAGAATGAAGAACATTTAACTTCTTAAACCACCGGTGGCTTAAAGACGGCGTGGAGCCCCTGGGTCCCAGCTGTCCCAGTACCTGCCTTGGCCTGTGCCGCTGACCCAAAGCTAAACCCAAAGCTAAACGCCGCTCAGCAGGAAGGATTAGAACCGTCTGTAGACCCCTCATGCTGTGAAAACTCAATTTTCACAAGTGGCCAAGAAAGTAAAGCTGCAGTCCCCTCCTGGGGGACACACCTGCCACAAGACATGAACAGGGCCGGAGAAGTTAGAGTCCTCTGCCGGGAGAAGCCCGCAGCATTGGGAACAGGCGAGGGCTGCGTATGACCAAGGATCAGAGCCCCATTGTGCAGGTTTCATCACTATTTCATCTGGGGGAGAAAGAACCTATAGGAGGATGGATGGAGGGGAAAAAAGCCCTCCAGATTGTGCCTTGATTTTATAACCAGATTGTGGGAAATTACTGACAGATTGAATAAAATAATATGCTTTAGAGCAGCAGGGAGCTTAAAGGTGGAAATCTAATTGACTTCTACCCTAAACCTCGGAGCTTGGGGGGTGGGTGGGGGAGGCTATATTATTAATCACCACTGTGGTCACTGCTTGGTGGTTTCCTGCGCTGCGGGAGGAAACGTAGCTTCCAATTACATACATGTGAAATTCAAATGACTACCTGGTGTACCAGAGAGGGGAATTCACGTGGCGGGGGCTGCAGCCCGTGTGTGTATGCATGTGAGCAGAACCACGCCACCCCATAAAACGATGCAGTTAGGGTATTGGGGGTGAGCACTGTGGGGGCGAACACCCCTCTCTGTAAGGGCCCCACCTTGCCAGCCCTCTGTCGAGGCACGCGTTACTTTCCTTACTGCAAAGCCCTTGCGGTGGCCCTGGCCTGAATCGATTTCAGATCTGCCTTGAATAAGAAAAACCTCTGGATACATTCAGCCATTTTCTACCCTGAAAGTCAGAGAGACAAAAGGTGGATTGTGTCTAAATTTCAGGGATATTTCAGGAGTTCACTAATGTCAAGATAAAATGAGGGACAGACAAGAAGTCTTTTCTGAATTAATCTAAATTCTTTAGCATCCAAGTTTAGAAGGCCCTCTTTTGTTAAGCTTCCAGAGATTTCCTCTGGTATTGAAACAAAACCACACAATTTTTGTGGTGAGGTTCATTGCTAGTATGGACACTGGTTTCCTTTAACAAGTCTTTTGCTTCCCTGGAGAACAGACCCCCAACAGTCACCTGGGCTTGCCAATTTGCATAGCAAGTAGCTCCTATAAGCCCACCGTTGTGAGACATCGAAGACTCAGAGATTAAGACCGGCTTGTTCCTGCTCTGGGGAAACCCGTCTTAGCCCCTGCACACGCTGGCATGTGGTGGCCAAGATGTGTCCAGTTGTACAGTGTAAGCTGGGAGGCTCAGTCATGGATTCACTCACTCGATGGGCCTTTCCAGAGTGCCCACTGCGTGCGGGGCATGGTCGACTAGTCACTAGATAGCACAGAGGACCGCAGGGGAGTAAACTCAATGTCGGGCCACACACACAGTCTTTGGACTCGGACGGACCTGGGCTAGAGTCTGCCTCTTCTCTGAATTTCTGTGCCTCAGTTTGCCTTTCTCTAAAACAAGGACAGTAGGAAGCCCCACTCCGACTGGTGACATTTGGCAAGAGCTTTACTTGTATTAGGAGTTCTGGCCTCAGGATTCCTCGACACCCTTAAACATGATGGAGAACCCTAAAGAGCTGTTGTTACAAAATCTCTATTATAGCATAGCAATCGATATTTATTGTGTTATAAATTAACACTGAACACATGTAGAATAATTTATTAACTCATTTAAAAATAGCAGTGATAAACTCATTATGTATTTTTTAATGGAAACCACTGATATTTTCCAGGGCATTTAGGGAAAAGAAAGGCATTATTCATCGTTTTTGCACGTCACTTTTAAAGTCTGTTGCAATATCACTCTCCATGTAATCTCCCCTGTGTGGTCCTGACAGAATCTGAGTTTTGTTTATCTTTTTTTTAATTAAAAAAAAATTATTTATTTATTTGAGAGAGAGAGAGAGAGAGAGCATGCACGTGAGCAGTGGCAGGGAGGGCCAGAGGGAGAGCCGATGCCCCACTGAGCAGGGAGCCCGACTGGGCGCTCCATCCCAGGACCCTGAGATCCTGACCTGAGCCAAAGATAGACGCAAACCGAGCCACCCAGGCGCCCCTGAGGCTTTTTGTTAAAATAGAGTTAGGCCCTTGAAAGGGTCTAGGGGACCCAGACCACACCATGGGCACCAAGGTGGGAAGTCATTAGATTTTCACTGCAACCCTCCAGGACGGAGGCTATTTTCATTCCCATTCTACAGATGAGGAAACCGACGCCTCACCGATGCCACACAAGCGAAGCAGCAAGCTGGCATTTACACCCAGCTCTCTGCCCCCAGAGACTTTGCACTACCACCTTGGGGCAGAGAGCACAAAGCAATGCCTGACGCTCGTTGCTCCAGGGAAATGGGGGCACTGGGACAGCCCTGAAGCATGTGACATTCTTCTCCGGCAGGGATGATCCCCCCCCATCCCCGAAGAGCCGTTCATCTCAGCGCCCAGAGAAGCGGGCAGAGTGAGGCCACTGGAATCTCAAGACGGGAGGCTTTGGAAAATAGTAAGATTCGGACCACCCCCGAAATACCTGAATCCCTTCCAGAACATCTCTAGGAACCAGAAGTCACTCACAGAGGAAGAGTCTGTCAGATCATCTAGAAAGTTTTAGACATCCTCAGCGACCGAGCAGCTCGCTCCCACTGTGGTTTACCTGGTGGCGGGGACTGCCCACAGCACACATTCGTGGAGGACCAAGGAGGCAGGCACGTTTATGGGCAGGAGCAAAATGTCACAGCAGCAAGGGTCTCTCATGCTTTGACCAAAAAGGTGGGTCGTTGATCAAAGGGCTTGCCCGAGAGGAGGCCCGGAGCCCTTGCAGCTCTGAGGTTAAGCAAATGCGGAGGAATGTTCCTCTGTCCCCCCTTTTTTTACATGCACAGACCATTTGCTCTTTTGGGCTGAAAACACCCTAAAGACTTTGCAACTCACCTGTTTCCATTTGCCAGTTAGGAAAAAAAAAGATGAGGGGGAAGAAACCCAGCCACATTAGAATTCATGGGAAGAAATAAGATTGTTTTTGAGACACTGGCAACTGGATTTCTTTGTTTTATTAGCATAAGTGAATTATTAATTCAGCACAGAAAAAGCATAGATCTTTGTCATATAAAAAATCATCAATACCACCAGGGACTTTCACAACCCCGGATAATAATGATATCTTACTTACATTTGCATAATACTTTACAATTTACAAGGCTCTGTCATATACCCCATGGATTTCCCTCTGATAGCTGCGGGGAGCGGAGAGTCTGCCCTGGGTGGAGCTGGCGGAGAGGACGCGGTTTTACTGCGTTCCTGTCCTGCCCCAAATCACGGAGAAACACTCCAGATCCAATCAAAGCGCCTGCTAGGCGGGGCGGGAGTGGGGCGGAGGAAGTCATTAATAGTTAACATGTTTTTTATTGTATCTTGAAACTCAACAAAACTTTTCAGAACTTGCTTTCCAGAACCAAAAGTTCTGGGCCCGGCACCCGGGCCCCGCTTTGGGGAGTGAGTGAGTGGTCCAGGCGGAGTCGTGTTCTCCCAGTGCTAACTTGATGGAGTCTTTGCCGTGGGGACCACCTCGTCCTGGTTCTCCTGGGCTTTTCCGGTTGGGAGTGTGGAAAGCCCAGGGTCCCCCCGCCGCATCCCTCAGGTCTGAGCACAGCTGCTCAGCCGGGCGCCCTACGTTTGACAGTCCCACACAGAGGCACGCATGCTGAGCCTCCCTCGGCCCTCTCCTCTCTCTGCTTTTGCTCCAGCCAGTGGCTTGCTCAGACCTTCGTGTTCCCCAAGTGCCCTTGGTCTTAATGGCTGGAACTGGCCTCACGCCTGAACCTGGAGAACTGCTCTTCTCGTCTCCCCCCTTCTTCTGCTGTGTCAGAGCAGAGAGGCCAGAGTGGCTGCTTGGTGTGGGAACACACGTTCTCTCTGGGGGAAGTCCCCATAGTGTCCCCTTAGTGTGTAGTCTCCCTCCATCACTACAGGGACAACAAGACAATGGAGGTGCTGGTTCCTTTTCCCCAGCCCGTGCGACTCTGGCTCTGGCGCATGTTCTCGCTTGGCAAGACGTATGCTCTCCGCCAGGACTCTGAGTCTTGAAGGAGACACATGAAGTCTCCAGGATGATTCAAGCCTGCCTGCTCGAGACCCGGCGTTCGGGTTGTCTCTGTCGCAAGTCCTCTGTGGCTTCTCAGTTCCCTTTGGGCTGGCCTGCTTTCTGAGCCCGATTTCCTGGGTCTATGGCCTCACCTATGTCCTTCTGATCAATTTGTTCAATGCTGAAGCTAGCTGACGTCAGCTTCGGGTGTCTGCTGCTTGCACCTAGTGTGGTAGATCCAAAGCGATGACATTATACCTCCCCACCAACTGGCCGTAGGTCAGCTTATCCCACCCACCCACCCGTCCGTCCGTCCACACATCCATTCATCCCTCTCTCTCAGTCCTCTCTCAACCCCCCACCCCTCCCTCCATCTAGCCATTCATCCTCACTTAGCCCCCTACCCCACTCCCCTTTCTTTGGACTCCACGGCCCAACATTCAGAGGTGTTAATCATTTCGTTTGTATTATTTGCAAAATATGTATTATTATTTTATGTGCATACACACATATAAACACGAGGCTGGAAGTGTATATTGCTCAGGGGACTTCAGCGCACGTCTGTAACTCAGATGCAGCTCCTGGAGCAAGGTGAAGGTGACCTCCAACATCCAGAAGCCTCTCCCATGCTCTTCCCAGTCCATCACTACCCACCCTGTGTCCCAAGGGAACCGCTATTCTAACTTCTGTTACCATAAATAAATTTGGGGGTGCGTGTATTTCCAATTTATATAAATGATCTATATATCTTGTCCTATTGCTTCATTTTTAAAATGAAGTCCTTTGTTGTTACGATCCATCCGTGTTGCGAGGCATTCACCGTACCCATCACTTTTAACTCGTATTTATTTACCAGGATGGCCCTATCTGCCTATCCCTGCCCACTCTTCTAGGTTGACTCAACTCCCAGTGCCGGCATTGTAAATGGCTCTATTGTCTTTATGCATAGGAATGTGCTGGGTTTCTTAGCTGATACCTCAGAAGGTCAAGTTTTAACTCCCAGGGTGGAAGGATGCGGGTTTACAAGGTGAACTGTTTTTTTTAACCCTTTTTTTTTCTTTTCAATGTACCAGAATTCATTGTTTATGTACTACACTCAGTGCCCCACGCAATACATGGCCTCCTCAATGCCCACCACCAGGCTCACCCAACCTCCTACCTCCCTCCCCTCTAAAACCCTCAGATTGTTTCTCAGAGTCCACAGTCTCTCATGGTTCATCCCCCCTCCAATTTCTCCCAACTCCCTTCTCCTCTCCATCTCCCTATGTCCTCCGTGTTATTCCTCATGCTCCACATGATAATTGACCGTCTCTGCTTGACTTACTTCACTCAGCATAATCTCCTCCAGTCCCATCCATGTTGCTACCAAAGTTGGGTATTCGTCCTTTCTGATGGAGGCATCATACTCCACAGTGTCTATGGACCACATCTTCCTTATCCATTCGTCCACTGAAGAGCATGTTGGTTCTTTCCACAGTTTGGTTTCCGTGGCCATTGCTGCTATGAACATTGGGGTACAGATGCCCTTTCTTTTCACTACATCTGTATCTTTGGGGTCAATACCCAGTAGTGCAATTGCAGGGTCATAGGGAAGCTCTATTAATTTCTTAAGGAACTCCACACTGTTTTCCAAAGTGGCTGAACCAACTTGCATTCCCACCAACAGTGTAAGAGGGTTCCCCTTTCTCCGCATCCTCTCCAACACACATTGTTCACTGTCTTGTTAATTTTGGCCATTCCAACTGGTGTAAGGTGGTATCTCAATGAAGACATACAAAGGGTTATCTGACACATGAAAAAATGTTCATCATCACTAGCCATCAGGGAGATTCAAATCAAAACCACATTGAGATACTCCCTTACACAAGGTGAACATTTTATATGTTATGTCCCTGATGCCTTTGCTGAACTTGTCAGTGCCTCCATCCCAACAGACAAGGTGTTGTTGGGAGAGGTGGCCATCCTTTCTAGTTGTAGAACCTTCCTTTCCTCACTACTTCCCCCCACCCCTGACAGACTCACCTCCTCTGAGCTACACAAAAGTGGCGCTGGTGACTGCGGTGACCCCACAGTCATTCCATTGAGACCCACCCTTCTGGCCTGGCACTCAGCGGCCTAGAAATTCTAAGTGAAGTCTTTGGAGGAAGCCATGGGAAGGGAAGCAAGAGTGAGAGGACAGTAAAGCTAGTTTGTCCACAGAGTCTTCTGCTGTTTCCCACAGTGTTATGCCCCACCAGCAGCCGAGGAACATGGTGGCCCCAGCTCCAGAAGACAACTTGCTTTCCATTTGTCTTCTGATGCATTCCGTGTGTGGAAGAGTTTATGTGGGCTTGTTGATGGGGTGTTGAAGAAATGTGTTTTCCCTGCAGAAACCAACAGTTTATGGGCAAAATAGGCCAAAAGATAAAGACCTTGGAAGCACCGTTCTGCCTGTGGGGCCGCCTAACCCACCCTGAGGAGCAGACTTGCTGAGGACACAGTAAAGCCGCCTCATCCGGTGCAATTTTGGGAAGATCCGGAAGGTTATACTGAGGTGGATTTAGTCACTGAAGCTGATAGAAAAAGAAAATAAATGAATAAGAGAAAATAATCACTCTCCTCCGGGATGTAGCATGAAAAATACCAACATAATCCTGATTTCATAATAATTCAAACCAGATGAAGAGAACTTCATATCCAACCCCACCCTGATCGCCCTGATTTCTAATCGATTATTGTGGAAATGGCATTAACAGAGTTCAGGAAGCAGGGCAGACTAGGAAAATGTTCCCAGTTCCAAGACACACAGCCACTGGGAGGGATCGGGGAGGGTGACAGGCACAGGCTCCAGAGCTGGGCAGGATTGCAGTCAAATCCGCACTTTCTGTGTGCGTATCAGTTATGCAAATCCCTTATGTTTGCCAAAATTCAGTTTTCTCATCTGTGAAGTGAGGGTAGGAACTGCTCCTGCTCAGGGTTCAATGCACAGAAAAATTCTACATGCTGAGAGATGCATGTAGACCATGGAGAGCAACACCCAGAACGTGCTCCCTAAAGATGAGCCCTCTGCTCAGGTCGTGGCCACGGAGGAGCCCTTGGCGTGCTCATTACACACATTCCCTTTCAAGTAATATGTCCACTGCTAGACATTTGCCCCCCAAAAACCCGTTTACGAGGCCACCCGAGACATTTTTATGAGAGAAGGCAGTGCTGTTTGCAGCAGCGACAGCGTGGGAACAACTTCCACACCCGTCGGCTGGTCAGTGTGAAGCACACCGTAGTACAAGCATTTGGTGGATTTCCACAGCGTTGGAATGAAGGTGTAGATGGACAAGTATGACAGAGAAGGGTGACCGAGTCCGAAAAGGAAGGGGTGTAACCGTGTTGATAGGATGCTTGCATTTGTGGGAAAAAACAAGAGGCAGCACTGTCTCCGAGTTGGATGTAGAAGAAAATAGAGGATTATGGCTCAGACGGTTGATGGTGACTTTCTCAGGGGTCAGGTAGCACCATAAGTAACGTAGTCCTATAACTAACTGGCCAACGTGGGTGCGGAGAGAGGTAAAGGGGTGCACGCCACCTGGAGCACCACCTCGGAGCAGTTCTCCATGACGGAGAGCACTCAGGACTCTCTGTTGCTGGAGACACAATTTAGGTCAAGCCCCCTGGGTTTGTGTTCCCTTCCTGGAGCCAGCCATTCACCGCAGCCGTGATGAAGTCAGGCCTGGATGAGGGAGGTGGGGATCTCTTCTTCCAGAAGCCCGAGGACAAGAGCTAATGTTTGGGGACACAGCCCTGCCCCGTGATCATCTGGGAGGAAAGGACCGTGGGGGCTGGGAAGGTGGAACCAGCAGGCTCCGTGGCAGTCTACATGCCTGTGGGTTGTTGGAAATCCAGCGGTAGATGGAAAAGCCTGGAAGAAAGAGTGCCTTCCGGAAAATCCCCGTGGGGGTTGCTGGAGGCCACTGGACAGCTGGTGCTCTCGAGGAGAGCGGGAGGAAGGGAACGCTCGCTGGGTCTGGATCTCGAAAGGGTGCGTGTTTCCTCCCTGGCACTGCGGTGAGGGAGCAGGGCTTTGAGGCGCCGGCAACGCGCAGGCGCGCAAGAGTGTGGTGCTCCAAGAAGGAAAGTTTGTTTTTCCTGATGGGAAGCAGCTGTGGGCCTTGGACTCCGCAGAGAGGCAGAAAGTTTGGTATCTTGCTGGTGTTAGAGGTTCCTCCAGATGATTTCCTGCTGCCCGGGCCCTGCTGAATCGGAACTATTTTTCAACCACTCAGACATCTAAGACTTAGAGAGTTTCTGAGGAGGTCTCGGAGCATCCCTCTAAATCAATCTTGCAGGGTTTTCCCTTGGGAGCGCTCGAACGATCCAATTACTGCACGAGCCCCCAGCGCCCAGGCCGTGCAGAAGCGTTCACTGGCTTCCCCTCAGAGCGAGTCGGGTTGCTCGTGCGTCCAAGCAGAGAAACTACCCCCTCGAGATGCCCTCCCATGATCTAATTCTCAGGAGCTGCGGTATAAACGGGAGCCGAGAGCAGGGTCTGAGAAGTTGTAAGAATGGTGATCAGGTTAGGAGGCGGTGATTCGTAACCGCTCTAGACGATACCTTTGCCCATCCAACTGGGGCGATTAATAGTGCCTACAGTCAAGGGTTAGATTTTTGTAGCCAGTTCTCTAATTTAAGTAACTTTTTAATTTTAAAATTGTTTTAGACTTACAGAAAAGCTGCAGAGGGAGTACAAAAATTCCTGTAAACCTTCCACCCAGTTTCCCCGATTT
The DNA here is from genome assembly GCF_022355385.1 of Mustela nigripes. Classification (NCBI taxonomy): domain Eukaryota; kingdom Metazoa; phylum Chordata; class Mammalia; order Carnivora; family Mustelidae; genus Mustela; species Mustela nigripes. The sequence goes on from NC_081563.1 coordinate 136,950,964, forward strand.
TTAACATCTTACATTTCCACGACGCACCTAAGACAACACTGCCCATGCTGGTGCGTTACGAGTAACTAAACCACACGGTTCACTCCGCTCTTGGCACTTTTCTCTCAGTGTCCTTTGCAGGTCCCACAACCCAGGATGCCACTGGCCATCTGGTGGCCTTCCTAGGCTCCTCTGGTTCATGCCAGTTGGCTTTGATGAACTTGGCAGCTGGTGGAGGACCGGCCAGGGGTTTTGTGAAGGTTCCTCTGTTTGGGTTCATTCGATGTTTTCCTCGTGATTCGACTGCAGTGGTGGGTTTGAGGGAAGAAGACCACAGAGCTGAAGTGCCCTGCGCACCGTCATGTACCTCGGTCACCCAGGGTCATTCTGAGGATCCGATGATATGCCTGTGGGAAGCTGAGGAGAATCCCAGGCCATGGCAGGTGCACGACGACTAGACACATGGATGAACTGAGCGAGTAGCTATTTTCCCTTTGTCAGGATGTGTGTCTGTCTCACACAAAGGTAAATCAGCCCCTGGGCCCCAAGTCTGGGGTGTGGACAGGGGCCTCCACCTCCAATCCATAATGCTTTGTTCACTTTGGTTTGTTCCATGGCTTCCGAATTAGGGCTGTGGCTGCCGGCAGCTGGGGTCTGTGGGAAACCGGAGTATGAATCAGCACAGCCGTCTCTGGCCCAGGATGAAGAGCCCAACAGACAAAGGGACAGAGGCTCACAGAGCCACAGCTCAGCATGTAGTGGGACAGTGAGCCGTGGCGAGAAGGGGGAGATTCTTTCTGAAGAGCTCCCAGGAGAACCTCGTGGCCAAAAGGAACACTTGTGGTGGCTCTTCTACGAACTTCCCATGTAACCTCAGAATACTCCCTTCAAAGTGGCCCGCTGTTGGCCTCCTTGTACATGACAGGGGAATCGAAGCAGTTGGCTGGCCTTTCTCCTCAGGTTCACCCTGAGTTTAGCCGTTCGGCCTTGGGCACACGAAGATGAGAAAGTTCCAGTCCTCCAAAAGCCCCATCTGAGAACACTGTGAGACTCAAAGATACAAAACACATCACAGGTATTTTTAAATAGGAAATTCAACACAGATGTGAGGGTCTTAAATTATAGGCTGGAAGGACATCATCTGTCACTTTGCCCCACATGATGGGGACACAGAGGCGGGGGTCATCTCTGGAAAGAAAGAAAACACGGCGCTGTGCAAGTTCCTTGCCTCTGAGCGGTCAGCCACACACAATGAGGGGCAGTCTCCATCTTTCACCAGAAAACAGGCAATTTTAAAAAGAGTTTTTAAGTTTTGGGTTGAGGAAGAAGCAGTGATGGGCTTGGGTGTGATTTGCCTTTTGTTCTTTGCAACTGTCAGAACACTTTAATCATATTAGCCTAATTGTTAAAGAACTCATGGCAATTTTGAGACCATGAGTGAAAAATGGATACTGAGGAAGACAAGTTCTATTGTTTTTTTGTTTTTTTCTGAGGGCGAGGGGGAGATCCTAGCTTAGCTCAAGCCTCAGCTTTGTCCCTTAGGATTTACAAATGCCCCAGAACTCACCAGATGCCCTCAGTATCTGTGCAGACAGACAAGGCTGCACAGAAAACATCTCGAGGGGGCGTTATGTTGCACAAGGCATGTGTGTAAGCTCCAGCTATGTGTAAATTACATTGATTTTTACCATTCTTTTCTAGGAAAGAGTCCAGACCCCCAGAGAGATGTCAACTAGTTCTATGGGAAGTCTGGAAGACAGCAGAAAATCAAAGGTCTGCGGGCTCCCTTCTCCTCCACCTCCACTGACGAGAAACAGAAGCTCCACCTGCGTCAGGCAGGTGCTTCGGAAGGATAAAGCAGGAGCAGAGACTGTGCCCCGATGTGTGGTTTGCAGGCGTGCTGGTCTGTCTGATCAGAGTTCGCACGAAGGCACCCGCTGCGCTCAGTCCAGGAAAGGTTCCAGCCGGAGACCGGAGTCACCAGAGCCTGTTCTGCCTGTTCTGTGTCTGAGCTGGGTTTTGCCTCTTACAATCTAAAGAGTCCTTAGATTTCTAAAGGCAGAACCTGGTGCGCAAAGGAATGCTCAGTGAGGGTCTGTCGTCCAACCCACCGAGAACTTTCAAATGTGCGGTCTGCTGGGTCAAGGTTTCCCAGCCCTGGCGTGTTGGCTTCTTGGTAGGGGCTGCTCTGTGCCCTGGAGGATATCCCTGGGCTTCACTGACCCCATGCCGGTAGCCAACGTCCCTCCCCCACAAACCTGTGGCAATCAAAAGTCCGGACGCTGCCAGGTGTCCCCCAGGGAGGCAAATCTCTCCCAACTGAGAACCACCATGGCCGGCACACCTGGAATACCTCGTTCTGAAGAATTCTAGAAAAAGTACTCCAGGGATCGGGCGAGAACACCAAACGGTAAAATAAGATTAGGTGAAATGAAACGAAAAAACACGTTACTTAAGTGTTCAAAGAGGCTCGGAGTCTCCAAAGGCAGGTGCTGAAGCCCATCCAAGCCATTTACATTCCGGAAGGTTCTGGGAGATAAATCGGTGTCTCTCGCCCGAGGCAGCTTGTCACCACTGCTCACCCACTGGTCTGTTGGGGACTCATTTAATTTCTTGCTGAACACTCCCTGTCTTGCTCAAATTTACACCCTGTCTCTGTCTTTCTCTCTCTCCATAATGAAGGGGTTTCAAGTGGGTAGAAGTTTGCTTATCATCCTAATCACGATTATTTATTTACAATGTCAGATTCCCCTCGAGATGACAAATTTGCTTTCTGTCAAAGTTACACAGCTGAATGTTTATAGCGGAGCCTGTAATTAATCGGGTTCTGTCACTAGAATGGATGTTTCTTTTTCCTTTGGTTTGCAGGTGTGAAAAGTCTCCAGAATGGTCTTGTAAGGTGAGGCTTTGGCGCGCATCAGCCTGAGGGGACCGGGCCTGTGGGCAGGCCCCATGGCCTCCCAGCTGCTAACTTTGGGCTCCCTGATGATGCTGTCTTCTCCTCTGTTGAATCTGGACCGCTTTGAACATCTATTATACCACAGAATTGGTCCCAGCTTATTTCAGAATTATTCTTTTCCAAAGCTTATTTAGACAACCTCTGGCCTCCCGTTTGGTTTATGTAAAAGTATTTTCTCCAGAGACCCATCCATGGTCTGCTTCCTTGGGTGACTTGGGCTCCTTCTAATGGGCTCTTTCTAACCATGAAATCTCATTCACGACTCTATTGTGATGCAGAACAAAGGCCCAGAGTCTAGGAGACCTCATCAGAGGTAAGAGGCCGCCATCAGTGGGCCTCTCCCCGCAGTGTTTCCCAGAAAAAGTGTCAAACTTCCTAACTCTGTTGTGGAAATGCACCTACGGCAAAAACCAATTTAAGGAATCTTTTAAAAAGATTTTTTATTTATTCATTTGACAGACATCACAAGTAGGCAGAGAGGCAGGCAGAGAGAGGGGGTCAAGGGAGGGAAGCAGGCTCCCTGCTGAGCAGAGAGCCCAGGACCCTGAGATCATGAGCTGAGCAGAAGGCAGAGGCTTTAACCCACTGAACCACCTAGGCGCCCCCAGTTCAAGGAATCTTATAGCGGATGGCGATCTGCCTCGGTGTTGCCTTTAATTTCAGGACCCCTGCTTTGCTGATTGATTTTTTTCCCCCTTAATCCCCTGAAACAAGTTTCCAGGGATCCTCCCACTGCTCTCCGTCCCCAAACACACGGACTTTGGGGCAGGAGGGCAGCGGTGGTCTAGGTGGTCACTGTGTCAGGCAGTAAGAGGAGACAATTGTATAGTCCTCACTGACACAGAAGAAGGTTGAATTCAAATCAATTTAATTAGCCAATGCAGGAAAACAAAAAACCAAGCAAGACCAATTGTCCAATAAAATATGCTAGGTTTTTAAACTGATTTGATCAAATTGATGGATGATTCCGAGGTCCTGCCTGGATGAAGCCGTGTAAACACGGATCTGAAGACCGATTTTTTAAAGAAAATCTAAGAGACTGATACAGAATAAATATTGAAGGCAAACAAACAAACAAAAAAACCTTCGCAAGCAAATAATCTTGTTTCCTGTCACTGACAACCCTTGTAGGGCAATTTACTCTTTATTCTGTCTGAACATCACAGGAATCCTTTAATTTGAAATATTTTCCAAAATGTCATTAAATAATGCATTTCTTTCCAAACAAAGCTCAGGCTAAATGGAAGCCTTCATTTTTCTGACTATTGGGATCTGACATCAAAACTCCCCTCAGCAGGGAAACTGGTCCAAAACAGCCTGATGCTCTTCAAAGGCCAGGCGAGATCGCAGCTGTAGCTCGCGTGACCCCAGACACGAAGGGGAGAGTCTCCATCCCAAACTGGCACAGACACTTCTCTTCTCAAGGCTGGGGGGCAACGGGAGCGCTCCCTCGTCCCAGTGCGGAGAGACCCCCTCCTCCCAGGGAAGCAGCCTCCGAGCTTCACCCAGCCGTGATCCAGGCTTTCCATGCTCCGCCCAGAGGAAGGAAGAGTTTACGGAAAAACTGTGTCGTCCAGACTGTCTGGGCCTCCGACCCATTTCTGGAGCCCCGGTGCTAGCTGTCTGGTCCTGGATCCGAACGCAGCCTGTGCCTCCCTGGGGCTCAGGCCTGCCTATGACATTGTCGCCTGATGCCCTTCCCGGTTCTTTCTCCCGGGATTTGTTGTAAGGGATTCAGAGCATCTCTTTCCTGCAGAGCCTCCATTCTCTCGAAGCCCCTAACGCTGACCTCCATGAAGGGGCCTTGGAAGAACCTGCCGCCAGCCAGGCCCATCCATCATACAAGGGTTACGGTCCCCTTCCAAGTGTCCCACCCTGCGCTGGGCGCCTTGTGGCCAGATCACAGTGGCGGCGGGCCGTGGATCGCGTTTCGGAGCCCTCCCGGTCCCACACTGGGCTTCACTGCCCTTTCAGGGTGGGTGGGAGCAGGACTTTGAGTAGGTCACTGCAGACCGGCTAAGCTTTGTAGAGGGACTGGGAGAAGAGGAAATGATGGGCCTTAACTCCTTTGTTCAAAGACTCCCAGGAGTTCCTGCTTGGCCCTTCTGGTCTAGACTACAGGGTTCCCACACCGTACTCGGGCACTACTGACAGCAGACACTTGTTTTGGGGAAGGAAGGGAGCTTTTTTCCCCTCCTCTGTTAAAAAAACAAAACAAAACAAAACAAAAACAAAACCAAAACCCTATTTCTTTAAACTGGTGAACGCGGCAGAACATAAACTCTATCATTTTTAAACATCCCGGTCGGTGGTATTAAGTACACGGACATCGCTGCGTGAGCATCCCAACCAGCCGTCTCTGGAACTGCTTCCTCCTGCAAAACTGAAGCTCTGTCCCTTTTAAACCCTAACTCGCCTCACCCCGGCATCCCGGGCCCCAACTCCCCCCCACCCCACCAAGCACCCACCATTCCACTCTTATCTCCAGGAGTTTGACGACTCCAAGGTATTCAGGAGAAGAGAATCGTATGGTGTTTGCTCTTATGTGAGCAGCTCGTTTCCCTCAGAGCAGTGTCCTCAGAGTTCATCCTGTTGCAAAGAGCTGAGGACCCCCGCCCCTGCTTCAGGATGAGAAATCTTCCTTTGTCTGTGTAGACCACATTTCGTTGATCCGTTCAGCCGTCCGTGAACGCTAGAGCTGCCTCCGTCGCTTGGCTCTCCTCTGGTGAAGAGTGTCGCGGTGAACGTGGGCGTGCAAATACCCGTGTGCTCCCGGCTTCCAATCCTCCTCCTCCTGGTTTTTCTGACAGTGACCATCCTGATGGGCGCGAGTCGATACTCCGTGAGTTCGGTTTGCGTTTCCCTAACGATTCATGACGCTGAGCGTCTCGGCACGCGCCCGTGGGCCGCGTCTAGGTTTTCTTTGCAGAAACGTCTCTCTGAGTCCTTTGCCTCTTTTTGACTCTGTGTGCCTTTTTGTTGTCAGGTTGAGGATTCTCTGCACAGTTTGGATATTTGTCTCGTATCAGAGACGCGAGACGTGTGGGTCCCTCCTCCCTTTTTTCTGTGTTGTGTGTTCTGTGTGTCGCCTTTGCACTCTGTTGGTGGTGTCTTCTGATGCACAAATGTTTTTTTTATTGTGATGAAGTCCAAATTGTCTGCTTTTTCTTTGTTGCCTGAGCCTTTGGTGTCATATCCAAGAGATCATTGCCAAACCCAATGCTATGGAGCTTTTCCCTCATATTTTCTTCTAAGAATTTTACGGTTTTAGCTCTTCCCTGTTTGGGTCTTCGGGCCATCTTGAGTTCGTTTTTGTATGTGGTGTTACATAAACATTCCAATTGTACTCCCTTGCATCCAGTTTTTCCAGCATTGTTGAAAACACTCTTTTTTGCCCATTATATGGTCTTTGCACCCTTGCCAAAAATCACTTGAGTATATGGTGGAGGTTATTTCCCCTGGGCTTGTCGTTAGTAACTTTTACCATATTTATGTATGACCTGAATTTGCCTTGTTTTCACAGCTTCTAAGTGATTTTGGTTCTTATTTAGCTTTTCCACTAGATTAGAAACTTCTCCAGAACAGTGCCCAGATCTTCTCACTGTTTTGTGTCTTGGTGTTGCCTGGTGGCCTCTTGTTTTGTTTATTAGGATTCTCCGACCTGTGTAGTCAGGTGTGGATATACCTGAGTGACGTGGTGGGTGGATCTACTTGATCCCTATTGAAACCAGCTGCTCTCGGTCATGTTGAAGGCCGGCTATGCAGTACCCTAATGGCCTGGTACAGCCAGCCTCCTTCTCCAGCCCGTAGGCTCCTTGGCGGTGCCCTGCCCACCGCTTGTGAGTGGTGCAGAGAATCCAAATGTTGAGCAGACAGGTGAGCCAGGGGATAAATGGTGTTGGGAATATGGGAGCGACCACTGGTCTCTGGACCCTCTCCCCCATTATCAGTGGGGGCTCTGTGGCCTGGTGGGGAATCACAGCTGGGCTCTGTTTTCAGTCCCTTCTTCTGAATCTCCTTCCTCTTTCCAGCTCTAAGCTCTGGATCACCTCACATCTCAGTCTCTAGGTGCCTTCTTGATCCACATTCATTTCCAAGGTGAGCTTATCCCCAAAGCTATAAATGCAGCTCCTCTGCGGACAGCTCCCAGGTTCAAATCCCCAGAACCAACCATCCCTCTTGCAAGACTGTGGTTAAGTCTCTGAGCCTTTTTGAGCCTCAGTTTGCTCATCTGTAAAATGGTGATAAAGTGACATTCTGTACTGCTATGAATTATAGATTCTGCATGTCAGTATTTGGCACCCAGTAGGTGTCCAAGAAGTGGGAAGTTTATCTTATGAAGGTTCTGCTTTTGGACACTCCTGAGATCACTTATACTATCAGACATCCCTAATAAGGAACCCTGGGGATGAGCATGGGGGAATGAAAGCGAGAACGAAACTGTGGCAGATCCCAGCATCTCCTGGCTGTTCTGCGTGCAGGGAAGGCAGCTCAGAGCCTCCCCTGGCCTCCTGGAAGTGTGAAGGATGGGTACTGTTTGTATTTTTTCTTGTTAATCTATTTTCCCAAAGGTTTTCTTCTGTCATTTTCATTTATCGTCAACCAGTTCAGAGCTGGGATGTGTTTTTGTTTTTACAGATTTTTATTTATTTATTTGACAGAGAGAGAGAGATCACAAGCAGGCAGAGAGGCAGGTAGAGAGAGAGGGGGCAGCAGGCTCTTTGCTGAGCAGAGAGCCCGACGCAGGGCTCGATCCCAGGACCCTGAGGTCATGACCTGAGCGGAAGGCAGAGGCTTAACCCACTGAGCCACGCAGGCGCCCCCAAAGCTGGGATGTTAACAGACTCCAGGATTGTTCTGAGCTGTTAACGACTGAGGTGTTGTTGAGAGACGGTGCTGGTGAGAACGAGGGGTCATGGAGGCAATGGCTGGGACCTGTGGGTGCGGGGCTTTCCGGAGGCGGCCTAGCGGACCAGCCATTGCAGCGCCTCCCCCCGAGGGTAGGAGCGGGCAGAGCTGGAGGGCGGCCCTCCCAGGACTCGGGGTGACCTCAGGCCTTCAAGAAGAACTTTTCTCTCTCTCATCCCCAGGACTCTTGTCTGGGAAACCTGAGTTTGAAGCCGAGTTGATGGGTGGAATGAGAGAGGACGTGGTTGAGCCACAAGAAAAGGCCTCCAGTCTGAGAGTCCGGGGCGGCCCACCCTCCAGGCCCCGCTGCGGACTGGGCGTGCGACGTCCCCTTCATTCAGACCAACCGCCCTGCGCCCCCAGCCCTCCCACCCCGTCCCCTCGGACTGAGCTTCAAGCCCCAATCCTGAAAGGTGTTTTGTGATCTCTCCACCGTGCTTCTGCCTCCCTCTCCAGTCCAGAGCGGCAGATTCCGTGTCCGAGGTCTCGCTTGTCATGGGGCCGATGACCCGTGGGCGACCCCCCATGTGGGGACAGGCTTGTGCTGTGTCACAGGCTCATCATGGAGGCAGGTCCTCCTCTCACATCCTCATAAGAAGAGGGGAAACAGCACAGGATCATGATGATGATGATGATGAGAAAGAGAGAGAGAGAGAGACGGAGGTCACACGTCCCTAACTGCCGTTCCCGTGTGGTGGTGTTATTGGTCCATTTCCTTACTGACGCCGTTCGTTTGTCTCTTACCATGCCTGGTTTATAAGCTACACTTCATCGGAGGTAAGTATGTATGGGGAAAAGCGTGGGTGGGATTCGGTGGCATCTGAGGTTTCAGGCATCCAGCAGGGGTGCTGGAACACATCCTCCACAGATGGGGAGGGTGTTCCCGTATCACAAAATCCAGTTGGCTCTGCCCCCAAAACATTTTCTGGATCTGATCGCCATTCTTTATTCCTGCACCATGATCCCCATTAAAGATCCGCATCCAAACGAGCCCCCCAACTGATCTGCCTGCTTGATCTTGTCCCTACATTCTCCACATGCTGCTAGAGGGCCCGGGGTTGGGGGTCAGAGCCCAGATCCCCAGAGGGTAACTTTTAGGCCTTGAAATCTAATGGTGTTGGCACTGCTGGGTTTCTGACCTGCACGGAGTCAGCAAACCCATCCTCCTCACCATCTCTCTCCCTTGTGAAGAGGCGATGTCCACGTCATTCCTGTCCCGCCATTATATTCAGGGAGTGGGTAGCCGGTTTCCTGGGGCGCCATCCACAGGAGGAAAGTAATTTTGCCCCAGGATGGATCACACCCAGTGGCTCACCCATCCCTGATTTAGATGATGTAGATCGTGAGATCGGGGACTTAATTTATGGGGTTTGAACATAGCGTTGATGCTGTCATGGGCTGAGACTTTGGGGGATTTGGGTTGGGGTGAGTGTGCTTTGCGTGTAGGGTGGATGTGCTTTTGGGGAGCCGGGGGTCAGACTGCAGTCGGTTCCATGGTGACCTTCCCCTAAACATAGGTCCACCTCAAACCTGTGGATGTGACCTTATCTGGAAAAAGGATCTTTGCAGATATAGTTGGGAAGGGAGGAGATCATTCTGGATTAGGATGGGCCCTAAATCCCCCACCGCGCGTCCCCCTGAGAGAAGGGCAGAGCGAGGGCCCAGCCAGTGGGAGCCGCACTGCCCCTCCCTGGAGCTGCCGGAATCTGGGGGGCAGCAGAAGGAGCCTCCCTCAGAGCCTTCCAGGCTCCGTGTCAGACTCCTGTGAGAGACTAGATTCCTGTTGTTTGATGCCACTAATTGTGTGGTAATTGGGTAGAGCAGCTCCGGAAAGCTAGTGTGCTCGCCTGCCTCCTGCTGTCCCTCCTTCTGCCAGCCAAACGCCAAGCTCAAGTCCACCCCTCTGGGAGCTTTGCGCTGGCTCCTTTCTTTCCTGGATCACCCTTCCCCCAGATCTGTAAATATCTGCCTCCCCCCGGCCCCCATCTCGGGGTCCACTCCAAAATCTGCTAGCTACCACGAGTGGCCTTTGCCAGCACCGATGTGAATGATCTCCCTAGCTACTCAGCATCGCCTTCCAGGCCCCCCCAGATTATTCCACGGTCCAGCTATGTTCTTCCGGCTGCTGGTCCCTTTGTTCCCTGTCTTCCCCCAACAGAACTGTAAGTGTCTTGAGGGCTGGGACTTTGTACCTTAGCACCAAAGACGGTCCCCATGTCCTGCATGGTCTGTAGTAGGTTTGTTGGATGGATGGATGGATGGATGGATGGATGGATGGATAAAAGGCAGAGAAGGCCCCGGTCTTGTAGATATGATGTCATATTTTCTCACCTTGTGAAAAGAGGAGAAAATGGGGGGTCCAGGCCCCCAGCAAGCCTACGATAGTGCTCATAGTGCACCCCGTGAGACTCTGGGCCCTGGCAAGACCTCTGCCTTTCACTTTTCTGTTCTTTCTTCTTCTGCAAGAGACTCTTTTTCAGGGCTCTGGGGTTTCCGTCTTGCTTGGTCTCTGGCTGTCCCGTGCCTCCGTCACCCACTAGTGCCCGGATGCCAGTGGCTGGGCCCGGTGAGCTCACGCTCCTTCGGTCTGCTCCTTGCCCCATCCTGGCCTCTGCCCTTCCCTTTGCTGGTTTCCCTTCCTTCCAGGCCAGAGCATCGTGCTTCATAAGCCCACAGTGATCAGGGCGCATTCTCTCCCAGGCAGTGTAGCTCCAAAGTGCGTTTGCCACTGTTAGGCACCTGTGTTGAACAACACACATGAGTGTTAGATGAACCAACAGGCCCACTATCCCCGGCAGAGACTAACATAGCTGTTTGCAAGGCACATGTGCATGCCTTTTCAGTTATCTGACGTTGTGACTCACGCACCTTCTATCTCCTGGAGAGACCCCAGTCCGGGGAAGTGGTTGAGGGACCCTCGGGCTTACCTAGAAACCAGGGGCATCTCAGCTTTCCCCCTTGGCTCCCGGCCTCGCAGCTGCCCCTGGACGGCCTCCCTCGCTTCTGAGCAAGTAAGGCAATTGAGGAAGACGTGGCAGGTGGAAACCCCGCAGCAGGTCTGGTGGCCTCGCCAGAGCGCCCTGTGGAGCCCACCTGGCATGTTCCCAGCCTCTGCCCCCAAGACGGTGAACATGGCAAGTCAGCTCCTGACCTGCACGGGCACACAGGTCCCCACGGCCAGGGCATTGCTGCCTTCTCCTCTAGAGAGGGGGCTGGGTCCACTTCCCTTGAACATAAGCCCTCACTGTTAGAGCGCGTTCCCAAACTAGCCACCCCTGGCCCCCATGTCAGTGGGTGTCAGCTCAGTACAGCAATCTCATTTGAAGAGTTTTTGCCGGATGCCAGCACCAGCCAGGTGGTGAGAGAGGCTCGGGATATGAAGGTGATGATGACATGGACCCCACGGTCTCATCTTCAAGGCCCCCTCCCGTAGCAAGGACGTGCTACCACAGACAAGGAAGCATGGGAATGATGGGGAGCCTGGACGTGGTGTCAGACCTCAGTTCTGGCCCAGGACTTCCGTTCGTTTTGAGCTTTAGGCCCTAAGGCCGGTTACTTTATCTCTCTGTGCCTCAGTTTCCCAGATGGATCATAGGATATCTGCTCCATGGTTGACAGGACGATGAATGAGATGCGGAGGGAGCTCAGTGTGGTGCCTGCACACAGCAGACACAAGAAATGATAGCTTTTAATCGTAACAAATGATCTCTATAGAACTCTGTAGACACCATGCACCTGGGTTCGTATCTGGCCTGGTGGAGGTGAACTGTATCCCTCCCGTGTCTGCATCACAGGTGCTTTTGTGGTGGGGTGGAACGCTGCCCCAAATTGCATTGGGGGACCCAAAGTAGAAGTCTTGGTTTTGAGCTAGACTGTCTTCCCGAGTTGTCTCCAGACTGTCTCCTGCAGTGGCCCCAAGTGTCCTTGAAGCAGACACGATACATCAAAGTTTTTACATTATCAGTGATTCCTATACTTGGCAAAAGGAGTGACTCGGGGCTCATTTTATGGTCCGTGTCTGGGAGTCCCTGACCTCAGGTTCTGTTGCTTTGCGGCAGTGAGGAGCCCGTGTAGGGGAAGCAAGTTTTGCTGGGTGAACGGAACGGAAGGTGGAGGGAGCACCTCTCCCCGGCAGCCGCAGGGTGACACCCACGCAGCCCTTTGGAATGAACAGGCTGCAGACGGTCCGCCACACCCTCACCGATGACCCGCCTGCGCTGGGAGGCCCCCCGGCCTTTGCCCAGAGGGCGGCTGAATGGAAATCCCCAGAATTGAGGGCGGGACCTGGCTGGCAGGTGCCGCCGCTGCTCCCGCATGGGCTGCTCGGACCTGCTCATTTGCACGCATTCCCTCCTCCCTGCTCTCCCTCACCGGCACCAGGGACCTTCTCCGATTCCCAGGCATGGGTGGACAGCCCCGTCCCAACACCTTGAGCTCAGCCGTGCCGCCATTGTCACAGCGTCACCTTACTTTCATTGGGGCTCATGCTGTGTCCCCTGCTAAAGGATAAGCAAGCTGGGCCCCCTCCACTCGAGGGGCTCCAAGGTCACTGTTGTCATCGGCAACACTGTAGCAAAAATACCATCGGGGTAGAGCTGTGGAGTTAAGATGTGCGTATCACTGTGTATGTGGCTCACTTAGAATCCTCCCAGCAGCACTGTGAGCCAGCGGGGCGTCCCTGCTGTCACCGTTTTTCCAAGAAGGACAGAGGTTTGGAGAGCTGAGTGGGTGCCCACGACCAGTGCGCAAGCGGCACCTGAACCTGAGCTGGGAGGCGGGTAGCTTTGCGCACAGCTCCCCCGCGGGCGCACTCCAGGGCGGCACGGGAGACCATCCAGGTGGCACAGGGCCAGGAGCTGGGGCTGGGTCACTGACACTAATCCCATCAGGATAAGGCCATGCCCCAGTCCTGCCCGGATCCCGCTTGCCTCCAGGACAGTCTCTCTGCAGACCACATACCTTGAGCGCCTCCTTAATGATGACTCACTTTTTTTTTTTTTTCTTTTGCATAAAGAGAGGGAAAGCCAAGAGCTGTGAGAGGCTTTGGCACACAATCTTTTCTGGTTAGATGTTTGATGAAGGTGTTTTGCACTTTCCTGTACTTAAATTTATAGTGACTTTCTCTTTACAGCATGTGAAACTGGTTTCCATTTGTGGAACTGACAGCATCTCTTTCTAAAGTAAGGATTTTGAGAAGTGGTATGGGGTAAAAGATACTAAGGGAGTAGTGGTGGAGGAGTGCAGGGCTCTGGCTGGAGGATGTGTGTGATGCGTCTGCTGCAGGGTCCGTGGGCCGCGCGCAGACATGGCCTCGCCCCTTGTGAATGCCCATTGCCCTATAGACCACAGGACAGCCCCAGCCCTTCATCGCTCCTCCCTGGCTTTGTGCTCCGGCGGTTCCCCGCCTCTTCCTTCGTCTCCTCGGCAAGTGTCAGGCTTCTAAAGGGCAAAGACTGTTGTTGTATTTCTGCATATCCCCGGGCACCCAGCACATGGCTCCCTGGTTGCTGGTGATGGATGGTCTCGATCTGTGGGCTTCACTACTCTAGCAGGACAGTACCTGGTTTGAGCATTTGGCATGAATTGAGCACTTCTCATACATTTGAGATAAAGGCCAACAAGGCCAACACAACTCAGAATTTTCCTATTATAAGCGTCTCTTGGCATCTCATTCCTTCTGGGGCTGTGGTGGCCACAGCAGGGAGTGAGTACAGCTGCTCTACCCTGGGGCACTTTGGGCTGCTAAGGTTCGGGAATATGGCACGGGATACAAGCAGTAGTGACCTTTCTAGAAAAAATGAAGCATAACCAGCTCTGGCCAAATGTGTACATATCTATGTCTTGGTTTCTTCTGTGAAACAATGACCCAGGAGTGATAGTGATGACCAATTAGAAAATGTTGATGTTGTTAGTGAAAGACACACTCTGGTGCTGCTTTGGAACATAAAGACTTGGCTGTCCACATGCAAGTCTCATTCAGGTGGGGCTTGATCCAGCACCTCAGATGATGTCACTGTGGACCCGATTCTCTCAGTCTCTCTCCATTCTGTCTTCCATGGCTTTGCCTTCAACCTTAGCCTCCACAGTGGGGAACGATGGCTTTTCTTTCCAGAAGCCAAGGCAAATGTTGCCAGGCACATCACTGGTTCCTTCCTGAACAAATGAGAGTCCAACAGGCTAGAATTAAAGTTCTGAACTTCCCCATCCCAGCTTTGTGACCTTTGGCAAGTCATTTCCCCTCCCTGGGTCTCACCTGTGCGATGGAGATAATGACATAACCCGCTGGGTAGGGGTGTGGTGAGATTTAAATGAGGGAACGGAGGGAAGGCATGAGTATGCCCGTGGAGCGTCTACTAATTGTCAGGTACTGGGGCACAGCAGCAGGCAGGGAGACCTGGTCAGTGCCGTCCAGCAACGTCATGGTCGTGGGGGTCAGGCACTCACTGGATCATCCCAGATATAGGCATTTTGTCACAATTCTGAAGAACACCGTAAAGGATCAGTCCTCAGTCTTCCCAGCCCGAGAGGCCGGGTCTGGGGCCTAAGGGAGGTCAGAGGACTCTGGGAAGAGTAACCGATAGGCTGGCCTTGTCGCTATCCCGGGGCCGAGCCACCTTTATCCCGCTCGCGGTTCCCTCTGTCGGGGACACTCCATCATCTTTGCGGGGTTCGGCTTCCTCCAGCTCCCGGGGCCTCGGCTAGCCTCCCTCTGCACCCTGTTCAAAATGGGGCCCCTGCCCTGCCCTGTCACTCTCTAGCTCTCCCTGTGCGCTCTTCCTCATGGCGCTTGTCCCAACCCCCAGTCACACGAGTTAATTATTTGTGTCTTTCCTGCTTATTGTCTTGCCCGCCCGTGGTGTGTGGGCATCGCAGAGGCACGCCCCTTGCTCACGGTGCCAGCAGCAGCGTCTGGGGTGAGAGTCTGGTTCCTCCTGATGGGGCTCACCAGAAAGTGGTTGAGCGAATAAAGGAACAAGCCGAGAACCCTTTGAAACGTGCTCTCTCTGTGCTACCAGCTGACCTCTGAAACGAAGAGTTGAATCCTAAGGTTTACAAAAAGTGCCCTGACTTCCTCCTCCCCCGTCCATCGTGCACTGGGGCCGAGAGCGGGCTGCTCTCTGGCTCCGGGAAGGTCTCGGGTCAAACCCCGCCCTCCGTGCGTTCCTGAACTTGAGTTATGAATTCCAGACCCTCACAGCATCGCTCTTTTGTTTAACTGGTGTCCTGCGGAGGGGCTCCTCTTGTCTTTCAGAAAGAACTCTTGCCTCCACGGGAAAATGTGGAGCTCATTAAAAACCCGGATTATGAAATGTCTTTCAGAAGGAAATGCATCAGAGTTACAACCCAGGAGGCTTTTGAGGAATCCCTTTCTTGTTCTAACTTCTGGAAAGTTCTGAAATCGGGGAATCCCACACAGGATCCTGTCCTGCCCTTCCCTAGTCCCCGACCGTCACCCCTACTTCCCAACATGGGCTTTCACTTCTCTCGCGCCCTTGGTGTCGAGACCGGATGGTCCTCGGGTGTGAGGGAGACCAAGATGCGGAGGAAGGGGGAGGGGCGCGCCCCGGAAGGTGGGCAAAGCCCACAGATATTTTTTCTCCGACCCTGGGAACGAAAACTTAAGTATGTCCATGTAAGGGAACGAAGTGAGCTGCGTGAGGAAAACCCGTGCAAACCTCAGTGAGAATGGACCGCCTACACCCTGCAAATTCCCGTTTCCGAGGGCTGCGGATTCTGACATTTTGCCACTTAACTTTGGGGCCCCAGTTCCTGTTCAAGTCAGCCAAGGGTTATAGAATCTTCAGGGTCAAGGCGCCATTTCACGCATGTTGTAGGATTTCAACCCTGGCCCGGGGCGGGTTTTAACGGGCTCGGTTCTTTACCGCTCCCTGACATGCCCTCGGCGCTGTCACCTTGCCGCCCCCGCCCCCGCCCCCGCCCCCGCCCCCGCCCCACCAAGGCCCAAGAGCTTGACTGCTGGAGTTGCTTTGGCCAAGAGGGATGTTCTCAGATGCGGTGTGGACAGAGGCCTGAGAGCCGTCTGTGTGCTGGGTGCTCTCACCCCACTGGGCTGACCTGCTGCAGGACGAGAAACGGAGCAAAGCTGAGTCATTTCTTGGTCCCCAAAGTCAGCCTGGACGACCAGCAAGCCCAGCCAGATCTCAGAGCCGCTCAGCCAGCCAATGGCCTCGTTCACTGTTGCTGTGGCTTGGGGAGAGTTTGTGCCGCATGCTATTTTGGCAGTAGATAAGAAACACCCCTTCCTTCCCCCGCCCCCCAAGACTTCTGATCAGGAGAGAAAAGTATGTGTACAATTATAACCACAACCACTACTATAGCTGGGTAACATTATTCAATGCTTATTCAATTAATTCAATGCTCACTGACTGTGTCAGGCCCTACAGTCAATATATGCCTGTGTTTTCTCATTTAATCATACAGCAACCCTACTAGGTAGTAACTCCCATTATCCCCATTTAAGATGTATTTTAAATTTAAAATGTATTTTAAATTTAAAATTACATTTTAAATTTAAAATACATTTTAAAATGTAAGGCTCAGAGAGGCGACATGACTTGGCCAAGGTCACACAGCTAGCAAGGGTGGGGTGGTCACACTTTCCATCCGGGTCTGTTAGGCTTTACTCCAAGTCTGTAGGGGCTATAAGCGGCCATGAGAGGGCCAGAAGATATTTCCTTTAAAAAGCAAATCGGGTAGAACTTTATGGCAGGGGCCGCATTTGGGTTTTTAAGTGGCTTTGGATAGGATTCATGCAGCGGGGGAGGGAATGGAGAAGTGCCTTTGTGAATATTCTGCAAACAGATCAAACTAAAATTCGGTAGCTGCTGGAACCAAGTGTCCCAAACCCAGCGACTGGTCGCATCTGGTCGACACAGGAACTCACTGTGTCAGGAGCTCTGGAAGGACATCGCTCGTGAAAAATTCCTCTGATAAGAGTCAAGGCTACTTCACGGTAGGTAAAACAGGCAGGTGTGTTGTGGCGTGTTGACTTAACTTGCTCAAAAGCATCTCTCCCATGAATCTGCTAGGATGCCTGACATTCCCATCTCAGGGAGGCGTGGAAGGAGCTCGCCGAGAGCACACGTGTTGGAGATAAGTGGAAAGGGTGTAGATGTGTGAGTGGTCTGGCCGGGGACTCCTGGGGGCGCTGGGAAAGGACTGAGCTGGAGGCATCACCGAAGAAAATCCTGAAAGCGAGGACCTGAAGCGTAGGACAGAGGTTCCCGAGCTCAGTCTGCTTCCGCCAAGGGCTGATGCTGCTGAAGACAGAGCCTCTGTGCCCTTCCCTGGGGAACTGGTCATTGCTGTGCCAGGCAGCCGCGAGGCTCCGGGCTGGTGCCCCATCTTATGGCCAACTAACACGCTACATCAGGGGCAGCCTTCGCCACCCCACCCCGCCCTGCGCCCCCATGCTGCGTCCTTTCTGTGCCACCAAAAATGGTGGTGAACGCTACTCATGTCTTGCCTGCGACAAGTGTGGAACCTCAGATTTTCTGGGCACGGATTAAACATTTACTGTGGCAGCCCTGCCGTCCCCTGAGCGGGTCCCCAGCGCGCCCCTCCTGCTCCTGCTCTTGAGACAACCACCAGCAGGTTGGCTCTCTCACCTGCCGCTGCCGTGACACTGACCTCCGCACCAGTGGTTGAGCTGAAACGTCATGACGCTTTTGACCGCAGGTGGCGGGAGCGTCATCTGAACAGTCTCAGATGGGACTGTGCCTGCCGGTGGGTGCAGGCGAAAAGTCCAAGGTGAAAGGTCCAGGGGCTCAACGCTTAGTCGCAGCACTAAGCACCCTGCGGCTGCTTTCAACTTCTGGTCTTTCTATGTGGGACAGACTTTTCCCTCATAGTGACAAGATGGCTGCCAGCACCTTTGCGCTGCCCTCTGGTCCTCTCAGCAGCCCCATAGGAAAACATCCAGAGTCCCAGAACCGAATCTCATTGCTCTGAAGGGGCCAGGCTTGGCTCTCAGCGCTGCCCTCCAACAAACCACTGTATTCAAGGTTGTGTTAATTTCCTTTAGCGGCTGTCATTAACTACCACCAACTCAAGGGCTTAAAACCTCGCAGATTTATTACGGTTCTGGAGGTCTGCCTGTTTTAAAGGTGATGCGATGCTCTGGCTAGTCCACAGACATAAGCCCGCCCCTGGAGCCCTACACAAGCTGTGGGGAGATGTAGTTTCTGTGGGGAGTTCTAGTCCAGACCTAGAGGGATAGGATACTGAAGGGGGTAGCAACAGCAAACACAGGAGAAACTCTGGAGCTCTTGTGCACAGTTTTTGCTAGACTCACTGTCAGATTCTTTTTTTGGGATCAACCCAATTTCTTTTAGCCTTTCAATGCGTGTAATTGGCAGGGCTGAAGTTTGGAATGCATTGTGGTGATTTTATTTCATTGGGAATTTTATATACAATTTATGTCACTCTTAAATCAAGGAATTTGAAGCCTCATACCCCCTGCCGCACATCTTACAAAGAGCCGCATGCTGACAAGGAGGTACACAGCTAGGACTTGGATCACACAGAAACACACTTAATTATCTGGTTTTCTGAGTAAGTCCGGAGTTCCGCTGGCGTAGGTTGGGTGGGAGGAAGAAACTCCAGGATAATGGAAAAGTACATAATGTATTATGTTACTCTTACTTAAATCCTCTAAATTTGAAAGAAAACAACCTTCAAAAGAGTCACAAAGCACATGAAGAGGCAACTTGAGGCGATGCTTATCTAGATAAATCACAATATTCCTAACGGCTGGATTTTGAATCAAAATTTAAGTGAGAGGTACAAAGATAGAGCCGCACATCTGCCAGCTTAGAAGAAGCAACTGGAATATAAACAGAACGAGCCTGCCATGCACTTGGCCAAGGCCCCCAAGTGTCCCGATACGTGTCTCCTCAGCCAGGTGCGTTTGATGGCAGGGACAGTGAAGGGTGGTCAAGGAGGAGTAGCAAGGCCACTTACTGTCCGCTGCAGAGGGGACACGGTCTTTCAAGTGACCTGGCATCAGTGATTACGGGAAGAGGGAAGCTAGGCAGATGGAGAGGTGCGCACTCGTCAATGATACACAGAAGAAAACGAGTGTCATCATAGACCCAAGGTACGGGTTGGAGAAGCACCTGCCCAGTGGTTATGAATGGAACTGGGTGATTCTGAATTTAAATCCTGGCCTTGTCACTTGAATGAGACCACGAACCGGTCACTGTAACCTTTTTGAGCCTCTATAACTGTGAACCTTTCTTCGTCTAGGAAATAGGGATAATGATAGCACAGACTTTTTGAGTTGTCACAAGGGCAAAACAAAGATTAAAACGCTCGCCATCAGCTCACATCAAATCATGTGAACTGTCTGTTTCCTTTACACATTGCATAGACGGAAGCCCAGCAGGACTGGTAGTGTTCCAGACAGAATTTTATCCCATTGAAAGGAATAGCATTCCCAAAAAGCTTAAATCAAAAAGAAATTATGAGCTATTACAAATGAAAAGCGTAGAGATAGTACGGATTTCAGGCCCAGTTGGATCCAGGGCTCAAAACAGAACACCAACCTAGTCTTTCTAGCTCTTGACTCCACTTTCCCCCATGCTGGGTCCATCCTCAGGGTCTTTCTTCATGATGGCAAGGCGGTTACCGGTAGCTTCAGGTACGTTCCCTTTCTTCTTTACAATCCCAGTGAGTAGAGACTTCTTTCTCAAGTGTTTTAACAGAAGTCCTGAGATTGACTGATTTGTCCAACTTTGCCCAGTCCTGAACTGATCCGGGGCCAAGCAGACAGGCTCTTTGGATTGGCCAGATCTTAATCACATGCCTACCTTGGAGTCCCAGACCCACTGACTACATAGACAAAGGAAGGGTCGGTCCTCAAGGAAAAACCAAAGTGCTGTGACCAAAAGGCAGGGAGGAGATGTTGGGTGAGCAAAAGTAAGCAGTGCTTCCCACAGCGTCCTTCAGAAGTCATGGCTAAGGAATCAATCAGTGCGTCCTGAAGTGGACAAACAATCCAACAGGAATAGGAGGAGGGCGCTGAGAGCACTCCTGATCTTCTCAAGTTCTCCTTCCTCCCTCTGCACACCCAACCAGTTGGATCAAACCACGAGAGCACAGGGAGCAAGACCTGGGACTTCCCGAGGCAGCGCCGTGACGGGGAGAGGTGCACACTCCTTGTCTGTTGGCCCTTTTCCCTGTTACAAGAAAAGCGATTTTGAGTTTCAAAGTTCCTCTGTACCTTCGAGTCGTCAAAATAGGTATCATATGTGTTTTATTTATTTCCACAGATTCTTTTAAGAGCTACTTTCCAGAATGATGAGATTTCCCCTTCCCAAAGCAAGGAACAGCTCTCTCTGCTCGTGCCCACTGTCCTCCCTCCGAGCGATTTTCCCTCAAACCACTCTGCTCTTCCTCCTCCTTCTTCCCCTCCCCCCGCCCCTTGCCCATGAGATCCTTCTAGACTTCAGTTATGGGCAAACCAGCTTTGTGATTTTTGCCAAGTCTCCAAACTACCTTCACAATGACTACTTCATATTTTAATTCAGGTTACTCTTTAAAACATTTTAATAAAAAAGTTATTAAGTTAATTTAGAGAGGAATTCTATTCACCACCGCACACACAAAACTGGTACCATTTTCATAAATAAAAGATAAATATAAAATTAGACGCAATGAAACAATCTTACGAAATCCCAACTACAACAAGAACAATGAGATTCAATACCAGGCAAAGAACTTGAATAGACATTTCTCCAAGGAAGACATACAAAAGGCCAATAAACACATGAAAAGATGCTCAACATCATTTACTATGTGGGAAGCCTAAATCAAAACTACAATGAATACCATCTCACCTCACACTCATCAGTATGACTACTATCAAAAAATTGAAAAAATAAATGTTGGCGAAAATGTGGCGAAAAAGGAACATTTGTTGGCGGGAATGGAAAACGGCGGCTCTGGTGAACGGTATGGAGGTTCCTCAAAAAAACCAAACAGAATTACCATGTCATCCAACAACTCCCCTTCTGGGTGGATGTAAACCCAAAAGGATCGAAAGAAGGCTCTGGAAGAGATAGTCACACAGCCGTGTTCACAGCCGCATTCTTCGAAACAGCTACAACATGGAAGCAGTGCAGCGTCCGTGAATGGAGGATAAGCCAAACGTGGTCCATACCTACAAGGGAACAGAATGCGGCTCTCCAGCGGGGGACGTTGTGACACCTGCTACAACAGGAATGAAGCTTGAGGACATCATGCGAAGTGAAATAAGTCAGACACAAAAGTCTTGTCCCGCTGTGGGGAGGGGGAAACGGGGAGTCAGTGTTTAATAGGGACAGAGTTTCAATCGTATAGGATGACAGGGCTGTCTGCGGAGAGGGGTCGTCATGGTGGTTGCTGACCGGGTGGATATATTTAACATTCCTGACCTGGGCACTGACGATGGCTAAGAGGGTAAATGTGATGTTATACATATTTTACCACTATGTAAAAAAAAAAAGGGAGAGAGAGATCGAGAGCAAGAAAGAAATCCTATTTGGATTCTGTGGCTGGCCCGAGGTCTCCAAGCCTGCGGCCTTGTCTCTCAGCGCGAAAAGGAAGGTTGTATGAGAATTCTTACAGATGTTCCTGACCCAGGAGCAATCCTGGGAGCGGTCAGGACTGCGGAAGAGCAGAAAAGGGGAGAAGTTTCTCGCTGGAGAGCGGGTGTTGTTGAACGCCCTGGCTAGCACCCGCTCCAGTCATGGGGCTCAGCTCGCTGACCCAGGTGAAGACCAGGTAAGATTCTGCCCCCACTGACCATCCAGCGGACTGTGGCCTCTTTTCTCAGCTCTGCTCTCAGCACCCTGTCTCCTGGGTTCTCTGTCCCAGACTTCCTGCTGTTGACTCGATTAGGAGACTCTTAAGGAGAGGGCACTCTAAGGGGAGGGCCAGAGCCAGGCTGGTCTCCTGCAGTATGGTGGGCCTCCCGATGAGCCCACCCAGGTGTGCTGCGTTTGGTCCAAGTTGTGGGGGGCAAGGGACTCAGTGAGTGGTCTGAGCAGCTCTGATGCCTCCTGTCTGGGAGCACCCCAAAACCACTGTCTAACCCCCTTCTCGCATTAGCTCGCCAGCGGACTTTCTCTTTCTGCAGCCATACCCCAGTTCCAAACATCTTATTTTGTAGGTGATGGGCATTTTAATTCTAAGGGAAGAGATAATGATAAAGTCATCCAAGTTCCAGCCCAGCAGGAGCAGAAGATAATCCTAGTCCTGGCGCTTTTTCTAATTTTCAAGGCACGGAGCACAAAAAAATGAAGCAGCGCCCCCTTACAGAGCTTACATCCTGCTTGGTGACAGTCGCCCTAAGGGATAATGTCTTCCACATCCTGCACCTTGACCTGGACTCAAGGACTGGGCAGGGTGGAAGGGGTTGGGGGCGGGCTGGAGAAACTTCCCCATCAGCCCTGTTCTGGGGGCTTGCCTGGTTTTTGCCTCACATGGCGTTGGAACAAATTGCTCAGCACTGACTGGGGCAAACCTCCATCGGTGGCCCTCGTGGTTTCTGTGGGTCAGCCTAGGGGGCCACCCAGTCCTCAGCGGCAAGTCTGGGAGGCTGGGGCTCCAGTCACCCCCCGGGCCCCTGCATTTATGTGTCAGCAGTGGGCTCTGGCCGGTGCTGGGAGCTGTTGGATTCTCTCTGTGTGGGTGGCTCTGTGCGGGCTCACCCGCGCTTCCTCTCAGTGTGGCGGCTGGGCTCAGAGGACCAGCGTCCCCACGGAGGGAGCCAGGTGGATGTTGTGGCCCTTTTATGACTTCTGCAGCTTTTTCTGCAGTCTTGGATTTGAAGTCTATGGATTTGGGGACATGTGTGAAGTCAACCTCCAGGGCTCTGGGAGTGGAGCAGCTCCCAGTGCAGGCCTGTCTGCTGCCCCACGACCTGGCGGTGCCCGTGGTTCCCTGGAGAAGCCAGTTCCCACCCGGCACAGGCTGGGCCCTCCAACCAGCCCTGCGGGAACTGCCCAGTGCCGTCTGGGGCACCACCTCTGTGTATTTGTCTGTCCCTCTGATCTGAGGACTCTGGTAAGCCCTCTGGGGGGCTTCCAGGGGTTCTCAGAGGTCAGCAGCTCAGGGCCAGGTCCCCAGGTTCATTCATCCACTCAACTCATGAATCTTTCCAAAGTGCTTCCTCGGGGCCCAGCACAGACCGTCTTGGTAACAACCAAATAAGACAGTCCTTGTCTTCTATGTTGCTTGGGGCAGCAGACAAGACTCAGGTGAGCCGGGGGAGCCCTCCACCCATGGCGCCTGGACCACCTTGAAGGCCATGGAGGGGATGCCAGGAGGCCTCTCAAGGCCGCCCCCACCCTGTGCAGGGGGCTGTGAGCGAGTGCGGGTGGCCCAGGCCGCTCACCTCTTTCTGCATTGACTTTGCTCCCCTGCCACGGGCCCACACCCACTGGCTCTGAGCTCCTGGGAGAGGCAGGGAGCCACTGCCCGTGCCCCTGAGTCACGAGTGTAAAGTACGCCCAGGGCCTTGGCAGGACCATCTGTGCAAGGGTAAGGTGTCATTAGGTGAACATTGAGAAATGTTGCTTTCCCACAGCCGCTGAGATAAAAGGTAACAGCTTCCCAGTTCAGCCTTTTGTCGCTGGCAGGGGTGGGAGCTGCAGGTCCAGGAGGCTGCAAGGCAGTGGCGTGTGTGTGAGCGCGCGTGTGCGTGTGCACATGTGTGTATGTGTGTGTGCGCGCGCGCGTGGCCTCCCAGCAGCTGTGCCCCCCCACCGCACCCACCGCACCCACCGCACCCACCGCCTCTGGCGCGCTGCCCCCGCCCCTGGCCAGCTGAGTGCGCCCCCGGGCCGCCGAGCTGCCTCCCCGCTCCCCAGCGCAAGCGCCGGGAGGCGACCCCTGGCGCGCCCGGGGTTCAAAGGCCCCGCGCGGCGGCCCCAGCCCCTCCGGGGGGCGGGGAGGCGAGGGGGTGGTGCGGGCGCCAGAAAAGCCCGAGCCCACAGCCGGCCCTGCGCAGAGATGGGCAGCGCGCTCTCAAGTGTGTGACCGCCGCCGCCAACTCCCGGCCGGGCCGGGGACGCAGCGAGCGAGCGCCGGCCTCGGACCCCGCAGCTGGAGGGCGAGGCCGCTGTGCCGGGCCCAGCGCCCTTTCTCGGCCGCCGGCGTCCGTGCTCCCGGCCCGGTGCCCGATCGGGGTTCATGGAGCCGGGGCTGTGGCTCCTCTTCGGGCTCACAGTGACCTCCGCTGCAGGTAAGCGGGCGGGGCGGCGCGCCACTCCCGGCGGGAGCGCACACAAAAGGACTCTGGGATGGGGGCGCGGGGAAGGGTGCATTGTGGGGAGCAACCTCTTGCCTGGGCTCGCCACCCCTGGAGGCGCCTAGGGGTGGGCTGGTGGCGGGCGGAGGGTGGGGGCGGACCGAAACGGAGCGCCAACTACCCCGGGGGGCTCTGGGGGTTGCAGTCCACCGTCAAGCCGGAGATGGGGCTGGCCGGGTGGACTTGGTGAATTTTTCCTGAAGTTGGGAACTTTTCAAAAAAGTTTGCAAACTCTTCAGAAACTGTGCAAAAATGATTGCAGAGCTCTCAACGGGTGCAAATACCTTGCAGACTTTGCAGAAAGTGAAAATAGCTTGCAAGCATTTCACGAAGTATGCACACAACTTGCAGTCTTTTCTGAAACTGTGCACATAGCTTTGCAAACTTTTCAGAACACATGGCAGAGTTTGGAGACTTTACAGAAAGTGCAACTAGCTTGCAATCTTTGCAGAAAGTTTCCTTGTCCCTTTTCCCCAGGTTTTTGGGAATGGTAGGTGTATGTGTGGGGGGGATTTCTGCACACTCAGGAGCTTAGGAGTCCTTCAATCTGCCTTTTGCAGGACTGGTGCCTCGCCCCCAGCCTGGGGACGCTGGCAGGAGCGGCATGCCCGGGCCCCCCACTGCAGCCAGATCTGAGGGGGACATCGAGGAGATTGTGGCCACTACTGCAGTGCAGGGTTTGATTCCCAGACGCCCTGGGCAGGAGCAGAAACCAGGTCGGTTTGGGGAGCAGGCATCCAAGGGGGGTCCTGCGCACCGCCGCGCGAGGCGCTGTACGTGCTTCACCTACAAGGACAAGGAGTGTGTCTACTACTGCCACCTGGACATCATCTGGATCAACACTCCTGAGTGAGTCAGCCCAGCCCTGGGTGGCGGGAGTGACTGGGAGGGCTGGCCTGCATCTCTACTCCCAGAGGACCTCATCCTATCCCTGCCGGGTCCGCCTGGAGCCCACCCTCGCACAGCCTGGAGCTCTTGCTGGGGCCTCCTGCCAGCGCAGGCCTGGTCTGCCGGTCAGGGCTGTGCCTCCCTTCCCCTCTGAGGGCCTGGCCTGGGAGAAACCCAATCTCAGAGTTTCGGATCCAGTGGAAGGGGGAGCCCTCCCGCCAAGAGAACTGAGCTGGCCAGAGGGATTAGACACCTGAGAAGTCCTTCTTCGATGGAGGAAAGTTATCTCCTGCCTCAGGGGATGAGTGCCCCCCCCCCCCAACTCGACCCTGCCAGGCTCCAAGGAGTTTCACATTCCTTGAAAGCAGCCTGCTGTCCAGGGAGTGCAGGGGTGAGCTCGGTGGAGCCTGGTGGAACCTTCCCAGGAAGGGGGGAGTTCCACAGGGCCCAGGCTCCTTTCCTCCAGGGGCTGGAGTGCCACTGGTCCTGCCACAGGCTGACCATCACCCGCTGCCGCCCACTGCCGCCTTCTCCCCCAGATGACCTCGTCTCCTCTCTTCCAGCCCCGAAGAGCTCTTACTCCTACTACGGGGCCGAGGCCAGTGCCACGGGAGTCCGGGGGTCGGCCTTGCTGTCAAGCCAGCCTTCTTCCAAGGCCACTGGGTGGAGAGTGCTCTGCCCTGGGAGGGTGTGACAGTGTCTTCCATTCACTTCCGCCGTCTGGGACCCTCCCTCTGTGCACCCATCCCTCAGCCACCTCCCTGATCGTAAAGAGGGTCTGACCTTGCTCTGGTTTCCCGCCTTCTGGGCTTTGCCATGCCGAGCTCTAAACTCTGGGGCTTGGACCCGATGTCTCCGCCGTCCATTCCTCAGGGTGTTCGTGGGACCTGGCGGGACTCCTGCTGGTGCCCTCCTTGGGAGTCTCTTGGAGGAGCTGGTGGTGCAGGAGAGCCTTTCGCTGGGAGGGGCAACTTGGCTGCTGTGTTTGGAGCCACCTTGATTCAGGTCCCCTTGTCTTCCTTCACCGCCAAACCTCTGAGCACACTGGGTGACAGCTTGGGTGGGCTCACTTACCCACCTTGTTTCAGGAGCACCTGCAGAGTGAGGGGCCAAGGAGGGTGTCCCCGAGGGGTCGAGCAGCTTTCAAATCAGGTGACAGGATCTAAGTGCATCTGGGGCAGGTCTGGAAAGTGACCCCGTGATGCCAGAATGGCAGGCGGCACTGGCTCCACGAAACCACCTTGACCCTTGCTCAGGGTCCCAGGCTCGGAAGGAGCCACGCTCCGTTTAACACGGTCTTGAAATTCTTAACACTTGTTGCACCAGACGCTGTGCGTTGGCATTTTATCGTGGGCTCCCCACATTGTGTAGCCGGTGCGGATGGTGGAGTTCGCTCTCCAGGCTGTGTCCACTCGGGCTCCAGTCAGCACAGTCAGCCCACAGCCGGGAGGACGCAGCCTCGTCCTCGCCGGGAAGAAGAAAGTGCTGTGCGGTGGGCGAGGTGCCACTGATCGGCTTCTCTTCTCAGACAACAATCAGGGTCACCTCTTCTCGTAGCCCGCGTCCCCCGGACACTTGTCCTTTCTGATTCCTACCCTCCTGGTGTTGTGATCTGGCCAGTGTATCCAGAATCCGGGGCAGTCAGCACAGGGTTGAGTCTTGCCTTGGCTCGAGTCCCAGGCTGTGGCTATAGAAGAAGAAAGGAAAGCCGACTGCGTTAGGGCCGGGGTCCTGGGACAGAGGAGTGGCGGACCGGAGGGAGGACAGGGTTTGGAGATTACCTCCGCTCTCTGCTTGTGGTCAGGCTTCTGGCACCGGCTGGAGGACCGAGGGCTTGAAATGCACCCAGGGGGCTCCACGTACGCCCTCTGATCTGTGTGGAGCCCCCGCGCGTAATTCCAAGTCGTCCTGTGTGAAGCCGTGGACCGCCGACTTCTCCCGGGGCCGCCGACGAGCTGACGCCCCCCCCGCCCCGACAGCTTGATTGACCTCTTTCCTGACCCGGATTCATTTTAAACACTAGGAAAGAAGGATTAAGGATGGCGTGGAGGGCTCTGCGTACAGCAGAGATGACAGCAGCCCGACGAGCAGTGTGAAGTCAGACAAGCAGAACAGTTTTCCCGAGACAGATTCTTCCAGACGCTCTTTCTCGTTTCTTCCTCCCTTGCCCCGTGCCTCGCTTGCCTCTCTCCTTCCCTTCCTTCCCAAACTGGATAGACCTGTAGCCGGGTCCCGTTTGCTGTCTTTAAACATCTTGGACAAGATTGCGATGGGAGAAACTGGGCTCTCGGGGAAGGGAACGCGGGCCTCTGGAGACACGGAAGAGGGAAACGGCCGAACTGAGCGGCCGGGACAACCGTGGGGAGTGACCGGGTCTCCTCGGCTCCTGGCTGTTCCCATACCCGCCTCCTGCTGCGGACCCTCCTGGTCTGTGGAAACTTCTCCAGTGTGTAATGTGCATTCAGGGTCTGCCGCTGGCCACGCCGGGAAGCGCAGGGCTCTTGAACCTCATGCCTATGTTGAGAGGCTTGACTTTGGGTGATTTTTCAGCTCTTCGTGTCTCTCGTGTGACGACAGACCCCACAGTCCTACTCTACCCCGAGAGGACATTTGCAGGGCTGCGGGCAGTCCCGGGAGTGTGGTCACTCACTCTGCGTGTAAGGACCCGAAGACTGCAGGTGGGACACAAGGTACTGCCCAGAGCCTTCGTGCATCTTAGTGCAAAGTCATTGTCTGGCGAGGGCCCGGGAGACCAGGCGGTCCTGAAGTATCTTCTGGGTGTGAGAGCTGAGACTCTCTGGCTCCCTCACATCACAAGTCAGTGAGCCCATCTTCCAGACCTGAGGCTGCCCAGTTCCGTCTGCTGGCCCCCAGTGCGTACTGGGCGTTCAGGAACGCCGGCTGGCTCTCGGTGACGTTGTACTGCTTGGAGGTTGTTCCTTGTCTCACTGAGGTTCTGGTCTGCAGAGCTTTCTCCCAGAAATGAGGCTTCTTGTTTCAGGGTGAATGGATGTTCTGCAGAGGCTCGAAGAGCCCAGGAGACCCATGTGGGAATGTGGGTTTCTTCAGAGAAGTTGCCCATGATTTCCACTGTGGCCTTGAGAAAGGGGAACCAAATGTGTGCTGGGCCTCTGACTTTCTTTGGCCGTGTTAGGGAGCACCCACCCCTCCTCCCCAGTAACCCCCCTCTTGCCAACAGAAACAAAAACAAACAAACTCCCAATCAGAGAAAAAACACATGCGCTCTTAGGGTCATGGAAAGTGCGCCAAGAATAAGATGACAAGGAAGACATCATGGACAAGTAGTTCACGTGCTTACACACTTGTACGCCTGGGACCATTCTCCACGAGTCCTTGAAAACCAGGAGTCACACAATTAGTTGGAGTCTCTGGAGAGACGGAACTCACAGGACATTGTGTGTGTGCAGACACGTGTGTGAATACACACACGTACGCATGTGCACGGCCCATGATGTTGCAGTCAGCCCCGCAGGCAGAATTCCTCCCTCTTCAGGCGCCACAGGTTTTTCCCACGAGAGCCTTTGACGGATTAGACGAGGCCCACCCACATCATGGAGGGTAATCTGCTTTCCTCAAAGTCTTCTGATTTAAATCTGAATGCCATCTAAAAACATATCTTCTCGGCAACATCTAGACTGGCACTGGACCAAACACGTGGCTGGGGTGGCCCAGCTACACTGACACATAAAATGAATCCCTCTCTTCCGGCCACCATACACTGGTGGGAGGATGAACCCCCCATCGAGGGAATGATGGAGCTGCAGGGCACCCAGCAAGCAGCTCCTCTGTGTTCCTCCCACTCCGCTCCCGAGACCCGAGAGAACCTGTCAGCTTCGAATCCCTCCGAGCTCAGAATGAGGGAGAGGCACTGAGGGATGGGATGGGGACCGTGTTTTCCACACAAAACTCGGAGCTGTGTGAGCTGACCAGGAGGAATGCATTTTTGAAAAGAGTGATGGGGATGTTTGCCGTCTCCACTGTGGTGGAAACTCCAGGGTCTACAGCCCCCAGCGCGCCAGAGCCAGGCACTGTGCTGCATCCTGGCTGACAGGCTGAGTGGCCCCGGTGTGCTGCCCCCGCTCTCAGCGTGCCCCGGTGAGGCGTCAATGCCAGTCTGGCTGAGATGGTGACCGCACAAGATGACCAACCTGCCCGCCACACTGGCTTCTTCAAAGCGTGCCTCTCGGATTCAGTCCAGCAAGAATGACATTTGTTTGGGGTTCTTTTCCTCCCCAAAGAAGTAGAGTTAAAAAAAAAAAAAAAAAAAAAAACCAAAACGGTAATTAAAAAAACATTGAAACTTGCATTTTAATGTATTTTGCCACAAAAAGGCAACAATACCAAAGATTCATCTTTGCCCCTGTTTGTTCAAGAAAGTAACACTCACATTTCCAGGAATGGGTGTTCCAAACGTAACAATGTTCCAGTGAAGTGGATGGATCCGGAACCCCTGCCTCCTGCTGATACAAGGCCAGCTGTCCCCCCGGCCCATAAGTCAGGACCGGGAGCCCCGTTGCCAGAGATGCAGTTGCTCCAGCAGAGGGACCGAGTCTTTCCGGCCATCGGGAGACCCCGAGTGCTGTGAATGATGATGGTGATGGTGGGCGGTGTGGACGCCGAGTGAAGACGTGTGACCTGGTGAGCACTCGGCATCGCGAAGACAGGACCATCCGGATAACTGTGCGGCCTCGGGGCGGAGTAAACCCACTGGGGCCGAGGCCCGGCCTGCTGCACCCCGTTCTGTGGTTGGAGGGTGCAGGCGAGGAGGTAGTGCTTTCCGCAGGACTGCTGAGGCCTCCTCCTGGGACCATCCACCCGGGATCGCATCTGGATCCTGGAGGGGCGCGGAGCCAGCTCGGCAGACGGTCTGTTAGATGCCATTAGCTTATGGGGCACAGAGCTGGGGTAAAGGTGTGCCCGCCACCGACCGCTGATAAGTAGATTGATAAGGACGGGCTGGCCAAAGGTCCATCCAGGCTTGAAGAGACTTGGCCCCGCCCTTTCTGCCCCTCCTGTTTCCTATTACCTTGCTCTCCCCTTAGTAAATCATTGCAATGCTTGGGCCTCGGTGTTCTCTGTGGCACCTGGCCTGGGGCTCCCTCCTGTAGCGGGGCAGTGCGGCAGCGTCCGCGTAGTGGACGATCAGCGTGGACCCTGTTTGTAGAGGGGTCTGTCTGCGTTCTCGTGGGGTCCCCTGCATGAACACTGAGCCTTGGGGTTTGTGGACGGAGGACCCCGTCCCGGGGCCTGGAGGAGACACTGGGCACACTGGTTCACATGCGCTTGTGGGAAGGACCCAGGAGAGAGGCCGCTGTTGGCCAGACGGGACAGGAGTTTGGACATGGGGTTCTGACCAAAGGTGGTTTTGCTGGACTTGGTGTGAGTTTTCTCCCTGCACAACCATTCTGTGTCCTTCAAAATCGGGTAAATGTTTAGATCCCGGCTTTGAGGTCAGGTAGTGTGTCTCCGAAGACACTTCACGGCAAGATAGGGCTTTAAAAGCCGAGGGCCTTGAGGCTAAATTTCAGTTTGTTGGAGAGGTCGGCGCACACCAGGTGACCCCACTTTGGGGGTCACAGGGACCAAGAGTCCCCTTCTGTGTCCCGGGGTGGGTGTGAGGAGGCCGGGGGTGGAGACGAGGCGGGCCGAAACGCAGCAGCCGGTCCCCACAACGAGGCACAGTGACTCGAGGCGAGGGGCGGTTTGCTTTGTAGCAAGAAGGCTTGGAACGAAGGGCTTGACCCGGTGTGACCCCAGGGGGAGAATTTGGGTTTCTGCTAGATGAAAGGGACCTCACAGCTGGGAACTTGGCCTTAAATCTGAAGGCAGGTGAAAGGCTCTGACATCTCTGGTGTGGTTTATTCCTGCAAGAATTTAAAACAAAGGAAGCTGGGAGCAAGCAGCGCTTTCCTCCAGGAGGCCCCGCGGCTGCGTTGGAGCCGGGCCCGCTCTCTGCTCCAGCGCCTCAGCCGGCGGGACCCCAGCACCTTCCATCCCTCCCGCAAAAGCACGGCTCGGCCTCCGGCATGGGGAGGCGACCTGCTCTCATTGTGCGTCATGTTTCCGATGACGAAATAGTTCCTTCAACTGGAACACACACACACACACACACACACACACACACACACACACACACACTTTTCCCCTTACTTGGACAGGAGCCCGTCTTACCCTGAGGGAGGAGCCGCTTGTCTGGGGCGCGTTGGAACTCCCGTGTCACTGGCAAGTGTTGCTTGAGTGGACTGACAGACAGCAGGACGGGGTATCCGCTGCCCTCCTCAGCTGTGCCAGCTGGGAGCCTGGGGGAGCCCAGCGGTTTCGGAGAATGCGTCTGAAGGCCGGGAGGCACAGATCTTCTCTTCTCTGGTGGCCTGCTCGGGACTGACTCGAACAGGACGCTTTGGAACAGGTCAGCCAGGGAGCCCCGTGCTTTGGCCCAGGAACTCAAAAAAATGAAACAGACTCATTTTGGGAATCCACGAGGGGCACGGAGGCCAACCTGACAATGGCACGAGTGGCCCCGGCGGGGGGGGGTGTGACAGCCCCACCTATGACTCAGGGAGTGTAACAGCTCTGCCGAAAGTCAGAAGCAGGCCAGTGAGAAAGCAGAGAGGTGTGTGTGTCTTTCTCAGACTGTTTTCCTTGGGTTTCTTTGTAGGGTCGAGGCTGGGGTGAGGCCCGGTAAACACACTGCCCCAGGTCCGGTCTTCAGGGATTTGCCCAAGAGTCTGTAGTCAAGATAAATGAATATTAATGCAATATTTTTTTAGTGCCCTTTTTTTTTTTTTTTTAATTTAAAGCAGAAAATTCATCATCAACAAAACGTCAACATTAGTAATGAGGCAGGGTCCCACACCGTGCGTGTCTGCCCGGGTCCCAGCATCGGGTTCTTGTGTGGGGCTAAAGCCTGTACCGACGGGGACTCAGGTATTCTTACTTTGAGGTGAGTGATCAGTACATCAGGGCTATCGCAAGAACAGGACCCAAGGACGCCAACAGCTGGATTTGGCAGAGAAGGAGTCTTTGTTCGAGTCGTGCAGGTGGGCGCGTCTTTGTTCGATAGCATTTGGCAAAAGCTCTGAACAGTTAGCAGGACTGTCTTCTCTTACTGCGGATTATTTCAAGGATGTAGGATGGTGTCTGTATTTTCTTTTTCTTATCCCTCTGCAAATTCCCCCCATCTTTTAAAAAAGTACCTGCTCCTTACTTATGGTCACTCTTTCCACGGCTGGGAACTATTTTGAGCCATGTCTGTCTGCAGCTTTGCATAAACTTCTAATGAGGCCAAGCCAGACAGACGTGGGATTGCCTACATTCGACCTGGAATCCATTAGGGTCAAGGTGGGGGGAGCTGGGGAGAGAAACTCCAGCCTCGCTCCCTCCCGGGCACCTGCGGGGGCCGCGCCACATGGAGGGGAAACCAGCTGATCTGTGGGATTCTATGGACAGTTTCATTCCCCACGTAGTGTTGGAGCCTGTTCCCCCAACTTCTTGTTTGAGCCGTAACTCATAGCGATCACAGACCACCCCACAAACGTGGAGCATTTTGTTCTGTTCCCCTTTCTTGGACCCCTGGTGCCTCCGAATCTCCTTGAGTGAGCGTGGGCCCCTGTTCGGGAGGGATACGCCTGTGTTCTAGAGGGAGCTGGCGCGCACGAGAAAGTCTGTGGCTAGGGTGTTATTTTTAAGCTTGTTTATATGGTGATAGGACACAGCAGTCTAGGCGGAAGTGTTACGAGTACAGGTGGTGGTCCCTGGCGCCTTGGCCTGGGGGGCAGGGGTCCTGCGTTTCATTGCGTTTTTATTGCCCGAGTGAAGGGTCGCGCCTGCCCCAGCAGCCCTGCAGTTTGGAGACCTGGGGACGCGGAGCTTTGAGAATCTCTAGGTGGAATATGGAGCTGGACAGACCGTTTCCGAGACCCAGCCAGCCTTCTCCTTCCCCAGGCCTGAGGGCGGCTGCTTCCTGGGGACTCTCACTGAGCTAGTCTTCCATTAGGACCAGAAACCTGGGTCCGTCTCGTGAAGCTTGTCTCCCCTCCAAGGACTTGGCCACCTGTGCAACCTGGTTCCTCCCTCATGCCCCGGGGGTGGCCGCCAGGAGCTCTGGTTCTTCCCCCTCCGTCCCAGGACATCTTCTCTCCAGGAAAACCCCTCTGAGATGGGCCAGCTGAGGGCAGCAGTAGAAGCCCACGACATCAGTACATATGGGAGATGGGGTGTGGACCAGAAGTAATGGCTAACTCAGACCTCACTCCTTCCTCCCCTCATTCATACGACACACAGTTACTGCTAAAATCCCGAGGCTTTCCTGAGCACCCCTACGTCAGCTGCCCTTGGAGTCCTGGCTTGTGCTTGGAAAGGTCCAATGTTGCCGACCCCGGGGCCACACTCGCTGTACACATGCAGAATTGACGCTCATTCTTGGCTCTGCTTGGTGGGGCTCAGGGCTCAAACACACTCGCAACATGCCTTTGATTACTGTCATATTCCCAAACAGCCAAGTCCTGGATAAATCCAAACTTTTAAAAAATTTTTTTCCCTTTGGTGGGGGAGTAGCCCCCCCCCCAAATTAGCCACCAACACACAGCCCATTGCTCACTTTCACGTTTCCAAATACCGTAGGCTCATTGGCTATTTTGGGGGGCTGCGGGAAGGGCACTTTTCACCTGGCTGGGTGGTAGGGTGAGCAGTCTCTGCCTTGGGGTCTTCCAACTTTAAGACGCATGGATTTTCTGCAGTGGAAGCAAAGCTGCAAATTCCCAGTTCACTTTACATTGTTTGTGAGCGTAAGGTTTGCGGAATCGGCCTTAGAACTGGAGAGCGTGTGTGTGTATTTTCTGCTTGTATAACAAGGTCGCTGAGGAGCTGTATTTCCTGGCCTGTTTTCTTTCCTGGAGGCTGTAAGGGCCCCCTGTGGGTTGTCTGGCGCGAGGCCTGGCTCGCAGCAGACTTGCACAAGCATCTGAGGAGTGGACAGGACGGTATGACGTCTGAGCCGGGGAGCCGGCCTGGGGCTGGGCTCCGAGCATCTTCAGACGGAGGACAGTGCGTGGGATGCGAGTGCGCGGGATGCTCGCTTCACCTGCCCAAAGGACAGGATGATCCAAAGCAAACATTTCACAGGGGCACACCGGGGAAGGAAGGACTGCAGCCGGCTTCCTTTGCTGAGTTTTGTCCTGATTCTGAACCCCGTCTTTTGTGTTTGGTTGCAATGAAGAAAATCTCCACTCATCCCCAGTAGCTGGAGACACTCTGGGTCTTGCTATTCAATCCGAGAGGTTACAGTCACTTTGGTTTCAGGGAAGGGAGTTCCGGAGCAGCTAGCCATCACGGCCACAAACCCCAGACGACCTGGTCAGCTCACATGGTATCGGACGCGTTTATGGGGAGGACGCGGACTGAGAGGGAGAAGCTGTCCCAGCAGCTGGAGAGGAGCCGAGACTGGGGGCCCAGACGGACGGGGACGGGGCAGCGGGGGGTACCGGGCAAAGAGCAGCCCCAGAGTATTTCTGGATGTTGAGTTGCCTTGCTCAGGCGTCTCGGGAGAGAGTCTTGGGAGAGACGGGGTCTCACTTGCCCAACTGGGGTCACTGGTGAGTCCTCAGACAGGAGCCGGTGCGGCACATGGACAGAGGGAGGATCGTTCCCCAAGGGAAAGGCAGCGCTTAGGTTCCTGGAGACAAAAGCGACCAACGGTGGCCTCAGGCTCTAGAGAATTCTATTGGTCTTGGGCACTAGAAAATTCTGGGCTTTCGAGTCCTTGGAGAGGGGTGCTCCCCTCTCTGAGCTGGTGCCTCTGGCCTCCTGGCCTTTGTGCTTAGCAGGTACAAGTGACACACATGCCTGTGGGGAGGGACCCCCTCCTGTCATAGCAGTCAGAGCAGAGCTCTCGCCTGACGCTTCTTTCCCATTAAGGGGACAAAGGCTGTGAGTGGAGGTGAGCCACACTCTCTTCCTTGCCCAAGAGGCTGTTTCTCCGCTCGGGAGAGCAGGTCAGTGATGCCTGCCACAGAAGGAATTTAATAAAGTCTGAAACGGAGCCGTCACTGGAAAGTGTGCAGGGCTTGAGAGGGAGCTTGTCAGCGGAGTGGTCACAGGTATCGATGGCCGCTGGTGGCTGTCTGCCTGCGGGACGGTCCTTTCTGTCCCTTTCTGCTGTAGGGTCGGTCAGCACTGAGAGGGACAGGGGCTGGGGCTGGGGCAAAGGGGAGTGTTCATGCCGCAACTGTGACTTCAGTGCTCCCTCCGGACGATCGTTGGCGTGTTGGAGAGCGGGGCTGGTGTGCGCATAGGCCCTACTCACTCCGGAGAAGCTGCAAGTTGGGATGTTTGTGTGGAGTTTTCAGATTAAACAACAACAACTCTCTGTTGATTGGGTGAAACCCATAAAATGCGAATTTGCTCACCCCTACAGTAGCTTAAAACTGTGTGTGTGGAGGCCCACCTGTCTTGTTCCTGGGCGTTCCCCCAGAGTCTGGTCCAGCACCTGCGCATCGAAAAGCACGGGGCAGAGACTGTAGCGTGCCTCTCATTAAGGGGCACGGCGGGAGGGGGTGCGGTAAAAACTGGGTTTTCAATGACAGTTTGCTAAACTCTCTGGAGAAACGAGCCTTTGACTAGTGAGTCTCCTTTGGCTGCGTCTGGCCGGCCTTGGTGGACGTCTGCATCTCTCCTTTAAACTTCAGGGATAGAGGCCGGTTGCCTGATCAGAAAGATGGAGGTAATTAATTCATTTATGAACAGGCAACCCTGAACTTGAAAACAAAAACTTAAAAAAAAAAGAAGCCAACTTTCCTTATTTAAAAACTTGTTGCAGCGAGAAATCGAGTGCTGTCAGTGTGACATGCAGATGAAGAAAGCACACGGGGGACCTGTGGGAAAAGCGGTAAATGAGGAACACTGTGATAAATAAGACGGTGGCATCGCCGTCTCCCATCAATAATGAACGTACGTAGGTTGAGGGACGATTTCTTACACAGACACACAACGCTAGACGCCGCATATGTAGGTATCTGGAAGGCGGTGTTGTTTTGTCTGAGAGCGTTTGGACTGATCTTCTCATCCGCTTCTCTTTTCTGCCGAGCTCCGTGTTGTCGCTGGAACATGAGCAGACTCGAGAGCTGCCTACTTTTTACCAAGAATCGCGTCCTCCAAGCCCTGCTGTGCAACAGTAGCCACACCGACTGGCCGGAGAGCATGCTGGTCCCAGGCTCTCCGCGATGTGACTTCATTTTCATTGTTCCACTGCTTAGGTCACTTCCAGTTCTCATTAAAACAGGAGAAAGGGCACCAAGATAAACCAAGGGCAAGTGCTTCTCAGGGGGGCCGTGCAGCTAGAGCAGCCTGGAGGAAGCGCGGCAGAGAACGGAAAGGCCTTTCTTGCTCTTGCGTCTGAAATGCAGGCCGCTGGCCAGTGGATGGCGCTTTCCTGCCTGATCACATCCCTTGAATTCCCAGACCAATTACACAACAAAGAGCTATCTCTAATTTACTGCCAGCCCCTCCCTAACCATTTACAAGCAGTCTGTCATAGATCGGGACGCTGTCCAGAGGGGAGTGATCATCGTGTAAAGGGCTTTACAGCCTAACAGTGGGATCATTGGCTCACCTTTCTCTGTGCACCTTGCACATACCTGTGTGCATTGGCTTGTAATGTTTCCTTTACCTGATTTCATAGCCCAGTATTACACGAACTCCTGAACACCATTCTGTCTCCCCATCACACTTAGAATAGTGCTGGAGACATACACATATGTACGTACGTGTGGGATGCTTGGCAGACGTTGGGGATTCTTTATAATGCTTTTCGTGATGCTTGAACGTCTCAGGTTGGAAAGAATCTAGTCTTAACAGTCCAGATTATCTCACGATTACTACCCGTTCCTCAGTCAGCAGCCTTCACCTGCTCAGTCTTGCGCGGGGTCCATGGCACTTACAAAAGATGCAGACCAGCCTTCTGCTCTTGAGGAGGGGTGACCCACACTGACTTCCAGACAGTGGAGTCCCCTGCCCTGGGCCCCGTGTGTTCGAGGGCTGCCTCTGATCATCCTCTGGCCATGTCTCCCACTCTGTGGGACTCAAAGTATACCCCTTCCAGACCGAGTCTCCGGCGTCCAGGATCCTGCAGTCCTTTACCCAAATGTCACTGAGCTCACTCCCAGGGCCTTTGCAGGTCGGTGTCTTCCAGAATCTGACACCAAGGAACAGAACAGAGCTCCAGACAGATCCCAAAGACCACAGGGTGGCCAAGGGGTGGTTGAGGTCCCCTTGATGTAGGACAGAGTCGGACAGAGTCGGACGGAAGGGTGCTCAGCCTCCTTGGGCAGCCCATGTTCCAACACCGAACTCTGTGGAGCCCCAGGAATCTAAATTCACACCTGGTCCTCCAGGGTGTTTGGAAGCCATATTTGTTCAGGTAGGCGGCTGGACCTGTCTTATTTAAGAGGTTATTTAAAACCTTTGAACTGTTGAGCCATGGGTGGTGGGCCTCACTGGACTGGAGCCCTGTTAGAGGTAGGCTCTTCCGTAGTCTGGGCCACCTCTCAGCCCGCCAGCTGCCGGCTTCCATCCTCGACCACCCCCTCCGGGGGCCAGTCCCCTGAAAGCACGCTTGGCCCTCAGCGCTTGGAGCAGGGGTTCTCAGCCTGCCTGTGGGGAAGGGGAGCTCTCTGTAAACGCTCTGAAAATTGCAAGGGCTCATTTGCGTATGAGCTTTTTGCATTGGGCTGTGAGAAAGCCTTTGCATTTCTCTATTAACGAACACCTCGTCGCCTCATTTCCTCACGTGAAGCACGCCGGGGTGTTTTCGCTGGAGTCGAGCAGCTCTGCTCGCGTAAACGCACAATCGGCGACGGCGAATTCAGAACTGCAGGACTTGCTGTTGATGGAGAAATAGGAGCGTGGCTATTCCTGGGTGTAGTCTTCACCACGAAAACGGGGATTGGGTTTAATGTCGACCCTTGGAGATCTGATGTGGCCCTGTTACTGGAAAAACACACCTTTAGCCAAATTCTGGCTCATAGCGGGGTCTGTATTTGGGCTGCCCCTCTGCCCCCCTGCTCCTGAGAAGAAATGGGGTTTTAGCACAGGTTCAGCTCAGACCGGGACGGCACACTGCTTGGTTTCTCCATTTTGGGGGCACAGACTGCTCAACTCCGAGTCTTCCTCGAGGCGGGAGGAGCCCTCCTTCTACTGTTCAGGAAGGAACCCAGCACAGGACAGAACACGAGAAAGGAAACGGGGTGGCAGCACCCTTCACTGGCCTCCAACCCAGCAGGGGAAAGTCACAGAGGGTTGCCACCGACCCCCCGAAATGCTCCATGGTGTGTGTTTCAAATTAAAGTAATTTGATTTTATTTTGAAAACGCAGAGATGATGTCAAAACTCCCTTTGAGGCCCATGATTGGTGATGCCCCAGGGGCGTCACAGAAACCAAGGTGGTTCCTCTTGGAAAACCCGGCCCTGCTGGAATAGTAACTTGGCCACAGAAGTTTCCTCTGGTAATTAGCAATTTGTCCCCCAGTCCTATTCAATAGTGCTAATGAATTAAGCATATGCTTTTAACTTTTCTCACCACACTGCCTCCAGGCAGTCTTCTTCCTTCTCTGGAGTGATGTCTTGGACGAACACGAACATAAGAAACAGACAAATGTTACTGGTCCCAGATGACCGCATTCCCCGCCTCCCAGCTCCGACCGTGAATAAGACTGGCAAACAGCTCCAGACTTAAAGATTTTTTTTTTTTTTTTAAGATTTATTTATTCATTCATTTGACAGACCGAGACCACAAGTAGGCAGAGAGGCAGCAGAGACAGAGGAGGAAGCAGGCTCCCCGCCGAGTAGAGAGTCCGATGCGGGGCTCGATCCCAGGACCCTGAGATCATGACCCGAGCCGAAGGCAGAGGCTTTAACCCACTGAGCCCCCCAGGCGCCCCCAGACTTAAAGACTTTTTAAATAAGCCTTTTCCCAAGGCCAGTTCTGGCTTGGCTGTCTTCAGAGTGCCTGGGGGCCCTCCTGATGTGTGTGTCTTGGAGGACACGGCATTGGGGCCAGGGTGAGCCTGGAATTCCGTTTGCGTATTCTGGTTGGTGCGGACAGCGCGGGGACGTGTGCACAGAAGACACCGGGCATGAGGCCTGCAGAGCACGGCCGGCTGGCCTTGGGCTTGGGGCTGGGCAGGCCTCTTACTGGTAGGGAGGACGTGCTCTGGCCTGCCTGTGTTTCCGCCGCAATGTCCTTGTGCCAGGCCGGGGACAGGAAGACAACCCATAACTGCCCTCCAAGGGCTCCCAACTGGGGGCACACTGGAAGTGTGAGAGGATGGACCCTGGGGAGTGCCGACCTTTCCTCCCCCAGGGCACACCACCTCCCTGTCCCCTGGCCGTTGTGGAGAGCTTGGGGAAAACGGAGGTAGAGATTGCCTGCAGAGTCTTCCTAATTCCCCCAGGGTGGGGAAGTCTGTGGACACCAGATCAGAGGTGTGGCTGTGCCCCATCACTCTGGCCATGTCCACGGCCTCCCAGAGGCAGCCAGTCACACGAGGATTCCCCGCTGAGTGGGGAGGCCTGGCCTGTGTGTCCATGCAGGGCCCTGACGCTGCTCTGTCCTTTGCAGACGGACCGTGCCCTATGGACTGTCCAACTACAGAGGAAGCTTCCGGGGAAGGAGGTCCACAGGGCCATTCCCGCAGAGCTCGCAGCCCTCCGAGTGGAGCCCGCGCTGCTCTTGTGTGCAGAGCCAGGACAGCGCCTGCTTGCACTTCTGCGCCCGCACCCTGGCTGTCAGCAGGTATGACGCCCCCGTCACACTCCCCTGCAGATCTGGAGTTCTGGGCAAGTGAGAGGAGGCGGGAAGAGTCTGCGCAGGGGCGTGGGGCGGGGCGTGGGGCGGGGCCTGGGGGCGGGGCTCAGGGCGGGGCCTGGGAGGGCGTGGCTGTGCCCTGGCGGGGGTGGTCTGGAGCATGACCTTGGCTTCAGAGGTGGGTCCAGCCCTCTTGGTCCCTTTCAGAACAGAGCCTGCAGGGCGGCTGCAGCAGTGTCTGGTCTCCAGACACACTTCTGGACTGCCCAGCGCTTTGCCAAAATCTGCATAAGTCGCCAACATTTAAAGATTGAAGAATTACCCATCCCTGCCACTGTGTATTTTTAGCTTCTTGCAAAACAGCAGATGGGACCATCTGGCCCCAAGGGGCCCCACCTCCCCTCCTGGCCTGTAGAGGCTGGAACCTCGTGGGAGCCACTCCCATCCAGGGAGACGTGCGTCCCGCATCTGCCTGCGTCGCCCCTCACCTTACTTCGGGGACCTCAGGAGCCGACTCTGGCAGCTAAGAAGTTTGTGAATCTGTGTGGACCTGAGTAGATGAGCAGACCCCAGGTTTGGCCCCGGGTGGCATTTGCTCAAGTGCACGGGTGCCATTGAGGTCAGGGACCCCGGATTCTCTGTCCGAAGCCCCAGGGCCAACCTTATTTTCTTTGGCTTCGTAACATCCAGTGAATAACTGAGGAGCGAGTGGACTGTGCTCGGGTCAGAGTCTGCCCGCATGTGCTCAACCTTGGATGCCGCGCCCGAGATGCCATCCCTGGGGAGTGCGCTAATGTCCCCGCTGGGAAGAGGAAGTCCTAATTTGGCACCAAAAAACCAGCCGCATGGAAATGCGGGTCGATTCATTAACACCAGCTCTCTCCCCACAGGAACTCAAGGACGGCAACAAATCCTGACAAAGAAGAGCCAGCCAGCGGTGCCAACGGGGGCCTGCGTCCAAGGAGGTGAAACTGCTTTCTGAGGCGTCACACCCTTGGGGACAAGGAGGATGTGAGGGTGGCATGTGGTCGTGAGGACAGCCGGTGGGAGCCCCAGCACGCACGGGGTGCGGCATCCACAGGGGACGGGGCCTTCGGTACATTATCTCTGGGGGCAGAGCAGGCTGGAGCTGTGGACAGTCACTGTCACTGCCCGGCCCCTGGGCAGCCACTCTCCGTCACAGAATTGACGCCTTGCATCCCTTGCAGCTTCGGAGCGGCGACAGCTGGCTCTGGACTTCACTGGGCCCGGCCCAGACACAGCTAGCTGGCCTGCTGCTCGGACACAACCCTCCCCCGACCCCAACAGCCCCGGCTCAACTACCTGGGCCCAGGTGTCGCCTTTTCCAGAGGCAACATGTGGTCGTTACCAAAAAAAAAAAAAATCATTTCTTCTCTGCAGCAGCTGATTCTGGCGAGCGGTGACTTATAGCAGCTTGGCTTGGCAGTAAGGCCCCCGTGTCCCCACATTGGTTTTTTGTTTTTTGTTTTTTAGCCTGCTTGTCTTTGGTATGAGAGATTCCGAGGGTTTCTCCAGCCAGACTGGGTTTCTTTGTCATCCTGTCAATCAGGAATTGTTATGAATGGCCCGCACATCTCAATGGGACGGTAATTCATGTCCATAATAGCCTGGAGGTGGCTTGGGTTCCTACAGGGACTGATCAAGGGAAGATTAAACCGTGCTCGGTACACAGGAGGCTTTCCGAATCAGTGCCAGCGGCTTCTCGGCATCCAGGGAGACCCTTCGGCACCCGGAACACGAACGGAGACAGTGGCGGGGCGGGCGAGGCGGCAGAGAGAGGCCCCAGAGAGCACGAGCCAGGCCCCAGCTGGTCCCAGCCTTGCCTTTTCTGTCTCTTTCCTTTCTTGCTCTTCTCGCCCCACACCCATACTCCTCTCGGCGAGGGCGGGGTGGGACTAAAGCCGTCCGTCCTTCCCCTCATTTATTCACCCCTCATGCACCTGTGAATCGCGCACCTGGGACGCACTGGGCACGGTTCTAGAAGTCGGGGACGGCAGGGCGCGAGGCAAAGCGTCTGGCCCTGTGGAACTTAAATAGTGGGGGAGCGGGCAGCAAACAGATACGGTCTCCCTCCTTATCCATGGGGCTACGTGCCCAGGCCCTCCGTGGACGCCTGGAACCACGGCCACTACCGAGCCTCGTCTGTACTGTGCTTTTTCCTCCACGTACACACCTCTGGGAAAGCGTGGTTTATAAATTAGGCACAGGAGAGAGTGACGACAATAGCCCACCCTAGACTAGAAGCAGCAAAACAGTCTGCTGTAATAAAGGTTCTGTGAATGTGCTCTCTCTGGCTCAAAACAGTTCGGTCTGTACTTGGCCTCCTTGCGAGGAGGGAATGACAAGATGCTGTGTGGGGAGGAGAGGGAGCTGGACACGCAGGCCCGTGATGCAGCGCGAGGCTACTGGGGACCCTCTGAGAGTGTCAGAGGCAGGGACGTCTGCTTCTGGGCCGTGGCTGACAGCGGGTGACTGAAACCATGGCTAAGAGGGG
The DNA here is from genome assembly GCF_022355385.1 of Mustela nigripes. Lineage (NCBI taxonomy): Eukaryota > Metazoa > Chordata > Mammalia > Carnivora > Mustelidae > Mustela > Mustela nigripes. The sequence goes on from NC_081563.1 coordinate 136,993,349, forward strand.
ACCACTGTACGTGAAATAACAGAGCGAGACAGATGAGGGACAGTAGGAAGGCAGGGTCGGGCCAGGAAGTGCTGGGGCTGGTTGTAGTTTGGGATCTGGTGGACAGCATGGTCTCCCTGAGCAGGTGACGTTGGCTTAGAGACCCTCAGGAAGTCAAGGGGTGAGCCAGGGGGATGAGGAAGGGGAAGAGATTTCAGGCAGGGACCACACTAAGTGCAAAGGTCCTGTGGTAGGAATGTGCCCGGTATGTTCAAGGAAGGTGAGAGAGCTGTGCACAGAGAAAGTACGAGGTTGCTTCAGCTGTTGCTCTGTTACTGTCGTCTTGACGGTCCAGAAGGTGAGGAAGGTAGCACAGGTGCTACCCCCTGGGGCCGGAAAGGTGGTTCTTCCAGGTCTTTGCGATTCATGTAAAGCTCCTGTAGGAAGATTTACTCAGGAAGAAACATCTTTTCTTATAAGCCACGGTCCCTACTTGCCTGCAAGACTCAAGTTAGTAATTTCCAGATTCACATTCTCAGAGTGGAAGCTTGCCACCGTCCCGAGCTTATGATAATCGAAGCCGTGACCAGGCTGCGGGGCAGCTCCCAGAGGCCACGTCTGCTAGTGTGGTTGATTCACACCTTCCTGGGCGGATGGCAGGCTCTGAAATTGCCAAGAAGCACTGGCGAGAAGGTTCAGCAAAGCAGGCAGCGGGGCTAGAGGGAGCGCGGGGGGGAAGTCGCCTGTACAGGCAGTGGGAGCTCTGCGGCGCTACATGCCTTTCTGTCTTTCACCTCTTTCTCCGGGACAGGCTGAAGTCAGGGACGGACAAAGTGAGCGGGCCTTAGGCCTCCAGCATCAAATGCTTCCCCGGGCAGGGCTCCTCGTTCAGCCTGTAGCTCTGCAGTTTTAGGAGCCCCCGCCAAAGCAGGCCCGCGGCACCCCGTTTCGGGGGCCTCAGTCCCTGCTCCTGCCCACTTCACATTCCCACCTCTTGGAGGTCAAGGAAGGCGTTTTGCCCCCGGGGAGAAAAACCCATCAAGAGGGTCCTCACTTAACAATATCGCCCTACCCCAAGAAAGCCCCCGTCCAAAGGACCCGGTTTCTCTAATGGGTAAAATGATCCCAGATGTGCCCCAGAGCCTGACGCCCGTGGCTCGGGTTTCATGCAGGAAATTGTTTTTGGAGTGGTAGGGCACGTTGGAAAGCCACTTGCTAGCTTTCTCCTTCTCCTGGAGGAGAGGTGGGCTCTGAGCTGGCTTTGCACACGTGAACGCGCATCCTCTTGTACGCGACGCAGCGGGTGGTGGGAGTATGTGACACTCACGTCCTGACATGGGGCGGCCCCGCGGTGGGAGCCGGGAGGGCGCTGGGCGTCGATTCTGGGTGCAGGTCGTAGCTCTGCGGAGTTGAGGACTGTGAAGCTTATCGGATGTAGACAGATTTTCAGCTGTGTGTCGTGCCCACCGGAAAGAACAGATCTTAAAAAAAAGAAAGAAAAAAGAACAATGTTTGTGATGTTTGCGACCAGCAAAGGAGTCCATGAGTATCTGTGGGCTTTGAACCCCGGGCGGTGGCTGAGTGTCTGCTTTTGGTCGGGCCCTGACTTCCTGTGCCTTTTGCGGGTCGTCAGACCAGGGCACGGCGGGCCTCTTCCCGGGGAGCCACAGTAAAGGCAGCCAGCTGCAGCTCAGGGCCATTTGCGAGAATATTTGCTTTCATGAATAAATGTGGATCTTTGGGGAATGGCTTCAAAATAAGTCACAAATGCAAACCCTTTGTAAATTATGTAAATTCCTATTTATCTATATAATCGGCAAACACTGGGTCACGCCCAGCAGCTCACGACCGGCTCCGGCTGTGCTTTCGGCCAGCCCAGGATTACTGGATCTGACAGAGGGGCGCGGGACGATGTCACCAACAGGGACGGCCCCTCCCTCCGCCCCTCCGCCCCCAAGCCCCAGCCCCCACCAGCAGAGAGAGGAGAACCTCCATTTGAGGCATGCCCAGGTCACCCTGCAGAGAAATTCAAGGTGGTGGGGGACCGAGCCGTGGCCTTGACCAAATGTTGAGTTCTCCCATGAGTATTTCCTAAGTTATTATAGGTATGAAACTGAGTATCTGCCGTGAGGAAGCAGAAGGGACTGGTTTGCCAGCAGGGGTGTGTAGTGTAGAGAAGCAATTATTTATTTCGAGACTGTTCCTTACTTCAATTCCTTTACGTGGATCTGTTAAAAGTAAAGCCACTATATAGAGAGAGAGATTTTAAATTGTGTTCTGAATCCAAACTCCTCATCCTTAGCGCTTGAATCCGATTTTTAAAACGCATATGAACTGTTTGGCTCTGTGGCAAGATGGTATCTTGGAGAGAAATTCATTCGTTGTGCTAACACTCAGAAAATACTAACTGTCAAATGCATAATAAAAAAATCTTGAAGTTTTCTCTGATTTGTGGGTTTTTCTCACTGGTGTTCTATGCATGGTTACACATCGACTTTTCATGGACCTCTGGAGAGCTCGGAGGGAGTTACAGTCCAGGAAGTGGAATCCATCCAAAGTCAATTATGGAGGGAGGCGAGCGTGGGGCTGCTTGAATTTAAGGAAGGAGCGGGATTTGGGGACCATCTGAGCAAGATAAACAATTCAAGGCAGCCGGGAAGAGGGAAGTTTGGGGAGAGGATTGGCTCCTTTCCCTGGCGCTGTCCTAGTCACTTGGTGGAGCCCCCGAGTGGCCACAGCAGGGCTGGGGCAGGAGTCCGGGGACAGGGCAGTCACGGCCGGCAACCGGCGGCCGACCCGAGCGGTCCCGTATATGGCCGTTTCGTTTTGCTCTGCTGCGTACAGCTCTCGAGAATGAGCAGCCAGAAGTGACCACATTCTGTTTGATTTCCTCCCTCCCTTGCAGTCACTTTAAGCCTTGAGGACGGCGAAAGCGTCTCTCTGGGCTGAAGAGTCAGAACAGGCTTCGGTTTCTTCATTTTCTTCCCTCCAACCTCCTTTCTCTTTCTCTCTTTTGCCTCAAGGATTGGAGGCGCCCCGGGCCGGGAAGTGGACCGAAGCTCACCAAAGAGCAAAGGGGAAACCCGGGATTCTGAGTGGGCTTGATCACATCCAGTCTGAGAAAACCCAAGAGCCTCTCATTTTAGTGAAACTCACTTCGAGAATTGTGGCCTCGATGCACTGGGAGTCCCGACAGGAATTTTCTGCTGCAGGACGTGAGGCCGTGCGGCAGTGGCTGCCAGAGCCCAGGGGAGGCACGAGCGCGATCTGTGCCGGGCACCCACAGAAATGCCACAGACACAGGGTGGCCGAGGAAGGGAAGGGGAGTCCACGGGGCAGGGAGCAGGAGCCGCTGCGGGATGGGCGGGGCCCAGGGGCGGAAAGCAGATGCGGGGCTCCTGGTTCAAACCTGTCAGAATTTCGGGATGGGGACAGCAGAGCACCTGGCCCGATGAGGGCATCCCCGCCAGTCTGGGGGCCCTGAAGTCCAGCAAGAGGGCCAGTGAGCCAGAAAGCTGGCTTTGCCCCTGAATCACCAAGGGGCCTAGCCTTCAGCCGGGCCTCAGTTTCCTCGTTTATAAAACGGGCATGATAAACAGCGGCCTGCCTACCTCCTTGCTTTGCCCAGAGATCCAATCGAAAGAAAAAAAATCATTTAAAAAATGTTTTTAATCCTGAACTCACAGCAGGCATGAAGCCTCATCTCCACGTGTTCCAGGTTTCTCCGAACTAGTCACTAGCTCCTGTTTTGACTCAAAGTTTCTCACGGAAGCACATCTTTGAAGTTAGACTATCTCTCAAAGTAATAGAATTTGATTTATAGACATTGTCAGGATAGTTGATTCCCCCCTACCCCAGAAGACACATATTCTCTAAATCCCCAAATTCTTTTATAGGAATTCTTAAGTCTCCCAAAGCTCGAGCAAATCAGTTACCTGTTATTCAGGCCGTTATGAACCCACTTGGGTCCTTCAGTCATCGGGTATGTGATTTCTTCTTTCTCTCCTGGCAGGAACGCTCGGAGCCGTTGCGATCTGAGCAGTATTTAGCACGGGGAAATTTAAGAATTAGTCACCATCAGGGCCCGGAGGAATGAATGCAACCAGGCTTCCGCCAGGTGTATGTCATTAATCCTTCCAGCCTTCCAGAATGACGTACTGCGCGTACCTGGCAGCAGGTGAAGGAAGGAACGGAAGAGGCAGAAGTGCTGGGGCCCGGCCCGGCCCGCCACCGAAGGCGCCCGGGGGATGTTTGTAACGCGGCCTGAAGAGGAGGGCTGTCGGGCCCGGGGTTGGTGGTGGAAGGAGGGCTTCCTGGAGGAGGTGAGTGAGGATGAGCCAAGCCAAGCCCTGGGGGGAAGGGCGCCCCAGCTGAGCAGAGGCTTAGGGAAGCCCAGGGGCCGAGGTGGGGGCCTCAGGGAAGGCCAAGGGGCTGTGGCTCTCGGTGGGTCAGACTCGGTGTGGGGGGGGGGGCGCAGACGCGGGCAGGAAGGGAGAGCGGTGGGGGTGACGACCACGGTCACGACGAAGCATCCGGAGCCAGCTCTGTCCTCGAAACCCCCCATCATTTCCGCACGCCTGAAACGGGCCGGGTCCACCAGCTCCCTGTCTGCAAGCTCTGCGCGTCCGAGGGAAAGACACTTGTCCGTGGGCCGATGGGCTTTTGTCTTGGCTTTAGACACACCCCTGGCCTGGGACTTCCGACACGAGCCCCAGAAAAGAGGGGGGCTGCTCGTCCACTGGGGCGGGAAGGGGACATTTCCCGTGTGCCACGTATTGGGTCTGGCCCGTGCCCAGTGGGGTTCGTGGGGTTCGGGCCAGAGGAGCAAGCGCGCGGGTCCACACGGGGCCCAGAGCACAGGCATCTGCGGACCCGGCGTGCGTGTTTTCGGCTTCGTGGGCCGCCAGCGGCGCTGCCGCGGGGACAGCAGCCACCACGGAAGGGGTGCCCACGCGCCAGGAAAACGCGGGGGGCGGAAGCCCGCAGGGGGCTGGATTCCCCGGAGCCTGCCCCGGGCCAGCCCCGGAACTGACGGTTCTGGAGTCGTGAACTTTCTGTGTCCTCGTCCGTCTGAAGCCGGCTCCGTGTCGGTGCGCCGGGTGCTCGCTTGGGCAGGGGAGCGGTTTAGGCGGTCAGCTGTGTCCCCCTCACTGTTCGGGGATGTCGTTCTCCCCGGAGGTCAGTACCACGGCCGAGACGTGTCCCTGAGACCGTGGCTGTGCTGCGGCAGCGGGTCCTCCGGTCTCTGTGGTGCCGTCAGGACTTCTCCCTCCGCTTGGTGACTCGCGTCCGCTTGGGCATCTCCGTTCCTCCGGCTTAGACCCGTGGGCGCTCCGCGGCAGGACCTCCCGCCCGAGGGTCCTCACCCCCCAAGCCCTCCTTTCACAGCTCTCCGCCCACCACTACCCCGCCCCGCTGCGGTTTCCGGGGGCCCAGGAAGCGCTCGTCTGGAGTCCACGTTTGCTCTGCGTCTCCCACCCCTGCGCACCTGTTTCCTTCCTTCTCTCGTCCCCTCCCTCCCCTCCCAGATTTATTCATTTATTTGAGAAAGAGCAGCGAGAGCGAGAGCGAGCAGGAGTGAGCAGGGAGGGGCAGAGGGAGAGAAAGAATCCCAGGCCGAACCCGCACCCAGGCTCGATCCCACGACCCTTAGATCACGACCGGAGCCGAAACCAAGAGCTGGAGGGCTTCACGACTGAGCCACCCAGGCGCCCCATTTTCTTCCCTTTCTGAGAGTCTGAGTTCAGGGCTGAAAATCCAGACCTCTCGTTAGACCGTATTAAGTCATCCCAGAAGCGAGGCTTCCGTGACGCTGACTACCAGCCAGTCCACAGGTCTTTCTAGGGGTCTCCCCTCGCACACGGAGCCCAAGCGCATGCTTCGTTCTCCTGTTGGTTCAGAGTTAGGTGTCGCCTTTGTAAATCTTCAATATAATTCCAGCCCACAGGTTCTGTCGTTGTTCTCATCTTACAGATGATCCAGAAAACCGAGGCCCAGAGAGGTCACGAGCCCCGGGTCCCGTAGCTGGTCGCTAGCCCTCGGCTCTCCGCAAGGTGCCTACTCACCCTCGTAGATGGTGCATCTGTGACAGGACACAGTGAGGACGTGAGGCTCATGATAACTTGATGAAGATTTTTTAAATTAAAGCATTTAACAAGTGATACTTTTCCGTGATTCAAAAATTAAAACTACTCCCCAAAGTTGCCCTCAGCCCCTGTGCTCCTGCACCCACTGTAGGGAATCAGTTCTCCGACTTTCCAGTCTACCTGCCGCTTTCTGCTTGTGAGGTCAGGGGCGCAGACCAGCACGTGGTTGCTCTTCTCTCCTTCCGCAGAAGTTGGTGTCCAACACTGTGTGATTTTTTTTTTTTTCCTGATTCCACTTTTTACACCAAATGATAGATTTTTTTCCCTGACATCAAACACGCATCATTTCGTACCCCTGTTCTCCGACGCTGCGCCTCCTGCCGGGTGTCCAGCGGTCCAGTTCAGCCCCGACGCCACCTTCCCAGAGTGAGCGTCAGATTGTCCCGGTGGCCCCTTTCCAGACCCCAGCACCAGTGGGGGCCCTGGGGACTCATGCTTCTGCCCAGCTGACTACAAATTTGAGGGTTCACACAACCCTTGCCCCCCATCAGGTCGATAATTCACTAGAGTGACTCCTAGAACTCTGAAAAGCTCTTCTGTCCCTGTCGTAGCTTTATCACGAAGGACACGACTCAGGAAGAGCCAAGTGGACGGGTTGTGGAGGGTGCCGTGTAGGGGAAGCGGGCGGCAGAGCCACAGGGAGCGTCCGGGAGCTTTCGAAGCCCAACATGTTCCCGACACATCCAAGTATTCCCGGCCCAGGAGCTTTTAGGGTTTGTTGCTGGTTCATTACATAGACACGATTGATTACATCAGTGGCCACAGGCGACTGAACCCCGTCTCCAGGCCCTCGCCCCTTGGAGGTCATGGGGTGCACTGAACGTTCCGGGCCCTTCACCCTGGCTTGGACTTTCTGGCTCTTGGGCCCAATCCTGAAGGAGCCCACCCCTCCCCGATGAGCCACCTCATGGACATACAAAAGACTGTCAACTCTGTGCCAGACACTGGGGACAGGGGCCCAGTATTTATTTTCTATTATACCATAAGCCCGTACTTATTTTGACCTTGCTTTTTGGCTTCATATAACTGGAAGATGACTATCCCATGGCCTGTTCAGTGGGTACCCGTTGACAGACAAAACTGTCAATACTGTATTATGACAAGTAAAGCCCCAGCGACTAAGGCCGAAGCTCCCATGTGGGCATCTGCTGGGCGGGGGTGGGGGTGTGTGCGGGTAGACGCATCTGCTGGGCAGGGGTGTGGGTAGACGCCCGGAAGGCAGCCCGCCGTGTGAGAAGGTAAACGCTTCTGGGGTTTTGGTGGATATGCTCGTATTTGAGGAATGTTCATTATCATCCCCACTTCCGGACGAGCCGCCGACCTGAGGCTCAAAAAGGAGAAATCGTTTCCCCAAAGCGACACCGCGAATGAGGAGGTAGGAAGGACACCCCTTATCCAGGGGGCCGGACAAGTGGGGAAAACGCTGCTGCGGGGAAGCGAGACGGAGGTGGTTCAGCGGCCGGAGCGCTAGGAGAGCAGCAAGCGGGATGGAGGCAGCAGGAGCCCCTGGAAGTTGTTGAGAACCGTCCCCTTCCTCCCATTCTGCTGGAGGTGATGGATTTCTTGCCGGAATTTTGGTGACATGGGGCAGCACAGTGGGAGCCCTTAACTACACAGAATGTGTCTTCCCTGGTCCTTACTGTTGGTGATACCTCCTTCTGCATGGGCTGGCTGGCTGGTGGTCCAGCCCTTTGCAGAAAGGCCGGTCACCACCCCCCAAAATAGTTTTTGCATCTTTTTACCACGTTGAGAATCTTTCCCTCATTGAGAATGCAAAACCCAAGGTCTGTATCCATACATGCCAAGGATTTTGGGGGTGTCTGTAAAGCCCCTTCGGTAAAAGCTTAACCCCACCCCCAGATTAGACCTCTGGTAGCACAGCTGAGGCCACACCACCCCACTGCTCTGCCACATCTGACCGGACCAGGACTGGGCACTGAACAAGGCCTCCACCAGCTCGGAAGTGTGACAGTCTGAGGGAGCTGGTCAATGTTGGCCGTGAAGGACCTCAGAAAGGGGCTCCCTTTTCTGCCTTTACATAGAGTGCTGAAGAAAGCTGGGCCCTGGAGACAGACAGACGAGCAGGGAAGCCATACTCCTGGGAGAGCGTATCCGCACGGAGCCTGGTTCTTAGTGACGGTCCTGGTCTGAACTTCATACGCGGATTTCATGCAACCAGACATTTTCCTGTCCTTTCATAATCCCTCCAGTTCCTGAAGCTCAGGTAAAGGGGTAAGAATTCGAATGTGGGCATCCTCTTCTAACCTAGCAACCAGAACCCAGGACTCACCAGCTCTTGCTGCCTCAAGTCCGAGGGAAAAGGGAGAGCCCTATCTCCAGTGGCTCCTGTCCCGAGTCCTGGCTCCGTTGTGAGCACGCCGACCTGGGTGACGTGTCTACCCTCCAACCGGCCACTGGGCCAGGACGATATGGCACGAGGATGGGCCCGGGCTCTGAAACTCACAAAGCTCTTGGACCAAAGGAAGTTTGGATGCTTCTCCTAGAAGTAGGGAAAATGGGTGACGGGCAGCAAAGCCCATAAAGGCGTGTTCAGGTACCTGGTTGTCCAAGGCTGTTGATGAAGACATCCTGCCTGTCTTGAACGAAGTGAATTAAGTGCATCTTCCAAGTGAAACCATGGTTTTCATCAATTTCCAGTATGAGATGATCTTGACAGGGTTGTTCAGAGACTTGTTTCTGAGAACGCACGTCCCCAGCATTTGTCACTGGAGAAGACCGGTGAGCTCTTTATTTCCGTCCATGCCCCGTGGCCCAAGCAACAGCCTAGTGTTAAAAGTAGGGGAAAGAGACCATTTGTAAGGGAAAATACGCCTTCTTTTAAAAAATGGTGTTAGAAGAGGCTGTCTCCCGTGTTGCCGTGCAACTCCAAGTTTGAGGCCAGTGAGTGTGGAACTCATTCGGAGATGCCCGAGACAGTTTTGTCCACAGCCATGTCCCCGTTCCGGCCACGGGCAGGGCATCCAGAATTTCAAAGTTGAACCTGCCATATCTTAAGTATTTGTGCACTTAGTTGCTTGGATCAAGAACCAGGGGAAACATTTTCCTACGAATTAATCAACTAGCCTTGGGATCAAGGAGCCGTATTTACAGGAAGAGGTTAGAGCTCAGGAAACACCACCCCAACTTAGAATTGAACTGAATCTTCCTCAGAGTTAATTCGGTAGCTAATGCTGGCTCAGGCATTTTAAATGGGACCCTTGCTTAGGAACGGGGTAGGATGAATTCTAAGGGGGTTTTCCTTTTCTCTTGGTTTATATAAATATGAAGCCAGCATTAAAACCAACCAACCAACCAACCAACCCCCAGTTCCTGAGAGCCAGCTGTTTACAGGCTCCTTCTCTCTCTATGCCTCCCACGAGCCCAGCCTCCTGCAAGGCCCACTCGTCCTCAGCCCCGTCCCCGCTTCTGCCTCCCAGAGGCCAGAGGGAGCTGCCTACGTGGGTTCCTCCTCGTAGTGGGTAGAACAAGAAGCTGGAGGCGGAGGTGGAGGTCAAGGTTGGAGACCTCACAGTTAGCTCTGTTAATTCATAAATAGCTTGTCTTGCACGGAACTTTGTCATTTTTGCTTAGTGCTCGTTCCTCCCTTTGCCTCCCTCGTGAGGGAGGATCTACTGCTGTATTTACCGCTGTAAACTCAGTACGTAGACAAGCACCCAGCCCATGCTGTAAACTCAGTACTTAGTCAAGCACCCAGCCCTTGACATAAACTCAGGACTTAGCCAAGCACCCAGCCCATGCTGTAAACTCAGTACTTAGCCAAGCACTTAGCCCTTGCTATAAACTCAGTACTTAGCCAAGCACCCAGCCCTTGCCATAAACTCAGTACTTAGCCAAGCACCCAGCCCTTGACATAAACTCAGGACTTAGCCAAGCACTCAGCCCTTGCTATAAACTCAGGACTTAGCCAAGCACTTAGCCTTTGCTGTAAATTCAGGACTTAGCCAATCACCCAGCCCATGTTGTAAACTCAGTACTTAGCCAAGCACTCAGCCCTTGCCATAAACTCAGTACTTAGCCAAGCACTCAGCCCTTGCCATAAACTCATTACTTAGCCAAGGACTCAGCCCTTGCTATAAACTCAGTACTTAGCCAAGCACTCAGCCCTTGCTATAAAATCAGTACTTAGCCCAGCACCCAGCCGTTGGTCAAATTCCAAGAACACTTGTCCGGTGAATGGAGACACAAGTATCACAGGCTTCTGACGTTGATGGTCTTGGGGGCTGCTGGAAAAGCACAGACTGTTACTGCCCAGGAGTTTCACCAAGTGAACTTCACGGTGAGGCACTGTGGGAGCAAAGGGGAACAGGGTCCACTTTTCGGGGCGGGACATAGAACAGATGCCTGTCAAGAAAAGGGCTCCTCCACGGTCCAGCAAGTCCCATAGTCACCTGTGCTACCTGTCCCCTTCGGGGAGCCCCCAGCCTTGCCAGTCCTCAGGGTGCCCACCTGAGCAGTGGGGATGCTCTTCCCATTTGCTGACCCCCGCGGGCTGGGCTGCTGTGGTCTTCAGAGGTCCCGGTGACAACACATTGAGTGCAGGCCCAGCCCGGGGCCAGACCACTTTGTGGGGCTGAGAGTTTCTGAGAGGCTATTTTTCTTTGGAAATTTATGTGGAATTTGGCTCAAAGTAGAAGAGATAATTTGAATTTTCTTATGATTTTTTAAAAAAATGTTGGACTTTACTAAGAAAAAAATCATTCATTTCCCTTGTTTGGGTTAAATTTTACTTCACTCGTGTGATTATGTATTAACAGAGTAGGGTTCTGGTTGACTAGCGGACATAAGGCCTGTTTTGAAGACATTGAATGAAGTATTTGTCATTTTATTTTGCATGTTTTTGTTTGTATTTCAGAGCCAACAGACAATTTTTTTCAACCCCTTGGAAGGTTCCCAAGCCACAGCCCTGGCTGCCATAGGGTTCCTTACTAACGTGGGTCCAATACCGCCCACGTTCCGACAATTGGTGTGGAGAGAGAGAGTGGAATGCTGGACGTTTTTGTTAGTCCTTGGGTCCAAGAGCGGTTGCTTTGTAGCAGACCATCTCAGAACTTGACGGCTCAGGAAAGATGGCCATTTGTCCTTTCCCACAAGCCCGCGGCTCATCTGTAAGACTTTGCTGCCCTGGACCAGGTGCGGCTGATGTCAGCGGGCTGGCGGGAATGTCTGTGGTCAGCTGGGGGTTTGCTGGGGACTGGCCAGTCTGGCGTAGCCTCGGCGGGGGGGTACTGGGCTCTGCTGCTTGTGATGCTTTGTCTCCCAGCAGGCCAGCCTGGCAGAGCCAGAAATTGTGGGGTGGGGGGCTCCAAATCCTACTGTTCCAAGAGAGGCAGAGGCAGAGGTGCCCCCCAGAACTGAGGGGAGCACAGCGACAAGCTTTGTGCCTTGAGCAGTGACTGCAAAGGGCATGGTTGTTGAGGAGGTGGGGACTGGAGTCGCCGGTCGACATTTATCACAGCCGAACAGTCGTTTGCGTTTCTCATTTCAAGGAAATGTTCAGTCTTAGCAAGAACCGTGGCTTCGTGAGGCCCGCCTGAATTCTGTCAGCGCTCTCCGGTGCCAGTCTATGTCCCCGCAACCTTCTGCCCAAGGCCGAAGTTGCAAAAGGCAGGCTTGCCAAGACGCTACCTCCCGGCCTCAGGCCGTGGGGCATCCACAGGCGCCTGGTGGTCCCAGGGCTTCTCGGAGGTGGCAGCTGTGCGGGCCAGAGCTCTGCTCTTTTCTGCTGGCCTTGGGCAGGTGCATTAGCCCCAGCGTCCGGCACTTTGTGGGCTGGACAGGGCAGCACGGGTTGCGCACAGGGTCCTGAGGATCCGGGAGATGGTACTTGTCAAGGGCTTGGGGAGCTGGAGACGCGTTGAACAAGCGCCGTAAGCATTAGCGGCCTTCATTCTTCCTTCCACAGCTCAGCTCCCAGTCCGCACGCGGGGACGTCTGGGGACTGCACGAGTTAGCCACGTGAGCCCCCCTTTTCTGAGAGCAGAGACATGGAGAGCACGTGCGGGAGAGGAGACAAGGACATAGGGCCCGGCTCTTGGGGTCTTGCTAGGATCAAAACGGCTCCCTGATCCCCTGTGCCAAGTCCCAGGCTTGGGCTATTACACGACCAACAGGAGACCAGCGGGAGATGACTGAAGGATTTTTCTAAGAACTTCAAACTCTCCCTTTTCTCTAGTAGAATGATAAAACAACAATGACCGTGAAGGGCAAAAGAATGTTATGGGGGGGGGGGGTCCCAAGCGCCTTGAGCTGGGTGTGGAGTAGGGGCCGGGGGGAAGCCTTCTTCCGAGGGACAGACTCGGCTGGAAGCCAGATGGCTGCTGGAGATGGGGGCACCGGTGGGAGAGGGTTAGAATGTTCTCAGGGAAAAGGACTGTGAATGGATCCTCTCACATTTGAAATGGGACACTTTGGCTCAGGAGGAACCTTCCGGGCATGGGAACTCCTGAGCCCAGATGGTGGGAAAATCCTCCGAAAACTTCGGGATTTGGGTCTGTGCAGCTGGGCGGCAGCTGCGGGCCTGGAACCGGAGCTGACCCCAGGTGGGACCACCTGCTTCGGTCAACATGTTTTCCCGCCCTGGTCAGGGAGGCCCGGCCTTTCTCACTGCGGCGCTGCAGGGAACCAGGAGAAAGCGGAGAGCTGCTGTTTGTTGAAAGGATCAAGGTGATGGGCGTGCAGCCCGGAAGGCTCACGGAGGCTCGGGGCTGATTACCAAGAAGGCCCAGAGCAGCCGAATCTGTGCGGTTTTCCCTGAGGCTGCCAGTAAGTCAGCCTCTGATGTCACATTCTTTGTACCCACAGAGCAATTGTGGTCACCACTGGGCCATGTGGACTCCATAAATTTGGAGTTTTTAATTGTTCCGACAGGCTAGGGAATGGATCTTCTCTTCCAATTATCTATGAAATAGCAAATTAAGAGCATAATCCTGATTACACGGGGCATGCCTACCCCACCAGCAGGGACAAACCCCGTGATCTTTTGGAGCAGCTGGTCTTGTGTCATGAATTACTAGGGTGACAGCCAGTGGCTCTCTCAGGCCCCTTGGAATGCCGGTGGGCGACATGCTTTGGGTCTTGTTGTGCTTGAAGTCACCCACAGAAACATTACAAGTAGCTAATTACTACTGTTTCCTTTAGGAAGTCCCTGGAATTCCCTTCTGGAAAGCTCCGAGAAGGAGCTAAGGGCCTAGGTCTGGGGTCGGGGGGCCTGGGGCCCAACCCTAGCTCTGCCGCTGCTTTCCTGGTCAGTTCCTCAATCTCTCTGAGCCTCAGTTTTTGCAGCTGCAAAATGGCGATGATAAATGGGTTCTGAGTCCATGCGCCGGGTATAGGAGCGGACCACCATGGGGGTAGGTCCTGCCCAAGGAGGGCAGCCCGGGGTCTGCACCTGGACGGCGGCTCTGAAAGTGCTAGAACCACCCAGCTCTACCTGGCTGTGTTCCTGACCCACAAGATAAACGCTTCTTGTTGTGAGTCGGAGCAGCCTGGTAATTGATGGTCCTGACCTCTGCCGTTCTTCTGACAGGGGAACGAGTCCGTGTGGGAGCAGGCAGAACCTCAGGGTCCAGTGGGTGCTCCCCAATGGCCAAGACGGTGACGCCCGTGCTGGGTTGCCGTATTCAGGATGTAAAAATATAGGCAACCCCGTTCTGTTTGAATTTCAGATAAACAGTAAATAAAATTTTAGCGGAACCGAGAACCCGGCAACGACTGGGACACACTGTGTTGAAAATGACTTGTTGTTTATGTGAAATTCAAATTGAGCTGCGTGTCCTCTAGTTTATCTGGTAATCCTAGATCGAGGGGATTTACTTCCTCAGACTCCAGCAGATGTCTGTCTCTGGTGTGGTTGATCCTTTTATTCCCCAGCTGAAAAAAAAATATATAGCAGTTCCTGAGTACTAGAACTTATTTTGGCAATTACCAAACCTGGCAACAATACAGAAGGTTGTCATTCTCTTTGCATCCTTGGAAGAGTGTAAGCCGGAGTGATGTCTTGTGTAAACAGTTTGTCAAAATGATTGAAGAACTTGCAGATGTGCCTACCCCAAACTTCGATTACAGAAGTGTTCATCACAGTCTTACCCAAAATAGCAAAATAGCTGGGGGGAAAAAAAACCCATTGCTCAAATAATACTAATAACATGAAAATTTCCCCTAAGTTTTCCAGCAAGAACCGAGACATTCTCTGATGCCTGTCAGTAAAGGTTTCGGGGGAGAGACAAACAAATAAGGAACAGCCTCCTGGTTTGGCTACGCTCAGCTTGGGAGCAGAGGCTTTAGAAGTGACTGTTCACGTGCAGGGACGTGTAGGTCCCTACACGAACGCGGTGGCTCACAGCTCAGCCCCGGACCGGCACCTCTGCTTCCTTGACCAAAGGCCCAAAGCTCAATGAAGCTGGAAATCAGAGGGTTCAGTTCAAGTCTCAGGGAACACATGGAATTCAGACACAATCCTTGTCATAATGGGACGTGTTGGGAACACTTTCTTGGCCAAAGGGATGTGTTCCTGATGATGACTGGGGTGGCGTATAAGGGTCCAAAAATGCTTGGGATCAGCCTGGTGACCAGGAGGGGTCTGGTGTGCTCCTTCTGGCTCCTTCTCTGTCTGCAAAGGTCATCTCGTGGATTGGCTGGAGTGTTGCGGGGGCGGGGGGGCGCGGCAGCCAGGCCCAGCACCCGCTGGACTCCACCTCCCGATACTGGGGAACGTGTGGGTTGTTGATTTCCTACGACATCTGGGAGCATGAACCCGACCTTGGGCTGATGGCTGAGTGTCTGGCGAGGCTTCCTGGAGGACATGGTGGGTTGGTGGGTTGGCGGGGTCCCCTCCCCTACCTTCCCCTCGCAGTGTGGACTCCGCCCCTGGGGCAAGAGGCAAGTACCGGAAGGAGCTGCCTTCGCACAAGATGGCAGAGAGTGCGCTCAAGACACATGGCCCTGGGGCCCCAGAGGTGCCTTCCCTTCCCTGTAGCGAATATCTAATAAGGTCTAATAACAAGCCCAGCCTCAGCAACATTCATCTTTGTACGAGCACTGCTGTAAAATAACCTCATAAAGCTCACGGAGGAAGGGACTGGGAAGGCGAGGGTGCCTGGGGCCCACGGCCACCTCGTCAGCTACGGCTTTCTCTGAAGACCCATTTCCTCGTGGAGTTTGGGAGGACGGGGGGCCAGCCCAGAAACTCTGTGTGCGGGTGGGGGTGAGAGGGGTGAGGTGGCGGTAAGCCGCTGGCATCAGAAGCTGGGGGACGGGGTGCAGCCCCAGGGGCCTCTGGGAGGCCCGAGTGCGATGGGCTTGCTTCGCAAGGTGACTGCGGCAAGTTCTTTGATGCTCTGTGCCTCAGTATCCCCGCCTCCTGTGAAGTAGGGCTTCTCATGGGACAGCTGGGAGTCCTGGTCAGTGCTCCGAGGAGTGCACGTTGGGCATGTGTCATCCGTAAGTCACAAGCAGGGCATCTCAGGAAGGGGGAGGAAGGGTGTCTGTCTGCCATCTCTGTGTGTCGCTAAGAGACAAGGCCAAACGCCTTCGCCCTACAGCGGCCCCGCCCCGGGCAGCAGAAATTCCCTAGGGGCCCTTCTTGGCCTTGGCCAGGAGGTGATTCCGGTCTGGAGAAGGACGCGGGGCTGCTGGAATGTGCTCCGGGCCAGCGCGGGCGTCCCGAGGGCTGCCCTTTGCAGAGAACCATGTTGAAGGCGAAGGCGGAAGGGCCGAGGGTGCGCTTGTGGGGCCTGTGTCGGCAGGACATCTGCAGCCGGCCCTGTGAGGCCGGGGTGCCTGTGGGGACGCCTGGGGAGACAGGTGCTGGGGACCTGAAAGTCTTCAGCTGGCCCATCTCACGGCTGGGAAGGACACCCGAGCCGGGAGTGGACGTACCTGCTCAGAACCTCCCGGGGTCAGGGCTCCAGGCTCAGCTCCGGGCTGGCCCTGCCTTCTGGAGTCTGGTCCTATGGGTATAGGCCTCTGGGGGGCCATCCACGGGGTGGTCAGAACTCCCAGAGACAGGGCTCGGGGTGCCATTCCAGAGGCCACAGTACGGGGTGGCCGCTAAGTCTGAAGGCCCAGAGCAGGACGGCTGGGCTGCCAGTCCGGGTGTCCCGCTTCCTGGCTCCGTGACGCAGGTGACCCCTCTGTGCCCCGGCTTCCTCATCTCTGGTTTTTGTGGGGGTGAAATGAGATCCTAACGTCTGAGTGTTTTGAAAACTGGCCCGAACTCCCTGTTGCTATACTGTTCCGCCCCGTGCTGGGAGAAGTCACCAGGAGGGCTTCCTGGAGAAGGCAGGCTTTAAGTGAGGCCTCAAAGAATAAAAAGGTGCGCCCAGAAGGTGTGCTTCTCTGGGGGAGGGACTTTCAGACCGAGGGAGAGACGGGGGTGTGAGAGCAGATGGTGGGCTGTGGACCAGCGCGTAGGCCCCCAGGCCGGGATGTGTCTGAGTGCGGGTGAGTGGACGTGTGTGAGTACACGCACTTGTGCGTGGGTGAGAGTGTGTGTCTGTGCATGTGGGAGGTTTGTGGGGTGGAGTGGGGTCCTGGGCCCTGGGAGTAGCTGGGAAGAGAAGGAGGAGGCCCCGTGGCCGTGCGGGGTCGCGGGGGAGGGGCTTTCCCTGTAGACCCAGGGAAACGTGACTGCGTCTGAAGCACTGGGGGGGATGAGGGTCGCACTTTAGAAAGGGCACTTGGTGGTGGGGAGGGCCAGACAGGGCCTGGAGACCATGAGCACCGGAACAGGAGCCCGGACAGACAGACAAGAGGCAGTGGCGGCTGGAGGGAGCTGCTGGCCCCGGTGGGTCATCCCCGTGCCACCGGCGTGCTCCCAGGACGAATGTCCCACATGAGATTTAAGGCAGGTGACGGTTCCCACCCCATCCTGTGCCTCGTCGAGGGAGCTTGGCCGCCCCTGAACTTGGGTCCATGCGGAATAAAGTTCTGTCCCAGAAAGCTCAGGGGCCTCCGGGCTGGGTTGAGTGGCTGGGTAGCCCTGAGTTCCCTTGTCAAAGAAAGCACCGCCCTGGGCAGCTGGGGGACAGCCCTGTGACAGGTTGGCTGTGGTCTGGGGAGGTCCCTGGAGCCCTGGCATGTGGCGTCCTCTCGTCTGGCCCAGTCATGCCCCACAGGATGGACGCTCTGGCAGAAAGATCATGAGAACAGGGTGCCCTCGGGGAGGCAGCTGCGAGTGGCAGCGACATCTGCTCGGCTCTGGCAGGGCCAGGGTGGCGGCTTGGTGACACAGACTTGTGGATGGAGGCCGGCGTCCGCGGACGGCCCTGTCCCAGCTGGGGTCTTCCTGAATTCTCACTGCATTCCAGGGAATGTTCTTACTCCCACCTATGGGAAAGACAGGGAAGGGGTCCAAGAGGAACTTGAACTTCGGACCTGGGAGCCCATGGTCTTAGCCTTCCCGCCACTTCCAGCCCAGGGGTTCCCATCCTCAGCACGGACATCTTGTGCGACATCCTTCTCCCTCGTGGGGGCTGTCCTGGGCCTCATCAGGTATTGGCTACCCGCCGTGGTGATGACTATGGATGTGTGCAGACATCCCCGCAAGGGCAAAATGGATCCCCGGGGATCCAGCACCTCACTTTAGGGAGGGGGCAAAGAGAAACTCAAGACCCCTGTGGGTGTCCCTGACCCTCCAAGCCAACCACGGGGCCAACCCTGTCTGGGGTCTGAGCCTCGCTGCTCGCTGGGCGGCCATGCAGCTTGGTCAGGGGCCGGCCAAGCTCTCCCAGAAATCACCCCTTCCGCACGCCTTTCTGAGCTGTATCTTGCTTCACCGGTGTGACCCCAAACGCAGCCCGCCTTAGCCGTGGGGTGTTCACACCAGCCTTCGGCACTTCTGACCCACTTTATCCAGCCACAGGCCACCTTCAGGTCAGACTGGCTAAGGTCAGGTCCACGGCAAAATCCCAGGGCTCCCGGGTCCCCTGCACGGTGTAGGCCGGAGTGTGAGGAGGGTGGACCGGGCCCCCGGGCGGAGGTCAGAATGACAGCCGCCCTCCCGGAGGGGCACCGGAGCTGAGGCTGAGATGGGGCGTTCACGGCCTCGTGGGTCGTGGGAAGCATCTCCTGGGAGCGCAGCTGCACCTGCTGAGGGCTGTTCCTCCCAGGGGCTGCGGAGACGAGAAACCCCAGGCCACAGCGAACGCCCTGCAGCAGCCTGGGGGACAAAACCTCAAGGCCGCCCCGGCCCCATTAGGACCAAGATGCGCGGGGGTTTCAGGGATGTGGTTTCCTCAGGCGAATGGAGGAGGCAGACACGCCCCGACAAGACGGGGGCAGAGACCCAGGGACGTGGCTCTGAGCCAAGGGTCACTAAGGGTCATCAGCAGCTGGGGGGTGGGGGGTGGGAGGGTGGGGGATGGGGAGGGGCTAGAGGTCGAGGGAGAGGACCCGGAGCTCCAGGCGAGCAGGGGCTGCTGGCGGGCTGAGCGCAGGGACCGACCTCACGGGAGCCGTTTCAGGAAGACTGTGTGGGCTGGAGGCTGGGGGCCCGAGTATGGGGCGGGGGGCGGCGAGGAGGTCCATTAAGGAATCGAGGCCCCCAGACTTGACAAGGAAGCAGGAGAGCCAGGCCTGTAATCAGCCCGGACGCAGAGGCACCCTGGAAGGGGTGGAGGATGCAGGGGCGGCTCCGGGTGGGGACCGCTGGGTCCGAATCGCCGCTGGAATGAGTGAACCCAGCCGTTTCCAGCCTCTGCAACCCTCTGCTTGGGGTCCGTCCGCCAGGGAGGGAGCGTGGGTCTGCTTAGCCAGCTTGCTGGCTGACCTGCTTCTTGGCCAGGGAACTCAGGACCCTGCATTCGCAGTCCGACCTGATGGCGTGCGAGGGTGGGACATGAGGACTTTCCCGACGGGAGGACGTGGGGAGCGGCTGACGGCGGCTGAGCGCAAAGATACAGAGAAGCCGAGCCAGTGGCCGCTACGCAGATGATGAAGGTCTGATTGCACAAAGCTCTGTGATTCTTAGACCTCGCTGTGTCTGTAGGGTTAGGAACACGACTTGTGGCTTGTCCCACAGAGACATTAGCTCCCCTGCCTTGTGAATATGGGCTTGCCTGTGGTTGGCTTTGGGCAGCTGAATGGGCCCAAACAGTGGGGTACCAGCCGGGAGGCCCACGTGTCCAGAGGCCTTGTGTGGTTTTTGCTCTCCCTCAGAGCCTGCCCAGCTGCCATTCGAGGATGCCTGGAGTAGCCCATGGGGGATGAGAAACCCCACATACAAGGGACCGGTTACCCAGCCAAGAACACACCAGGCCCGCTGACAGCCTGCCAAGCCCACACACGTGAGAGAGCCCAGCAAGATCAGCAGAGCTGTCCCCCTGGCCTGCAGCCGACCGTGGACGGAGAGATCCGTGGAGTCCAGAAGAGCTACTGGTTGATCCACGGGCCCCGAAACAGTGAGAAGCATATATTATCGTGAACCACTGGCTTTGGGGCTTGCTATGCAGCAAAAACTGACACACAGTGGACGGAGCAAGACAGAAGATTGACTTGCCCCAAATCACACAAAGGTGCGTGTCGGATCCAACGTAGACCCTGCCGCCAGGGGAACCAGTCCTCCAGGAACACAACCAGAGTCAGTGGTGGCGGGCCTTGATTCAGTGACCTTGAAACCCTTTCCAGGAGAAATAAGCTTCATGCCACGACCACACAGGGCCTGGGAAGCCTGCAGGGGCCCTCACGTGACAGACAGAGCCACACGAGAACACTCGGGCAGATTCGTAGCTCGGACTCTGTTTCTTAGCGCCTCATGGGGCTCCTGGCTGGTGGCACGGAACATACCGGGCCGTAGTGAGGTGAGAGGAACACAGTAGAGACCATGATCCCCAAAACAGCCCTCACTCACTTTGTGGAACACGTGGCTGGGGGTCCTCATGGTTCTGGAAAGGTACGACTTAGCGGGCTGGATACCAGCGCTCGTCCCGAACGCTGTTCTGCCACAGGAATGAGGGCTCTACTTAGCCAAGGGAGGCCAGGGAGACTGGGGGGACCTGCGTTCTCTTCAGGCCTTCCCTGAGCATTAGCTTTCCCATCATGACGCAGGCTGACATCCATGACCCCGTGAAGAGTCTGGAGATCGGTGTTGCGGGAAGACGGGAAGGCGAGCTGGGAAAGCTGTGGCGCGGCGGTCAAGACCACGGACTTGAGGTCAGGTAGGGACCTGCCCCTCACCCCCAGCAGCTGCCATGGGACTTTTCCAGACCTCGTGTCCTCCTCCTCATGGAAGGAAGACAGTGACACTGACAGGAGAGGGGACCGGAGGCCACACCGGGCCTTTTCAACCCCAAACCGTCCTCCTCCCCGCATGGAGAGGACTGACTGTTCCGTGACAGGCTCTTGATGAATACTGGCTGAGCCACTAGAAAAAATGGAGGCGCGATTCACTCAACATCTACTATGTGCCTTGTGCACTGCCTGCTGTATCCACCAGGGTTCCCCAGAGCAACAGCCCGTATGTGGATCTGCGGTCTATAATTTTATCTGGGTGTGTTAGAGACAGAAGGAGAGAGAGATTTTAAGGAATTGGCTCACGCGGGTGTGGGGGTTG
Organism: Mustela nigripes; assembly: GCF_022355385.1. Classification (NCBI taxonomy): domain Eukaryota; kingdom Metazoa; phylum Chordata; class Mammalia; order Carnivora; family Mustelidae; genus Mustela; species Mustela nigripes. The sequence goes on from NC_081563.1 coordinate 137,014,043, forward strand.
GCAAGTCAGAAACGTGTAGGGCAGGTGGGAAAATTAGGTCGGAGTTCTATGTTAGTCTTGAGGCAGAATCCCTTCCCCAAAATCTGTTTTTTCCTTCAGTCCGTCAACTGATGGGGTGAGGCCCACCCACACAGTTGAGGGTTATCTCGACTTAAAGCCAACTGATCGTTAGTGTTAATCACATCTGTAAGATGCCTTCTCGGTAACACCCAGTAGTAGCCACCTAACAGCAGGGTTGTGTGGCCTGGCCAAGGTGACCCGTAGAATGAGGGATGCGTTATCCTACGTCTTCAGAGCCTGGCTGATAGGTCAGTGTTTGTGGGCCTGCGCTAGGCAGAATTCTAGCCTGGCCCCAAGGACGCCCCTCTCTGTCGTGGTGCCCTGGGCAGTCCCTTCCCTGGGGACAGAATGGGATCTTGCCCCACGTTGCGTTTCCGTTGCCGGCACAGATGCGGTGCGCAGGGGATGAAGCCTGTCCACCTGCGGACTGGGAGCTGGTTGAAAGGGAGAGCATCTGGTGGGCTGGTAAGTCGTGTCCGGAGGTCCGAGACAGAAACGAGGGGGGTTCAACGCCAGAGAAGGTCTGGACGTGAGAGGGTGTCTGGTGCCGGCTTCAGGAGTGGAAGGGCTGTGCGGTCCCCATGGGAGGCCTCTGGAGCGGGGAGAGGCCTTGGGCTGGGAGTCCACAGAGAAATGGCTCAGTTAGTCAGGCACCTGCCTTCGGCTCAGGTCGTGGTCTCAGGGTCCTGGGATCGAGTCCCACGTCGGGCTCTCTGCTTGGCCCAGAGCCTGCTTCCCCTCTCTTCCCCTCTCCTGTTCTCTCTCTCTGTCTCTCTCAAATAAATAAAATCTTAAAAAAAATTAACTTCCAAGTAAAACCATCCTGGAGGGGAATGGTGTTGCTTCCTTCCCCTTCAAGACTGATGGGGATCCATGTGTGGGGTCAGGGCTGGAGGGCAACAGGTTCATGTGTGGTTTTAGGGGTGAGCCATGCTACTGGTGCCCAAGGTCAAAGGCAAAACCACAGCTCCACAGCGAAGGCTCTGTGCCGTCGCCTCCCCCTTTAGCAAACCAAGTCCAAGGCCCTGGGGCTCAGGGAGGGGCCCCATCCTCCTGCACTCGAGGGCCAGGGAGGTGACCACTGAGGCCTGCACTCTGACCTCGCCAGGCTTGCTTCCTGGTTCTCTGCCTCTCTCGGCCTGGCCGTCCACATCCGAGCCACCCGACCTTGGGGCTGAGCTATCACACGGGGCTGGGCTTTACTGGCAGTGACCGTCGGGGGTTGGGGCAGCCCGCGGGCCGGACCAGGCCCACCACCCCCCTTATTCATAAGGCCCGTGAGCTCGAAAGGGTTCATTAACAGCAACAGTAACCAAAAGCAAATTTCATGACATGGAAAATGGCATAAAATCCATGACCCGGGGGGCACCTGGGTGGCTCCGTGGGTTAAAGCCTCTGCCTTTGGCTCAGGTCATGATCCCAGAGTCCTGGGATCGAGCCCCACATCGGGCTCTCTGCCCGGCAGGGAGCCTGCTTCCTCCTCTCTGTCTGCCTGCCTCTCTGCCTACATATGATCTCTATCTGTCCAATAAATAAATAAAATCTTTAAAAAAAAAATCCATGACCCGGTGTCCAGAGGTGACATGTCACCGGACACTGCTGCGCCCGGCTGCTTCCAGGTCGCCCCCCAGGCTTCTGCTGTGATGGCAGAGCCGAGTGACTGCTCACAAAGGGCGGCCTTTGGCAGAAAAGGGTGGCGGTGTCTGCCGGAATTCTGGAATCTCTCCCTGCTGGTGGTGACGTGACTGACGCGTCCCTCTCCGGAGTCCCTGTCACCTCTCCCACCCCGTCACCCGAGGGCTGACAGCTGAAGTCCGGGGCCTCCGAACCCGAGACAGCCTGCCCCAGTTGAAACCCCACCCCTGGCTCTCCTGAGCTCCTTCCACAGGCTGCCCTTCCTCTCACCTCGGGGTCTTAGCTCACACTGTTCCTGCGCGTGGCTCCTCCCCGTATCCCCACCGCTCCGCACAGTCTCGGCCAGTGCCATCTCCTCCTCACATGCGGGCCAGAGGGTCAGCCGAGCCTCCCGGCCCCGGTGAGGTGAGCGCCCCATGTCACGCTGCGGGGCTCCTATTCCTCTTGCCTGGGGCGGCACGTCGCGATTCTGTAAACTCTGGTTAAACTGCTGTCCGCTCCGTCTGCTGTCGCGGTCAGGGCTGAAGGGCAGGGACTGCTGCGGGCTCCTGGCAGAGCCCCAGGACGAGGTAGCCGGCTGCATCAGTGTGTGGCAGCTGCTGGATCAGAGGACTGTGACCTGGGGGGCCTAGAGCAGAAGGACGTCATTCTGTCCCCGTTCTGGAGGCTGACGTTTAACATCGAGGTGGCAGCCAGATGTGCTCCCTGCAGAGGCTCTGAGGGGGGAGCCTTCCTGCCTCGTGGGGCTTCTGGGGGGCCCTGGGTAGCCTGTAGCTCGTGTCCCTCCGGCCTCTGCCTCGGGGACCCCCAGCCCCTCTCTGACAGGGTCTGGCGCTCACCATGGATTGAGGATCCGTCCGGATAATCTAGGATAATGTCACCTCGCGCTCCTTAATTCTGCAAAGACCTTTTATCCAAACGGATCACATTGACAGTTTCCAGGGATGAGGGTCTGAGGTCTTTGGGGGCCATTATTGAGCATACTGTGGTTTCCTGGCTCAAAAGGTGTGGAGTGAGGGGTGCTCTGAAAAAAATGACCTTCCTACTTTAGAACAGCTGTAGATTTACACGGTTACGGTGAAGAAAGCACAGAGCGTCCCGTGCGCCCCAAGGCCCGTCTCCCCTGTTAGCATCATACCCCGCGAAGTGCTCACGTCCGCACCTTGTTCAGATTTTCTCAGCTGTCCCCTAGTGTCCTCTTCTGCCCTGGGCTCCCACCCAGGACTCCATGGGACATAGGGTGGTCACACCTCCTTAGGCTCCTCTGGTCTGCGGCACTTTCTCAGACTTTCTTTGTCAGCTGTTTTCTGGAACGTTCTTCAACTTGGGCTGTTCTGATGTTCTTCTTGGGGCTGGACTGAGGTGATGGGGGGAGGGAAAAGGGGCCCTTCTTGTCTCATCACATCAAAGGTCCACACCTTTCACCCTGACAGACGCTGTTGATCTTGACTTTGATCCCCGGGGTGAGGCCCTGTGCTTGTCAGGTTTTTCTACTGGGAAGTGTCTCCTGGTGGTTTTTCTCTCCCTTTCTCTGCTGTCCACTCGGGAAGGAGGCCACCACGCACACCACACTTCAGGAGAGGGGACGTGCCCTGCCCCCCGGAGGCTGGAGACCCATAAACCTCTGGGGATTCTTCTTCATGGGCGATCTGTCTCTTCTCCCCAGTTTATTTATTTGTTCAATCATCTCTGTAATCGGTGTGGTCTCACGGATATTTATTCCAACCGTGGGTTATAGCCTGATAATACTTTATTTGTTTAATCACTCGGATCGTTCCAGCGTGGACCATCTCCTGGGTCGCTGGGACGCGGCCCCGTCACTGTGGCTGCCCGCCATTGCTGCTGCTTTTGTCATTGCCTTGCCGTGTGGCACGTGAGATGCCCCGAGTTCACCTGGTGCATTCCAGGGCAGAATAAACCACTTCTGCAAGGAGCCCTGGGCCCTTCGATTGGAGAGCGGCAATGCAGGCCGAGCTCCGGGCTGGGCACACGTCTTGCTGCAGGAGGTGGCTGCCTCGAGGCCGTGCCAGCCGACACCCAGGGATCGGTGTGTGTGGACCTATGCGTACACACGCATGTACGAGCATTCTTGCACTCCACCACCTGTGCCTGTATAAAGCTCAGTGTGCATGCTGCCATCTCCCACTGAGTCACGTTGACCAAGACCATTCCAGCCTCCTCTGCTGTGCGTCCAGCTCTCACAGCGAGAAAGCTGCTCTGGAGGCGGCGGGGGGAGGTGGGGGGCTCAGCTTCCCCGTCAGTAAAACTCGGGGCTTAGGAGAAAAGACCGTCCACCAGGGCGGATACCCGAGGACACCAAGTTCAAGCAAACATAGATAAGCGGTTGACTAAACCAGGTCTTACTATTTGTTTATTTATTTATTTTTTTTCATTGGAACGCTGCAGATTTTTCTTAGGCGTCTCCAAATGCACTCTGGGAGAATCTTTTACCTTTCCCGGGGATTATGTTGTCACGAAACAAATCTGTAAGGAGACCAAACCAGGACTGATGGCATGAAAATCTAAGGCGGCGTGCCTGGGGGCCAGGGCAGGTGGTCACTGACTGTGTGGACTACACAGCTCCCTCCTCGTCCCCCAAGGGTCTTTGCCTAAACAGGCCCTTTGTCAGGGGAGCCAGCGAAGCTTAGGGCCTGTGCTCCGGTGGACCACCCAGGACGCAACTCAACCCGGCAGACGTCCATGAACCTAGGGAGACTCAGAGGCAGCGTCAGTGCTGTCCATGGATCTTTTCCAGAAATTCCTTGTACAGGCTGCCCTTTCAACGGATGACCGCGCTGACCAAGTCACTGGGCTCGGTCACGGTTTCGCAGCTATTGGAGTCACGCCGAGCCAATCAAAGCAAATAGTCACCACAAGAGCGGAATCCAGCGGTCCTGCCCTCTCCCGCCATCTCCACCTTGGCCCTGGCGCCGCGAGCCCCCTGTTCACCCTTACCTAGTGGCATTAGCGGACAGGTTCATCACGCGCTCAGATCCTCGGGGCCCACCTCTGTCCCTGTTGGGACCCGAGCACCCCAGGACAGAGTGTCTTTCTTGCTCACCGTGTGGGTGGCTGCGGTTGTGGGCTCTGTCACCAGGAGACTGTGGGGACTGTGGTCATGTTATTTCACTTCCCTAAGCTTCTGCTTTCCCATCTACCCAGCGGAGCTAACAACAGGCCCAAGGGATTCCTGTTTCACCTCCAAGATGAGGAACCCCGCGCTCGGGTTTTGCCACGCATGGCTGCACTTGCGGGCTCGCCCCCATCCTTCCTCCCGTCCATCTGTCCTACCATCCCGGAGCACCCCTGAGGTATGGGTCTCTGCCCAAAGCCCTTCAGAATAAGACTGATGGTTCTGGAAGGGCTTAGTTAATCATGGTAGGAAAAGGTAAGGAAATACCTGCATTTCGGTTCCGGCAGATTCAGGGTGGTGACACAGGTGACGGGGGTGTCTGTTGCCCCCCAAGTAGGGGGGCGGCAGGGACAGAAGCACGTGGGGTGGGGCTCGTGGTCCGGCTGCGTGAGCGTGGACCCGCCTTCCCGCAGGAGACCCCCGGGCCCACTTTCGTGCAGGAAACTGAATTTTAAGAATAAAAAACAGAAACGAGAGAAAGAAGACTGTATGTCAGCCTGAGGCGCTGACAGCATTGCATGATCCCGAGGGCCTGGGAGAGTTGGAACTTGCTCTAACAGACCACGGCAATGGCGGTGCTCGTCGGGACATCTGTCATCGGAAGAGAGGCAGGTGCCACGCGCCTTTACCCACCTGCGCCCCGACGTCGGTACTCGATCGGCAAAGGAATTCGGGGCTAGAATGGCCAGAATAATCTTGGTGATCAGTCGTTCGTTCCCAGGAGAAGACGGCAGGGCCGACGGGCTCCTGCGTGTCGGCGAGATCTCTGCCTCCCCTCCCCAAGAGCACACCTCACTCGGCTCCTCCCTCTGGCCCACTGGATTCTGGATGGTTCTATGGCTCTTATCAGTGATGATTTAGAGACTCGGGGGTCTCCTTGGGTCCCCCTGCACCTTTGCTCCTTGCAGAACTGGCCTCCTCTGATAGCGTAGCTGGCCACCTCCCTAAAGGTCACCAGAGCTCGTTTTCCTTCTGTGTTCCGTGGCTGACAGCTTAGACCACCCCCCACACGCTCTCCTCCTGGACGCAGGTGACCAAAGCCAGTGACACGGGTGGATGAACTCAGTGGACACAAGGCCACGGGCCCATGCTGCAGGACCCCAGCTCGGCCACCGTCGCGGGACGCCCCCGGACAGTGGGTCCCTGGACTCTATGAGCCTCAGTTTCTCATCCCACAACGCACATGGCCGCATAGCCTCTCTCCTCCTGGGACTGGTAGGGGCGCTTCGGATGGCAAGGATGCCCAGGGCATGACAGGAGCTCAGGAAGGGACTATTTTTGATATGCTCAGTGTTATTCTTATTAATAGTGCTTGTGGGGAAGGAGGAAGGGGGCCTCGGGGGGGGACGCGCATTGTCAGGGTTTATCACCCGGCTGCAGGGCCTCAGGGATGGCCCCGAGAGACCCACAGGGCCCTTTGCCAAGTGGCTCCTGGGAGTCAGGAAAGCAGAAGGGAAATGCTGCCTTGGCCTTTTTGGCTCCTGCTAGTCTCTCTGGCCCCACTCAGCTACCGTGGAAGTTGGGGCCAGGGCTGGAGTGTCAGGGCTGGGTTTCCTCTGCTCTGCTTCCCATTGTCTTCAGGACGAGTGGAGCACAGCACCCCCTGCTCGCTCCCCCTCTCTCTCCCTCTCTCCCTCAGGGACCTAGGCCCACCCGCTAAGGGACATAGATGGTGATGGAACACTAGGACTTTTCTCCAGAAGTGGAGGTGACACCTGCAAACACCTAATAGGGTCCCCCAGCGGGCTGATGGCTGCTCTCGGGTTACAGTGTGGCCCAGCCTTGGAGCTTGGGAGGAGGTCCCCTCTGGCCACACCTCCAAGGTCACATCCTGGATATGGCTGGAGCTGGGGCCGAGGCCATCCGTGGTATATTTCACGCTGACCAGACACGAGCAGGCACGTCCCCTGGCCAGACCTCGCAGGGAAGGAAGGAAGCTGGAGCCGAGCCCAGCCGTGCCGAGCCCTGGCTTCATGCACTCCGCAGCTCAGCACACCCTCGCCCCGGCCGAGGGGGAAGTGGGTGGTCGAGGGCATGGCTTTCAAGTCGGACATGGCCATGTTCAAAACCTGGCTCCACCACTTAGCTGCGGTGTGGCTGCGGACCATCCTGGACCTGCACGTGGGTAGCTTGGACAAGCGACAGAGAAAAAGTGCAGGCAGGGTTTAGGATACCGCCGGCACGTGATACTCCAAAGTGGTCGCTGTCCCATCGTCATTGTAGAAACAGGGCAATGGAGGCCCATGGATTAAGGGGTAAAGAGAGGCCTGTGCGGCGTATGTGGGGGGAGAAACGGAGTGGGCAATGCTCTCCAGGTGAGGCTCACCCAGTGTTAGCAGAGAAGCATCAGAGACAGTGACAGAAAACAACACCAATATCCAGGCAGCTCCAGATTATACGTTCCAGTCCCGAGAAGCTGGTAAAAATCTACAGGCTCCTTGGCGGTCTTCCCTTGCCTTCAAACCGTACCTGATCATCTGTGCTGGGTGGTGGTATGGTCCCTCTCCCAGCGCCCATCATACTTGGGAAGCCTGCTCCTTTCCGGCTGCCTGGCAACACTGCTGAGCTGAGGCCTGTGTGGAGAGTCCCATGCAACGGGCTCATGCCAGACCCTAAACCCAGCACGGTGCCCAGCACTCAGCAGAAGCTTCATACAAATGGATGGTTGGATGGATGGACGGGTGTGTAGGCGGATGATGGGCGGGTGCCTGGATGGATGCATGGACAGGTGGATGCATGGCTGCATCAGGGCCACTCAGTCCTTCCCTCAAGGTCATGTGCTTTTTGAAGCCAAAGCCATGTTAGAGCCTCATGGAAACAGAATTTATTGGTTCACCTAGAGAACCTTTGTTGAGGGGACAAGACCCCCTGTTGAAAGGGTACCCTTGTGACAACAGCAGGCAGCAGGCTGAAGGAGGGGAGAAGGCAGCCCAGGGGCATTGGCAAGGCCTGGGGTGTTCCTGCGGGATCCACACATGTCCGGGTCCTAGGGCCAGCCAGGCTGGGATCGCTGCCTTGCCTATCTCCCACGGCATTTGCTGACTGCCGGACTTGGGTGTGAGTGTGTGGTTTACTCAGGGCCCCAGAGGGGAAGGGGCTGTTTCAGGAGCACAGAGGCATTCCACCTCATCTGCTGACTTCAGAGCTTGATTGTGGAAGTTTGAAATTCAAACTGTTTTTTAAAAATAAATATAAAATAACATCTGTTCACAACAAAACACATTTATCCTGCCGGAAGGAAATGCAACACAAAGGAAACCTTCAGCCCGAGGTTACACTTTGCAGATATGCTCACATGGGTACGTGTATCCTGCATTTTAGACACTACGGCGGACTTGCTCGTGTGCTGGGTGGACCGCCTGGGACACCTTTCCGTCTTAGCTCTGGATTGGTGGGGTGAGGCATGGCTACCCTGGCCACTAGGTCGGACCCACTCATAGTTTGCAGCCAGGAAACACTGGAATTGGAGGAGGCAGTACAGATTGGCCTTGTGTGCGGCTCTCATGGTGGGACACCCCTTCTTTTACTTTAGAGCCCCCAGAGCTTGGGGTGCAGATGGCAGTAACAGCCCCCCCCCCCCCGCCGGCCGGAAGTCTCACAGCTGAAATCCGTACATGCTTCGGGAAGGTTGACTCCTAGAAGTGCGGTCCTTAAGTCAGAGGGCACAAGGTCTGTGATCCTGATGGATGCTGTTCAGCTGCTGACCTGTCAGAGGAGATGGCCCATCCTTGACTCTTGGCATGGCTTCTGTTTTTCCCCAAAGTCTTGTATATTCCTGTACATTCTTTCCATGCAACCCTCTCTTGGGACCGGGAGGCACAGAGCCCAGGGAAGATGGGGGCCTCGAGAGGGACCTGGCAGGGCAGAATGGGCTGCTCTTCTGGCGCCCCTGACTTCTCCTCTGTACAATGGGGCTGCTGGAGGCACATGTGCCAAGGACCCCTGCTCCGCATGGGCCGGGAGCCCCTTCACTGGTCCTGAGTCCTGGGCCCTCCGGGGCTGTGGAGAGTCCTAGGAGCACCTGTCCATGTCCTCTAGGAGACAGGTGTGATTAAAGACCCGGGGGTCAAATGTCAAAACTCATCCAACCAACGCACACCTTCCAGCCCCAGGGATGCCCAAGTGCCCAGTAAAGTGAGCAGTGCTGAGGCTCCTTGTTCTAGGAAGGTCAAGTTAAGCGGGGCCACCTTGGCGTGTGAGTGGATGAGACCCGGGACAGATGCCTAGCGGTCATGTGCGGGCAGGCACGCCCTCCGAATTGTCAGGGGATGCCCGGGGGGCGCCACTGCCCCCGATGCCTTCTCTTCTCGGACGAGCTTTCGAAGCCCAGAGGTGAGGTGGGCTGTTCAACGACAGAGAGGAAACAGGAGCTCCCAGAGCCCACACAGCCTGTCACCTTCCCACAGGGAGCTCCCACCACTTCCACTCTTGGCTTTACCCAAAATTTCTTTGTTCCTTTTCCCATGGAATACGAGACTTGTTATGCCTCTGGAGCCAGAGGACCGGGGTCTGAATCCTTCCCTGCCAACCCCCGTCCTTGCTCGAGCGGCTTCCCCTGGGCGTGCCTGCAGGGCTCCATGAAGAGGGGACCACAGCTTGTGCGGATGGCACAAGACAGACCACCGCGGGCGGCTGCGGGCCCCTCGTCTGGATCCGGCCCGAGGCGAGGGCGCACGGGGGCTCCGGGGAACCCAGCCCCCCACGGATGCACTCAGCGCCGAGGCCGGGAGTCGAGCAACCGTAGCCCAGCCTTGGCCTTGTGGCTCCTTCCCTGCGTCTGACCTTTGGATGCAGAGACGCATTCATGGGGCACTTTGGTTGGCGCTTGGTGTGTCAAGCTTTTAATTAATGCGCCGGACTGAATATATTCCGCCGAACCATTCTGCCTGGTCCATCCAATTACCCAGATTCATTATACGACTTGATTGCGTTTTCCATTACTCAGTGACTTTGCTAAATGTGCGGCCAGGTTGCCGACGGGCAGCCCAGCACCAGTATTGATTAGAGGACACAGTTTATTACCCGGTGGAGGCGAGGCTCGGGCACGTAAATCTCACGCTGGACGTAGCTTGTCGACAGCGTCCAGGTGGGGGGACGGAATTTTATTTGGATGAAGCATTCGGGCCATCAACCTCTTTCCAAACTTCCCCCGTGCCCTGCTTGTGTTTAATTGAATTGCTTTTCCTTTGCCAAGTCTCCCCGTGAATACAATCAGGGACTCCTCCTGCTCTAACGGCAGAAGTGGATGGAAGGTGATTTTCACCTTCCCTGCGTTCCAGAATGACACCATGCCTTGGGCTTGCCAAGCAGCATCTGGGGGCTCAGCCACAGGAGGATGTGGAGCCTCTTTAACTCTCGCTGGCTTCAGGTCGGGTCTGACGGCTGAGCCACCCTCTCTTCCCTTGTGTGGCACTGGGGAGAGGGGGTCTCGAACACTCGGTGAGAGAGAGAAGCCATAATCCAGGTCAGCCGGTGAACCCAGCGCCCCGGAAATTGCTTTTACAGTCATATTCGTAATCTCAAGGGGAGAGACTGTCCCCACTCCGTCGTGTCAAGGGTGCGCCTCCGTCCACCGTTTCCCTCACTTCTGTCACCCCTTCAGAGTTGGATCAGTCTGTTTTTTTGAGATGTGGGGGGCAACAGGAGAAAGTAAGAATAAAAGGGGGGAAAAGACACAATAATGGGGCTGTTTCCTTCCACACAAAAGCTAAGGAACACCAAGTACATGCCGGGCATTTTGCCTTTCCCATCTCTAGTCCTCAGCAACCGAGGAAGTGTTTGGGTTACCTTTTACTTTTTATTTTTAGATAATTTTAGAGTCCTAGGAGAGTTGCAAAAATAGTCTAGAGCGTTCCTGTCAAACCCTCACCCAGCTTCCCCTCGTGCTCACACCGGAGTGGATTTAATCGTCTCCGAGGAGAAAGCTGAGGCCCAGAGAGGTTAAGGAACCTGCACAAGGTCACAGAGCGTGGTGGGATTTGAACCTAGATCTGGCTGTTGCATCACCTGCAACACCCCAGCTCCCTGTAGAGAAGGAACAGGGGCTTGTCCTGGAACCGCAGCATCAGGAGCTGCTCTGGAGGTCTCCACGAAAGGACCAGAAGGAAGCCAGAACCGCACTTAGGTCCAGGAGGGACCCTGCCTTCCAAAGGTGCGGAGGAGCCAGGACCTCCTGGGGGGAGCAGGGAAAACAGGACAATGCTGAGCTCCTCGCCAGCCAGCAGCCCGGCCTCCCCCGTCCCCCTGCCCCTTCGGAGTCTCCTTGAGTCTGATGCTGCGGGCCTTCTTCCAGAGCCCGTCAGCTCCCCGCACGTGTGACGGGCCTCGTGTCGACACGTCTGCTGGCAAATTTGATGGTGCAATTAGCAACGCTTAACCTTGAGAATAATGAGCCATCACCAAAGAAAAAAAGTTTCTCATGCGCCAAGCTCAACAGCCGGCCTTCCGGCAAACACCGTTCGGATGTTCTGGGCTCCTAATGAGCGCGGAGCTGCGGCTGGTTTCAGTCCGTGGACGAACGGGTCAAAAACAAACGCCATCCATCACGCACGTCCCGCCGCTGGGCTCGGCGTTGGCTTTGCTCTCCGGGTCCTGTCCAAACCCCGGAGACACAGGCATCGCTGTGACCTTCAGAAAGTCAGTTCCACATTTTGATAGGGTTATGGATGCGCGGGAAACTGCGGAAGCAGCACAGAGAGGTCCCACCTACAGCTTCCCCCAAAGGGTGGCGTCTCCCGGGACACCGGTCCCACGTGTGTGTGCGTATTATGTGTGTGTGTGTGCGGTGTGTGTGTTGCACGCGCATAGAGTGTTCTATGCTGTGAGAAGACCAGACTCTGGACAGGCTGAAGGGACTGGCCCCACGGGACGCCGTGGGTAAGGGGCCAAGCTAAGACACATCAAAGTCAGGTTCCAAAACCACACCTGCCCCCCACACCGCACCCTGTGAGGCTTTCCAGGGCCGCCCCCCCCATCCCCGCCCTCCTGACTGCGAACAGAACCGGCTAGGGAAGACAACTTACTTGCGGATGAACTTAGCCCTTGAAAAACTACACAGCTCATGTGTGGCCAATGGTTAAAAAGTCTTTGTGCTAATTTATCTCCTTAAAGCTGGACACAAAGGGCAGAGCTTTAAAAAAAAAGCATGGTGCAAAATCTCTTCCTGCCTGTGAGTGGCTCCTGATGCGATGGGACAGGTGGAGGGTTTATGTGCATCTCCGGCGTGGTCGTGTGGACAGAAGCACGTGGCTGCCTGATCTGGGACTGCCAGGAGCCCGGACAGCGGCCGGGCCACGGGAAACCCAGTTTCCCACCGCGAGGGAGCGGCCCCCACACACAGGAGGGAAAGGGGTCGTTCGCATCCTAGGACTTCAAATTCATAGCAAATCGTGAAACGAATGCACGCTGGGGACTTGTCTTTGTTCTTGGAGCTGTTAGGGATTTAAGAGGTCATTGAGCTACCATAAATAATAATAAAGTTAATAATCTCCTGTTTTGTGCTGGGGAGATACGGATTTTTTTGGGGGGGAGGGTAGGGGGGGAGGTGTTTTAATGGCTCTGGGGAGGGAGCTTGAAATCATTTCCACCCAGCAGAGTAGGTGGAAACTTACTGCAAGTTAAATTAAAAAAAAAAAAAAAAATCAATAGCGTTTCAGGTGATTGTGAATTAAGGGTTATTTGCTGGGGCTTAAGGCGATTCAGGTTAAAGCCTGAAGATGATCGATGGACAATTACCATCACAGAGGGGGTCGCACACCAGCTTGCTGCCGTCATGGGGGCCGGCAGGGGTGGCGGGGGACGAGCAGGTGGCTCGGACGGCACCCCTCCGACACCCAAAGAGTACAGCGTGTGAGCACATGTCGAACCCGGAGAATCAGGACTCGAATGCGTTAGGAAATCTGTTGGCGGGCTCCTCTGCCCCTCGAAGACCCCAGCCCACTGCCCTCTCCCCTTCCCGCCCCCACCCCCCAGAGAGGAAATGAGCCTGCTCCCCTTTCAGACCAGAGCAGACAAAGACAGACGTGCGGACCCGAAGCTGCCTCCATGCCGATCAATCCTGGGGCTTTAATAACTACAATTTTCTGATTTGAAGGCGAAACCAAATAACCCAGAGGAGTAATTCAGGCCACATGCGGCCTTTTCCTGAGAAGGAGCACAAATTGATTTTTCTGTTATAAGCCCAATTTTGTGCTGCTCATCGACCCCCTCGTCACTTCTGAGCTCCCTTTCTTCCGCTCTGCTCGAGGTACAATTAACAGAGGAGCAGAAAGTTTCTTGCTTCCTCATTCTCGCCTTTGTTGGCACGGTTTTGCTTCCGTGCTAAGGACACACGGGAACGGCCGCAGCCCTGGCTGGCCTCGGGAATGTCACTGACCTTTTGGGGTCTTGGTTTCCCCACTGCCACGGTCAGGGGGCTGGAGGCTGCTGAGCTGTCCCGCTTTGCCCTAACGCCGGACCCTACAGAAACAGCCGCCCCTGCGTCGCCCCGGGCGGCGGACTCAGAATCTTCAGGGGTCAGTGCCTCTCCGGCCCCCCACTCTACTGTTCCTCAAAGAGGACTTGAGAGTATAAACCCAGCTCAGACTTCCCCAGGGACTGCCTTGGAGTGAAGCCAGAGTTGGGACTGTGGCCACACTGTCCTCCATTCTCTGTCTCTGCCTGTCCCCGAGTCCCTCTGTTCCTGCTTACTCTGCAGAGCCATCCTCGCCTTCTTTTAATTGGTGGTTCTCTCCTAGTTGGTTCCTGCCCCAGGGCCTTTGCCTGTCCATTTCTTCTGCCTCAAATACGCCCACGGCCAGCCCCATCGCGTTCTCGGCTCAGCTCGACTGTGCACTTCACTTTCTCCCCGGCCCTTCCCAGGGTCCACAGCTTTGTTCTTTTTGTTCACCTGCTGGTGACGGTCCTGCCTGATGGGGACCTGTTCCTGCATCCCCTCGCCGCCATGCCCAGCCCCCTGGCCGGCAGGCAGGAGGTCTCCCGGAGCGCCCTCTGGGTGGGTGGTTGGACGCGTCTGGGGATCAGCCCAGTCTGGGAGGTGCTGGAGCAGAGCCAGACGCTCTTGAAGGGCCTTTTGCTGCTATGACATTTTACAGGTCTGGGTTCGTCTCTCTCAAGCTCCTCATTTTGTACAGGAGGAAGTGGAGGGCCCGGCGGGGTTGATGATAATGAGAGGTTCCTCTCACAGCTATTAGTGGGGCCCTTGGGTTGCCCCCTCTCCACGCTGGGGGTGCCACCAGACGGCGCGGGATCTGAAAAGAAGAGGGCTGGGGGCAGGTGGCTCCTGAGGCGAGGGACAGGACCACCGGCCTTGGTGGGGACCACGGCCCCGAAGCGAGGAGCTGAACTCAGTGCGGGGAGCCTGGCCTCTGCAGCTGGGGCCACGCAGGTCCTGAGAGAGAAGGGGTCTGAGGCAGAGTGGCTCGTCTGTGGCTAAGAGCATCCCAGGCTCTTAGATGGGCCCCCAGCTCAGCTCTGCACATTGAAACATTCTGGAGGCACTCCGCCCCTCCCCTGGGGGCCCCGGTCAGGAGGGCTCCTCGCAAGGCACCGAACCCAACCCGGCCAAGCCCCTTGCCCCCGAGGCTGGGGTTAGGACAGGACGACTTGTGCATGTTCTCCGGGCCCCAGGGGTGACCCTTCTTCCCTCCTCTCCCTGCCGCTCAGCTCCCGAACACAGGGAAGAGGAGGAAGCCAGCAGGGGGTGGAGGACCACGATTCGTGCTCTCGTTTTCCTGCTCTGGAAGGTTCTCCTGCTGTCTGGCTATGGATGGGACAGCCGACTGGGGCCCCCACTCGGGGTCCAGGTGTGCTTTCTGGGACCGGCCACCCAGCCGCGAGCTCAGCCCTCATTTCCAGGCGGGGACAGGCTCAGGCCACTGGGGTTGGGGGGAGCCGTGCCGTTGCCGTGCAGGGACCACCATCCATACCGCTAGTGCCAGGAAAGCGCTGGCAAGGCCCAGCCGGGACGGAAGCCTGCTGGACCCCAGTTGGTCGTTATGGAAACTCTCTACCCCAAGAGGTCACTCAGCTGCAAGTACAAACAATTTCCCAAAAGGTTTTAGCAAAATTCAGGGGTGACAGGCATGATGGCACGGTTAGGGGACAGTGGGACGTGGCCAGCCCCGGGGCCAGTGAGGGCGGCGGCCACCCGTGCACCCGGCACCCCTGCCCGGCACACACAGCCCCCATCCTCCCCCAGCGTACGGGGCTCCGGACCAGAGAGAGTCGGGAGGCAGCACGCGGGCTTCCCCTGGGCTCACCGAGCACGTCCTTCCTGCCGGGCAGGATACCAGAAAACATCGCCGAAGAGGGGCTCTGTGTGATGACAATAGTCAGATAACAACAGCTGTGTGCTAGTAATGGACCGTCAGGTAGTAGTGCTTAACGGTATTTAACGACGTCACTCACAGTCGAGCGGCATTCCCCTTCGTCATGGCGAGTGACGTAGAAGACCGTTACGCCCCAGGCCATCTCAGTTTTGAGACCGATAATGCTTTTTTCTTTCTTCTGTTTTTTTAAAGACTTATTGATTTAAGGGTGAGCATGCAAGCAGCGGGGAGCAGAGGGAGTGGGAGAGAGACTCAATCAGATGCCACGTTGAGCGAGGAGCCCAGGGCGGGGCTGACTCCCCGATCCTGAGATCCGGCCCCGAGGCACAAGCAAGAGTCGGACCTTCACCGATCGCACCCGCAGATGCCCCTAATTCTAGTCAAAACCCCACAAGGCCGGCACTGTTATCAACCCCATTTAATGGGCGGGCCGAGCGTTGTGTTTCCTGATGTCCTTTCATTGCATCAAAAACGTGACCGGGACACAGTGCCGAGCAGGACCTCAGAGTTCCCGGGAAGCGGCGTCTCTTTCTTTCACGGAACATTCATTCAACAAGTATTTACTGAGCCCCTCCTGTGTGTTTCCTATTGCTCTAGAGAGCGGTGACGGTGGGGGGGTGGGCAGGCCAGCTTCCCCCTGAGATCGGTGCCGCTCCCCTCCAGGGCGCATCCCTCGTTTGCTCTGAGAAGCTTCCTGAACGTGCGGGACACAGCCAGGCGCCTCCTGGGGGTGCGCAGAGGCTCTGGACCTCCCCAGCATTTCGCGGCACCTGCTTGTTCTGCCTCTGTCTCTCCCTCCAGAGCTGGGAAGCCTCCACAGGCCGAGACTACGTCTTCTGTCTTGGTGTTTCCCAGGCACGATAGGCAAGTCACGGACTATCTGTTGGATTTTATCACTAAGAAGGAAGCTCCGGGAGGGTTGGGTCTGTGCTGGTCAGCGCCACAGCCCCTCACGTGCTGTCTGGTTCGTAATGGGTGCCAAGTGCGAATTTATCGGATGGATGACCGGACAGAAGCAGGGATGGGGGGGTGAGCGCACGGTCTAGGAGTCAGGGGATGGTCGGCTGTCGGGTGGATGGAAGGACGGAAGGACGGACGCACGGACAGACAGACAGGCGGATAGACGTCGACAGTTCAGCGGAGAAATGGACGAAGGTCCGGATCGTTGACCATACGGATAAACAAAATGCTGGTTAACAGGATAAAGGTTTCGATGATCAAACTGTCGGTTGAAAAAGTAAGCATGATGAACAGAATGCTTCCCACCGGCTTGTTTCTTGACAGAGAGAGACGGACCAGGCTGGCCATAGGAAGGACCCCCACCTCCCCCACAACCCCACCTCCGTCCGGCTCACTGACTTGGTCGTGCTGGGGCTCGGTCCCCATGTGGAGAAGCCCCGGCGTGCGGGAAAGTCTCCTGTCCTAGCTCCCCTCTCAGGACGCTGAGCCCTTGCCTCCTGTGCGTGCAGACCACTGATGACAAATCGTGACCGCCGGCCTGGATTTCCTGGGCTGGCTGGGGAGAAACGGGTTCTTGGAGTGCGAAACCCGATGGGCATTATCCCGAGACCTCACCTCCCAAGCTTGCTTGGCCAAAACAAGCCACGTTGTTTTGTCTCTAGGGCTCTTTCCTGGCTCTTTCCCAGGGAAGGGCTCCTGCAATGTGGCCGATTGCACAGGCCCAGCGTCCATGTCCTCTGTCTGTGTCCCGACGGCGTGGGTCTGTCCCGTTTTTAGGAAGAGAAAACAGGTGGTGAGGAAGGGACAGAGCACCAAGAGTCAAGCAGCCCTGTGGCCTGGAGGACGAACTGGGCTCGCCCTTGTTGGGTGGGCCTGGACAGCCACCGCCCTCGTGGGGTAGGCCTGGACAGCCACCCTCTTTTCCACATGTCCTCGGCAGCACTCACCCTGGCCTCTGCCTGGGAGGGGCTGCTCGGTGCGAGGCTGCGGGGCGTCGACAGGGGTGGGCCCGGCGGGGGGTGGGGGTGCTCTTGTCCCGCAAGGTCAGGGAGGAGCAGTCAGAGCCTCTCCCTGTGCAAACACGGTCCGTGGACTGGCTAAACCTGCCAGGGGGACGGGGACTCAGCGGGGGTCAGGACGAGGGTGTGGGACTTCTGCTAGCCCGGTGGCACGTGGAGGGCCTGTTTTCACTCATTCATCATTCACTGGACACACGTCTGTGGCGCGCGGGCCTGGGCTCCGGGCCTCCCCACTCTCTGAGGGGAGCTCCCGCCGCGCGCGGGGCCCCCGTCACCAGCCAGTCTGCCTCTGACCTCACTCCCTCCGGTCCCCTCACGCCCCTCACTGCGGCCACGCTGCCCCTCCGGCTCTTCCTCTCCTCCCCCCCACGCGCCCTCTCTCTCCACCCCTGCACTATGCTCTGAGCACTTGAGACACATTCCTCACTTGCTTAAAATCCCCCTCCACCCCGGGGTCTGGGATGTGTGAGGATGGCGGCTTTGCCTTGCCCCGGGCTGAGTCATGGGTGCCGGCCCTTGGTAGCTGTCGAGGGAGTGCGGGGACGAGGGCAGAGGGCGGCGCCGAGGGCTCTTCGAGGAGAGGCGGGCACAGGCCTTCCCGGAGGAGGGACGCTTGTCGGTGGATCTGGGAGGGGTTCCCTCGGGACCTGGCATTTAAATGGATCCTGAGTGATGAGCCCCAGCCAGCCTTCCGGGGCTGAGCGGAGATCTTCCCAGCTGCACGTGGGCCTCACCGATGGCCCAATGCCAAGGCCAGGACCACATACCCAACAGAAGTGCGTTCGTAAGTTCACCAAGGGTTGGGTATTGAATATTCATAGCAGCGTTTTCCGCAGGAGCTCAAATGGAGTTACCCGGATGCTGGGATGAAGGAGGTGCGGTCCATCCGCGGGACAGGACAGCGCTCAGACCGGCCGTCGCCGCCCACAGCTCCCACCACGGCCATCCCACAGACACGGTGAGTGAAAGCAGTGAGACTGACGTGGTCCAATGGTTCCACTCGACACATATGCAGAACAGGGAAGGCGAACCAGTGTGAGGGGTCAGGATGTGGCTGCCCGTCGTACGGGGCCGATGACCGGAGCAGGGACAAGTGCTTCTGAGATCTCTGTCGTTAGATTTTGTGATGTGGGGCTGGTGAGGTGGGGCTGTGCAGCGCGAGAACCATGGAGCCGGGTGTCGGGAAAGAGTTTCAAGAGGAAAGCCCCCACTTTGGGTACTCTGAGAGGCAGAGCCATTGTCCTCCGGGGTGGGAGCTGGGCTGCCCCTGCCCCGTGTCCCCCAGCACCTCAAGACCAGGGCAAGCCATCTGCCTTCATGGGACTGTCTCGCCCCTGGGCTAGCTCCCTCTTCTCTGCCCCCCTGTCCCCACCTACGACCGGCCAGGTCCGTCACCAGGGCTCCTGACCAAGCTGGTGGCCACCAGCGCTAAGCTTCGGAGCCTGGAGAGAAGGAAGCAGAATGGGGGGAGCCCCAGAGCTCCAGACACCTGCTTTCTGCTTTCCCTGCACACTGCAGATTGGAGACCCCGTGTAGACAGGGAAGAAATTCAAATGGAAGTTATTGAGGAAATCATTTTGGGCCCCCGGGAGCTCCCCAGGCTAATTTCTGAGCAAGAGGTCGCCACCCAGTGCCTGTGTTCAGCCCTGGGCAAGTGTGGGAGGGGACAGCTCATGAAGCCACCCTGGCCTGAGACTCGGGAAACCCTAATCAGGTGTCCCCCCGCCCCCCGCCTCTACCTAGCAGGTGCCTCCCGCTCCAGCCCAGAGTGGCACCCCAGGAAGATTACGTTCTCTACAGTCAGTTTCTATTGCGTCGCTGATATTATTAACTCTTCTGTTCAGTGTCAGAAATTTGCATGGTAAGGACTTTCTGGAGTGTTCTTCCAGCGTGGGGGAGGGGGTGGAGAGAGCGACTGCCTCCCGCTCACGGCTCAGCAGGTCCGGCCTCATGATAGCCTCTCCCTCGCGGTCCTGCCATGCATTTTAATGTAGTTTCGTATGTAGGGTTGGCATTGTGGAAAAAGAGCATAATTTTAAATTTATAATATCCAGAATCCAATTTACTCACCCGATCTCTTAATGCGGTTGGCTGCTCGAAGAGCACGCCGCCGTCATTCCTCTGCGGAGCTGGAAGCTCCGGCCCAGAGTGACGGCAGAGACAGGCCTGCTCGGAGGGAGAGCCGAGGCCGCGCTGGTCCACGGTCGAGGGGGGCTGGCGGGGAGGGCGAAGCTCTGAGGTCTCGTGGGCTGACAGTCAGCCGCCCGGCTTGTTTCCCGGGCAGAGGGCAGCTCCACTCGGCGGCACCAGGGTCCCCAAGCATGTGGATTTTTTTTTTAAGTACGTTTTAAGTACGAGGAAAGAGGGCACCTGGGGGGCTCAGTCAGCAAAGCGTCCGACTCTTGGTGTCGGCTCAGGTCATGATCTCGGGGGTCTTGGGACCGAGCCCTGTGGCCGGCTCTGTGCCCAGCGTGGAGTCTGCTTGTCTCTCTCGCTCCCTTCTGCTCCTCCCCCTGCTCATGTGCGTTCTCTCTCAAATAAAGAAAATCTTAAAAAATGGAGAAAGAAATTACCAAGAAAGAAAAATAATGACCAATGCGTCCCCAGGAGCCCAGCGTGGGTCCCCCCCTTGCCTGTGCAGACAGGCTCCCCTAGCTGGGGCACGTCTGCAGTCCAAGCTCGGTATGGTGAGCCAGGGGTCCTCGGCAGCCCTCCTCGGGGACAGCTGTCAGCCCCTGAACTTTAGAACCTGAGCGCCTGCTGGAAGCTTCCTGCTGAGGGTCAGGACCCGAGGAGCAATTCCAGAACCACCAGCTGCCTCTGCCCCGCCACTCCCCTCAGCATCACCCCCGGGGACAGCTGGGAGCCATACTCCAGTGATAAAGATATTTTACTGTGGCCTTCTTAGTCTGGTGACACATCTTCTTGTTTGATTCTGGGGATGGAAACAGTCGATAGATTGATGAAGGCCAAATGACCTTGCAGGTGAGCAGAATCCCCGTACCCCCATCACCCTCCGTGGTGCTGCCTTCACCCAAATGCTAATGATTGTCCTTTTGCATTGATTTATGGGGGCCCTCCCTGGTGTGTGTGCACCGCACGGCGTGTTTGACATTTCATGGTCTTGCCTCACCAGCCTGGGATCCAGGCCCAGCAAGCCTGCGTCCGGGGCAGACGCTAACCGTTATTTAGAGCTTGATCTTTAGCTGACACAGCGTGCTCACACACAGCGTCCTTAATTGACGGAGCAAAAATCTAATCAGGGAGAGCGTACGCCCCAGGAGTCTCATAAAACAGATCGCCAATGGGGTGCGAGCCAATCAATCCATCAGTCCCTAGTACCCAGCCTCCGTTCTCCCCCGCCCCGGTCACTCGGCCTGAGCTATGTGCTTGAAGCACTCACACAGAGGCCCCCGCGTCCGAAGAGCTGAGAATCTCGACGGGCTTCTGAGACCCGCTCACGTTGAATGGTGAGCGGTCCAGGGCACTGGGCAGGCCCAGCCGGTGGAGAGGGCAGGGGGGCAACGAGAAAGTCCGAGCACTGCTCTGGGAACGAAGAGCCATCTGCAGAGCCGGAGGGAGTGGGCCAGAGAGTGATGAGGGAGAAGGTGACGGGGGAAGGGGTCCACCCATGAACCCCAGAGTTCTTGCACAAGTATCTAGAACCTCGCCTTTCTTTCCTATGGGAGGGAGCTCATGACCCCCGTCTCCCTGGGCTATTGAGAGTTCCTACTAAGGCAAGGGTTGGGGGGGGGGTCACTTCTTTGGAATTGTCAGGAAGGAGGAGACACCACCCAGAGTTGGGGCAGATGGAGGGGGCAAAGGGTGAGTAACCATTCAGAAGCCGAAACGAGTGGCCAGGTGGGGACCCAACGCAACAGCTCCGCAGGGATGTCTGCATCTGGAGGCCCAGCCCCAGCACAGGGGCTGCGTGAGCCAGGCAGTGTCAGCCGTCGCCCAAGGGCTGCTCCCAACCTGAGACTACCAGGCGCGCTCTGGGCTACCTCTCTCTCCGCAAAGAAAGTTCCTCCTCTGATAACACAGACCTCCCTTGGCCGTGATGTGTCGCTCCTACAGGAATTCCAAGGCCAAGAAGCGGCACACGACTTTCACCTTATTAGGCAGTGCAACACCCACAAGAATGGAGCAGAATGGTTCCATGCACATCGGCCACATCGGCCAAGTGGCTGTGAGTCATTCTCAGTGTTCTCCTAAGGTTTAAGAGGCACTGATGGAGAAGCCGGCTAGGTCTGGCCTTGGGAAATGTGCAGTCGTGTCTCCCCACCACCCCCCTCCCCCGCCACGCCTCATGTTTCGAGCTCATTTGAGGTAGATTTACACTTAGGAAAACGTTCGGATTTTGAGTGTGCAGCTCTGTGACTCCTACTGGGTATGCACCCACCGAACCAGCTTCCCTATCCCGCCGTCGGGAGTTTCCTTCGCCCTAGAAAGTTCCTTTCTCTCGTTGCATCTCAACCTCCCTCCCCCATCTCAACCCTGGCGACCCAGAGGCAGTGGGTGTTCTAGTCTCTAGTACCGCCGGCGATTTTGCCCGTTCTTGAACTTCGTGTACGTGGGATGACACAGGTGTCCGCGTTTGCATCCGGCTTCTTTCACGAAGCATCATGCTTGCGGGGCCATCCGTGTTGTTGCGACTGTCAGCAGCGTGCTCTCTTTCCCTCGCACGGATTCCCGTGTTGTTTGGAGGTCCCTCGGTCTGCTCACCTCTCTCCTCTCGGGAGCTACTTGCGCTGCTTCCAGCGCGGGGCCGTTAGGAAGGAAGCCACTCGGAGCGCCGTTGTGCGTTTGTCTTGACTCTCCCGGGTAAATTCACAGAAGTGGAATTGCTGTGTCGTGGGATCCCGGTGTGTGAAACTTTACCAGGAGCTGTCAGAATCTCCAAAGTGCTGTGCCATTTTCCGCCTCCGTCAGTGGTTTCTTCCTGGGTGTTCCGTATCCTTGCCAGTGTCGAGCCAGTCGTGAGACAGAAAGGGAGGAACACTGGGACACGGCAGACGAGGGAGGGGTGTGGATGGGAGGTCCCTGAAGAGCTTGGGGGGGCGGCAGAGGGGAGTGGGAGGCCCCTGGGGTGCAGGCGGGGTCGTGCACGAGGGGGGACTGAATGTGGGAGATCGCGCGGGACACCTGGGCTGCCTGGGAGCGCTCGCGGGCGGGCAGAGAAGGTCACCCCTTGCTGTTCCAAAGGCAGCTGCCAACACCATGCCTCCCATGTGCTCCCTACGGACCTGGACCCCGTCTGGGCAGGCTTCTCGCGATCAGGGTTGCCCCCATTCTGCAGATGAGGAAACCAAGTCTCGGGCCCTAACAGTGCGGAGTGGGGAGCCGGCCCTGCAGCCAGGCCCGCTGGTTTAAGGCTGTGATGACCTTGCTGGGTTAGGCTGCGTCGACAGGAACAGGCTGCATCGACAGGCACGTGAGCCCGCCGGCGTGTGGGAGAAAGGCGCACGCGGGAGCGCAGCCCAGACAACAAAAGCGGAGCGAAGGGAAATCAGTCTCTGTCCTCTCTGGCTCTCCAGCGACCTCCTCCGAAACAACAGGAGGTAACACTTCCCCGGGTATCCTTGCGGGGATGTTGGACTCCTGCAGACGCCGCACGTATTTACGGGTAATGACCTTCTTTTCACTTTCTATGCAAAGAGCCGAGTCTCGCACGTGGTTTCCGTGTTTCGCTTTCCTCCTGTAGCTGGTGTTGGGGAGACAGTGCCACGTCTGAGCAGAGAGGACGGACCCACCGCTGGACGGCTCGCAGCTGCATGGGGGTGAGCTGCCCATCCGGACTCCGGGATCTCCTCAGCACTTCGGCGGGTGCGGGACAAGGTCTGTGGGATGGAGTCCTAGAAAGGGAGTTGCCGGACCACAAGGTGGGTCCATGTTGAATCTGCACGCACACTGCCAGCGGCTCTTGAGAAGTCGCGGCCTCTGAGGGTGCCAGGCAGAGCGGGATGTTGTCAAAGTCGGTGACCAGACCTGACGGATGCCTCGTTTGCTTCGTTCGGACCACGAGTGAGGCTGGACAACTTTTCATACACTTTCAACACCAACGGTCACATCCTTCCCTGTGACCTCGCTGGTACGGTCCTTCGAAGGGCGCAGCTGTGGCTTTCTCCTATCCTGCTCCTCAGGTCTCCTTGTGTGGGCGACGGGGGTGGATCCAGGGTCGGGTCGCATGAGGGGGAGCAGGGGTCTTGGACCCCCAAACCAGCATTGCACCCAGCTCTGTATGTGGTCTTACATAAGACGAGACGTTTGCCCACCGACACGTGCGGTTCCCGTCAGAAGGAGGGGTCTGGATCAGATAGTCCTGAAAAATCTATGAATCTCTGCTTATCAGAGACAGTTGTGGCTGGCAGTTTGCTATCTACTCAGAAGGAAATGGATCTGAGCTTCAGAAGAAAGAATTTAATTTAGATACTGTGGAAAGCTTCCTGATGTCTCAGGATATTAAACTCCAAAATGAATGATGACGGTCAGGGCAGAATGTCTTTCCAATACAAAGAGCTTCAAAAACAAGATGACTCACTTGTCCTCATACAAAAAGTTTCTCCCTGGCTCTGAGATGGGAGTTGGGAGCTACGCGGGGTCTTTGCAGGTCCCGGTGCACGGGGCTCTACCGTCCCTACCGCTGCGTGCCAAGTCGACTGCCGATGCTTGGCCAATTACCTGTTTCGCCGTGAGCTCATGCGTTACCTAACTCCACGATTTGGTTCATTACACGTGTTAGAAGCAGACACGCTGTCAGACCTAACTTAATGAATTACTAAAATTAGCATTATTGAGAGAACAAACCACGAGGGTACTGCTGGTTTTAATCAATAGTTCGAGGGAGCACGGTTAAAGAATGTCAAAACTCAGCGACACTGTCCCGGAGCTCTGCCTTCAACACTCTGTGTCTGGCGTTTTTAAGGTGCAAAGTGTTTTGGGTGAGGGCGCTTTCTAGTTAAGGGCAGCAGAAACCGCTTTGAACACCCATGCCCTCCCCGCGGCCTGACGGACGACGCGGCAGGGGATTCGCCGGGGCCTCCCGCTCTGGTTAACAGAACCCAATCCGCATCATCTCACTTCTTCTTAATGACTCGGGGTCACGCTCATCACATCCGTTATTAATGCAGAGGGCTGACCTCGCACTTTTCAGAATTCTAGAACATTAGTATGATTTGGGGGGACTGGGGGGTCTCCTCTTCCCTCTCGGCCTCCCCCCTCCACCTCTCTTTCTCTCTGCTCTTTACCAAGCCCCTCCTGGGCCCTGGGCACTGCTCTTCCCGTGGGAATTAGTGGTGATGGTCTAATGGGAGAGGTGAGAGAAAGTTCCAGAAAAGACGTTTCCTGGATGGAGAGACGCTCCCAGGGAAAAGTTGCCTGTGTTAAGTGTTGACTGTGGCCAAGGTCAGGTCAAGGGCTTCAGAGGTATCACCCACCTGGGTCTGCCCATCCCTGGGGGGAGGTTTCCAGTGTAACTCCATGGAGATTTTTTTTATTTTTGTGGCTGTGGGTTTCCTGACCTTAGCAGGTACGAGAAAATACTCCGCTCATCCAAGCTGGGTTTCACGGGCAGTGTTGCTCAGAACCAGGTTATGTTTCTGAAAGGAGCCGGAGCTGCTTTACAGGAACAGGCCCTGTGACCCGCCGCCCAGGAGGGCGAGGACGGGGTCCTGGAGGCGGCGCGCAGACAGCCAGGTGTGGGCAGTGCCCAGGCTCCGGCAGGCTCAGAGCGCACTGGCCCGAAGAGGCTGTTTTCCAGCCCAGCTCTCGGGCTGAGCCCAGAGCCGGGAGTTCTGTGTCCCTGAGCTTTTTTCCTTCCTTCCTGGGGGTCGGTACCAGTGCTCTGTTGAGAAGTCATGGCTGGTCCTTTCTTTGTGTCTCAGGCCCCCTGGACTTCCTTCATCCAACTCTGTGTACCCAACCTGGGCAGCTGGCGTCGCCAAGACGGGGTCCACGGGACACACTTGTCATTTGGGAAGACGGGCAGGACCCAGGAAGCACGAGGAGCGGCAGGCAGCTTGCATGGAGGCTGGGAGCCTGTGCTCTGGGCGGGGGCCTGGGTTTGTGTCCAGGCTTGCTGAGCCCTACCCAGGTGGTCTCTCGCCCCTCTGTGAAATGGGGGCAGGGGTCATGTTTGCCGCCTGCTCCCGGGGCAGCCTCGGGTCCAAGCGGAGTGGAGAGGGTACACTCTGAGCCGAGCACACGGCAGTGTCCACACGGCCCGAGGAAAGAGTCTGTTCTTCACCCATTGCTCTTGTCCCCTCCTGGTTCCTGGCCTGTGGGCCCCTCTTTTGCTTGGCCAAGGACCTGGAAACTGGAGATGGCTGAGTTTTTCGCTGGCCCTTTGGGTTTGGCCTGTGTCCGAGGCTAGAAAGACATTCCAGGGACAGGCGACGGGCCAGGGCTCCAAGGAGAGGCTCGCTGTGGGGTGAGCCCCGGGACAAGGTCCCCTGCGGGCAGAGCCAGGAGCAGGACTGGGACCTGAGAGCAGACACGGCCGCCTCCCACCTCTGTTCCCAGAGCCTCCTCTATCCTGTGCAAGGGTGGGGGCTCGGCAGGCGGGGTCATCCCCACCCCGACCCTGCTCCGGCCCTCGTTCTGACCGCTCAGGCATTACCTTCCCAAGGAGAATGAGCCTGCCAGCGGCCAAGTGCAATAAGAGAGTCAGTTATCGAGGCAAGTGATGAGTGATGGAGCTGCTCGCCCTGCCCCCGACCGGTGCCCGCCGGCTCCGCTGCAGCCCACAATTACACCCTAGGTTTGCAAGCTTTTCCGCTGTAAACGGTTTGTTCTTTTTGGGGGGCGGGGGGAATCCGTGCCTGTGTGTGTGTGTGTGCGCACGCTTATACATAGGGGGTGGTCTGGGACAGCTGCAAAGCACAGACCTCCAAACCCCCCATGCTTGCTTTGGCCGGCCGCTCTGCTCTGGTCCTTCTCCTGGGCAAGCAGCAGACTGTTCTGGGAAACCATCTTCTCCATGATTTACTGAGCGACGTTTTGGGAACAAGATTAATCGCTAAATGTTCTATCCACTGAACCGGCCCTCCGCGCCAAAAAGTCTGGCAGAAGGAGATGGGGGTTTGATGACCAAGGGCTTTCTCAGAAGTGGTCCTTTCTGGAAGCAGAGCGCATGCACGGGGCACTGGCTGATGGGCCAGACACCTGGGTTGCAGAAGTCAGCAGTTTAAGTTTCTGGAAAGAACGTGGTGATGGGGGTGGTGGGGGCGCTGGGCTGACCTTGCTGCTTATCGCATGTGCTCAGGGCAGCTGTGCCTGGGCTGAGGGCTTGGGTGTGTGTGTGTGTGTGTGTGTGTGTGTCTGAGTGTGGACAATTTGTCTCTATCCGCCCTCCCAGTGGACTTGGGATTTGTACCAACGCGGGTTTGAGAATCTGACCCAGCCACTGGGGGAGATTCTTCAGCCCCTCTGTCCCTGCCACACGCAGGGGCAGATCAGAAGATACAAGGGACTTCTCTGAGGCTGGAAGTGTGGCCATCTTCAGTCAGGATCTTGTCTCCAATCTGAAGACCACCCCACCCTTGGTGCCACGCCCACTCCCTTCCTGAGGCTGTTCCCCCGTCGCCCCCATTAGGAGCTCCTCCTTCTAGGCCTCTGGGCCTAGCTCTGGACCGAGCTCCTCCTGGGAAGGTGGGTGGGGCCGGTGAGGAGAGGGGACAGGGGGAGCGGGAGTGGCTGTGGCCAGTCTGGAACCAAGGGCAGGCTCCCTTTCCAGAAAGACTTGTGCGGACAGAGGGCAGAGGGCTGGGGGCAAGTTCCTAGGGCACCTACAGACCAAACCCAGCTTTCTTCCAAGAACCAGCAAGCAGTGCCGCTTGCTAGGTGACCGGCCCTGTCCTCGCCTGCCCGGAGCCCACGCCTGAGGTCCCTCTTTGAGGCTGGTGCCGTCACTTACTCCCTGTCTCATGTCCCTGTCGCGCATGTGATGCTCCTTCTTGACACTCTTTGGCTGGCCCCACCCTCACATTCAAACGCGTGGGGCTTGGGCTTTAAAACTCTCACCCATTATTCAACGTCACATGCTTGTCCCACACCTGGAACTGACTTCCGGAGCGGACACTAGGGAGGAAGGAGAAGGCCCGGCCCCGGCCCCGCGCTCGGGACACGCCCCCCACGCCCGCCTGACGGGTCGCCAGGGCTTGCGCCTTGGACTCCCAGGGACATGATTTCCTGATATTTGCTTCGAAATCGATTCACCTTTAAAAAGGAACTGGATAGATCTCTTCACCAACGAGTGGGAGTGGAAAATTGTTGCTCCTTGCCATATTAAATAGACGGTAACCATGAAAAGAAGGAAAATGGAAACAAAGTATTATTAAAGCTGGCTAGAGGCCTGGCCCGGAAAAGGCTCTGAGCCCAAGGCCTGCTGTGTTTCAAAGGGAGGTTTGGGAGGACTCGGGGGCCACAGACTTACTAGGTGGAGATTTTTCTGGATGTAATCCACAAGACGACAAGAGTTAGACAGGAAACAACTTCTCCTTATGTGATTTCTGGATACAACAGCACATGTTAGCAAACTCAGACCAAGTGCAGCCCTTTAAGTCCCGAGGGGAAACTGAGGCATCAAATGGCAAAGGGAGAAGCCCTGGGTCCGGGGGAGGGAGGGTCCACACTTTTCTGCTTCATTCCCCACCCCCCATGCCTCAATTTCTCTCTTTTCCCTGGACCCAGCCTCAGTGGGATCAGGTGTCAGAGAAGAGCATCGAGCCCCAAACTCAACCCCATGCAGGCCCCCTCGGAGCCCACCAGAACCCCCTCCAGGCTCTTCCTTTGCCTGACGGTGTCTCTCTTGTCTGCCGAAGAACCCCCGGCGGTCCTGTCCCTGGACACCTGATGTCAGCGGGAAAGAAACATGCATCTTCCAAAATCCCTCCGGAAAACCCAAAGGGGAGGTTTAAGCCGGAGCTGAGCGGGGTGCGGAGGGAGTGGCCACCCTCAGGAAGGCGAACCTCCTCGACCCCGACAAGTCATCTAGTTTGGCTTCTTGGCTGCATGGACAGTGCTCCTTTTCTCTCTCCCTCGTTCGAGTGTCCTCCTGTTTGTAGACTGTTCCAGGGCCGTTGCCTGGAGGCTCGTCACCACAGGGGGACTGCAAGGGGGTTCGGGGCTCCGGTTCCGGGGGGATGCTTTCTTGAAGATCACTCCAGCACCCGCTGTTTAGAGCCACTCCCCCCACCCTTCCAGCCCCGGGACACTGTGGGGAAAAGACATAGGTGCCTTTGTGGCCCGAAGGGGTCTTTGATGAGGGGATGGGAAAGTGGGAAGGGGAGGGTTGGGGGCCTCGATAAATGACCCCAAATGATTGATGCCCTGGAAGCAAGGGCACGAGCGCCCCCTCCTTTTCTTTCTCTTGTGAAAAACACAGAAGTTGGCTGTGGAAGGTACAGCTTCCAAACCTCCAAGGGCTTCGTCTGGGAGATAAAGGACCACAAAGAATCCAGTCTTGGCTGAAATAGTATAAGGATAAATGCGGGTTGGGGATGCCGCCTTGGTGGTCCCTGGAAGGGCCTACGTTCCAGGAAAGGACATTTGCCAGCATTGAAAAAACGCGCCCTCCTGCTCCCCGACCGTGTGCGTGGGCGCCCGACCCCAGGCTTTGACGTGTGGGGACAAGAATGGGGGTGACGGGGCATCATTTCTCAAATACCATCTGCGGGAAGCAGGACACCTTGGTGAGGAGGGAAGACATTACATTTCGGCTTCCGGTTTTCTGTCCCCGGGGCCCTTCTGCACAAAGCAGGTGCCGGGGTAGGTCACCTCCACGGCAGGAGTCCTCTAGGACTGCTCAGGGCCCTTGGGGGCTGACCCCCCAGATACCTGCTTCTTCCCTGCTTCTGGTTGGCTTGGAATAGGGGCAGTCAGGGGACACACATCATCAGAGCCTGCCCTCCTGAGCTGTGGCTGTGCCTGTGGGGCTAAGGGACATCAGGAATGGCTCCGGGCCCCCCAAGACCCTTCCATGCTCCTGGCTGGAGAGCCCGGCCCCAGCTCAGCCCCAGCCTATGTCCCGCACGGTGACCAGGGGCCCCTTCAAGGCCCAGATGGGCCGCAACACTCCTTGGCCAAAAATTTCTCAACGTCTCACCGGCTCCTGCTCGGTATGATGTGACCCCAGGACCCTTATCCCCGAAGGTGATGACGTAAGGCCCTCCTGCAACGCTAGTGGGTTCGTCTCCTGGGGCGGCTGCCACAGGACCCCAGGCTGAGGAGCTCGAAGCAACAGGTACTCATTCTCTCACAGTCTGGGGACCAGAAGACAAGTCAAGCTGTCACCAGGGCCCCACTCCTTCTGAAGGCTACAGCAGAGGAGCTCCCCACCTCCTCCAGCTTCTGGGGGCTCCAGGCGTCCCGCGTGCAGCTGTGTCCCTCTGGCGTCTGCACGTCCCCTTCTCTCTTCTCTGCCTCTCTCTCTAATGAGGACACTTGCCACTGAGTTTAAGGTTCGCTTGGACAATCTAGGATGAGCTCATGTCAAGATAATTAGTTTAATTACATTGGCAACATCCCTTTTCCCAAACAACGTCACGTTCCCAGATTCTGGAGATTCGAACGTGGGCTTATCTTTGGGGCACGTTCGGCTCGCTACAGCGGCCGTAGCTGGAGCGGGTGCTTCCCCCTGGGACCTCCCAGCAGCAGACCCAGAGACACGGCTTTGAGCTGAGCAGCGGGTGTGGGAGGGGCCCCCAGGAGATTCCCCCGAGGAGAGGGAGGAAGCCAGACAGACAAGTAATGGGGAGGAACACATGCCGGTCATGGCAATGAGCAACCAAAGCTCAGTTTCTGCAGGCTGATCTCCAGGAGGTGGTTGAAGCAGGCCCCCAGCGCTGCCCCCCAGAGGGACAAGGACACCGAGGGCTTCAGCTTTCAACTCCCACCACCCTCGGCTGAGAACTGTGTCTGGGCGTGACAGCTCCTTAGGACTTGGAGCCGGAAGAAAGCCCCGGGCAGAGCCCACGGACCCTAGAAGAGTAGTTTTCCCTGATCCCAGAACCGAGTAGGGGAAGCCAGAGGCTCCCGGGTCAGGGCCGCCTCGGCTCAGCAAGGTGACAGAACGCACAGCTCGGCTCTCCCACTGGCCCCCGCAGTCGCGCAGAGCAGGTCTCTCGCGGATGTTGAGAATGTGAGCTTCAGAGCTAAAGAGACAGGCCTGAGCCAGTACCTTGGCCGTCACTGGGACAACTGCTGGGCCGCAGGAAACAGTGGCCTCAACCCAAGGAGGGGTTCCCTTGGAGCATTTTGTGGGGACAAAGCAGTCACTCGCTATTGCTTCTTCATTGGGCCAAGCAGCACCCAGGCAACAGAGAGCCGGGTCCTCCCCAACTCGTGAACTCAGCCCTGGGCTGGGCAGTTTCTGGCGCCCACGTCTACTGTTCCTGCTTCCAACAAAGTTTCCTTAGTTTTCCTTTGGGATTTATTTCCCCGGGGAGGGGAGGGTCAGGGTGGGCCTGATGGCACCAGCTGCAACCAGGATGGGTACAAGACCCAGCAAACAGGGGAAGCCAGTACGCACGTCCCAACCCGGGTCACCAGGGCTCAATCTCTGCCCTCCCAGGGGAACCTTGCGTGAAAGAAGCCCTCTCTCTCTGGCCCCTCACTGCAGGGACCCAAGCCAGGTGCTCTGGAGGCCCTTGTGGTTTCCCAAGAAGAGCAAACCTGAGCACAGGGTCTTGGAGGGGACAGTGGCATTGTGCGGTGATAGGCACCGTTCTGATGACATTCGAGGCTGGACCTGGCACCTCCATCGTCATCCTAGGATGGTGAAAGCTCTCTTGGATCTGCTGGTTACGCCGATGTCAGGACTCCGCTGCTGGTGGCCCCCAGGGTCCCAGACTTCCAGGCTCCCAGCGGAAAAGAACATGCCCTCGTCCCCCCAGTGAGTCTGGGAATGAGCTCTGATGGGACCGCCTGGGTCACATGCTCATCCCTCAGCCATTCACAGTGATCAGGATTTTGCTGACTAATTTAGGGTAGAGATGTTGGCCTTCCTAAAGATCCCAGGTGTGAACTCCAGTCAAAACACCTGGGCTGAGAAGAGGGAATTAGATCCTCCAGGAACATCAGGAGATGGTTACGGGAAGAAGAAGGTCACTTGAAGGAAGATGATGTGTCCCCTGGGGTCCTTTTCATGCAAATCCCAACAGCACCTTCAAGAGGTGGGTCCTACTAGGACCCAATTTTCAGGTGAAGAAGAGAGGTACAGAGAGGTTAAGTAACTTGGGCAAAGACACACAGCTCATAAGTTTTAAGAAGATTCCAGCACAGCTACAAGGTTCTCTGCACCGCTCCCGACAGACTTCTTGCTATCATTGGTCATCTCCTCTCGTCCCTTTGTGGTCCCTCCACGCCAGACACACAGTAGCCCTAGGAATACTGCTCAGTTGTGTCTGCGGGTGTCTTCTTTTGGTATTTGTGTGACTGTTTATTTTTTAGAGCTTCCAAAGACTGCAGAGTGTGCCCAAAGGCAAAACACATCAATTTTTACTGCAAATTATTTTTGTTAATAAATGATATATAAGTTTATGCATCCTAATTAACCAAAAATTATTTATTGCTACAATTAAAACGAAGTCGTGTAAATGACTGCAATTTTAAGCTCTTGACAAAGCGATGAAGTCCATTAATGCTTCTCTGCCTCACTGAGGCTTCGTGAAACCCCGCCAGCAGCTGCCTTCCTGCACCTCCACCATGGAGCTTGCACGGGGCAAATTCAGAGAATCTATGGATCTGGGTCCAGTGGAGAATGAACTCCAGGCTGGAGGTTGTTCTAAACCCTCAGTGAGGCAATAATTGTCATCTTTGGACTTGGTATATCAAGGAGGGAACTATAAATCTCTAGCACCACCGATCCAACCAGAGCCAAGGTATGTGGAGGGAGTTAAGGGGCCCCTCCCTTTTGGCTGGCCAAGAAGAGCCAGATTCTTTCAGCTGCTGACCCTCACCACCCCTGCCTTGTCCTATGACTTCCTTGTCATGGGGAACCAACTTGTAATGTCCTCTCTTCCCCCCAGGCTATCATTTATCCATCCACGTATCCATCTGTCCATCCATCCATCTGTCCATCCATCCATCTGTCCATCCATCCATCCATATATCCATCCAATCATCCGTCCATCCGTCTACCCATCCAAGCATCCATCTATCCCATGAATATGCACTGCAACAGGATACCAGTAGCTATTTTCCTGGGCACAGAACCACATGGGATTTTGGGTCAAACCAACTCCTATTTATTGAGCACCTACACTGTGCAAGGTGGGTCCTCCTCTCCTGCAACACAAACCTTGTCCCTTGCTGTAGGTCTTCTCCTCTCTTCCACGGGGCTGCCTTTGCCCACTCAGCATACACTGCTGTGTCACTCCTTCAAACCCCCAGTTTCACCTCTTCCTATAGGTGAGACTCCACCACACGGCCCTCGACAGCCCTCTCATTTGATACATGCTGCTCTTGCTTCCTCTTCTAGATCCTAAGGGTCTTCCATGGAAGGAGTATCTTGGACACATCTTCTTTTGTCCCACAACACCTGGCACAACTATGGTGGCTTCCTGTGATGCTTAAAAAGCTCGGGAAGCTTGGACACCCCCAACAACAGGAAGCCGGAGTCATTCACTCACTCATTCATTCATTCAGTAGAAAAACTTGCAGGACACCCACCATGTGTCAGGGACCTGGGTTTTGTGAAGAGGGCTAAGACAGAGTTCCTCCCTTGTGGAGCTCAGGGGCTGCTTTAGGAGGGAAGGAGCTCAGTAGGATCCCAACTCAATATGGTAGATACTAGGATGGGGCAGAGAGACCATGGGAAGCAGAGGAGCCCTGGACCCCGGCTACAGGAGCTGGGGAAAAGACTGTCAGGTATCCATGGACCCACCAGTTTGCAGGGAGGGGAAAGGAGAGAGAAGAGGAAGGGACACATGCACGAGACCTATAGAAGCTGTCCTCACCCACACTTCGCCATCTCTCGCGCACACCCATGTGACTGTCAGCCCTGACCCAGAGCTACTGCCTCACTTTGCAGATGAAGAAACTGAGGCCAAGAGGAGCAGAGCCTTGTCCAAATGGCCAGTGACCAGAGGGGAAGCCTACCTCTCCTACCAGCCCAGGCCGTCTCTGTCCACGTGTCCCTCCAGCCTCTGCCACATCTTGGATGCGACTAGGCAATGGGGAACGCATGGCCTCTTCTGCATGTGTGGGGGATGCCCATGAACTTCTGGGAGGAGGCTGTCCTGTGCGGGCGGCATCGCGGGGTCCAGCATGCTTGTCTGCTGGGGGTGTCTGCAGGGTGACTCTGCATTCTCAGGGGTCCCTGATAGATGTTCCCATCAATGCACCGTGTCCTCCGTGTGTGTCTCCCACTTCGGCATACTCGGGAATTCAAGGGCAATCTGCAAACTGCAAAGGGAGCCATGTGCCATTGGCTTGCCAAGGAGCAGGGAAGCAAGGAGCCAGGACAGCGTCCTGTGGGGACACCCAGCTCCGCCCCGTCCCTGGTCCCATGAGAATTCCGGAGGTGTGAGGAGACAGAATGGTCTCCTCTGCTTGTGTCCAGGGAAAAGACACAGGCAGGAGATTGCAGTGAAAGAAAGAAAGGGCAGAGATGAATTAAAGATACTTTGAAGAAATTTGCGGCTGTAATTCACAGAAATAAACATGTTAAGGACCTTTGTTACCACCAAGCTCTGGCAGAGGAGCAGGTCAACCATGAGTGGGGCTGAGACGGAATGCAGGATGTCCAGTTCCATGAGAATGTCAGGAAAACCGTGATAATCGTATAGTGTTTCTCTAGTTCTCTTTCTCTCTGCTAGATACTACACGGGACATACTTATACTAAAAGCATTATCTGAAATTCTAATTGAACTGGATGTCCTGGTTTTCTTTTTCTTTTGTCTTTTTTTCTTCTGCTAAATCTGGGAACCCTGAGCCCAAGCTCACAGACAAATCTGGGTTCAGATCGTGATTCTGCCTGTTATGAACGGGGTGGCCTGGGGTGTGTCACTCTGCCTTTCTGAGCCACATTTCCCATCTGCAAAACAGGGAGCAGCTAGCACGGAGGCCACGTAGGCTGTGGAATGAGTGGAACAGAAGCATGGGAGGAACAAGCAGGGGCTCAAACAGCAGGAGGTGATAAATTGTGTTTAATGAGCAGCCTGGAGATGGGCAGCAGCACAGAGATGTCACCGGAAAGTCACATTCTGCCCCTCGTTCTGCTGTGCCATCCTCATGGTCACAATAGGGTTGCCATAGCTCCAAGCATTATGTTCTCACACAATGACATTCCAAACAGGACAGAAGGGGGTACGAGCCAAAGAATTTTCTCTTTAATGAATTTCTCTTTATTCTGGGGGCGGGTAGATCATCTCTTCCAGAAGCCCTTTAGGAGATTTTCATTTTGCATTTCATTGTCTGAAAGTGGGTCCTGTGCCCACGCCTACACCAATTGAGATGAAGGAGAATAGGATTTCAGTGGCTGCGATGAGTCAGCGCTCTCTGTGGAGCTGGGCGCACTGTCACACATAATCAGGGCTCTATTCACAAGGACAAAAACGAGCGCTGGGTGCATGGTCAGTCCTTCTGCAACTTGTAAAAGTAATGCGGACGAAGAGAGCCGCCGGTCCCTGAGTTCTCACTGTGAGCGGGTCACCGGGTTCGGCTCGTTCCTCCCTGCCCCTTCCAACCTCTGCCCCGCGGGGGAGCAGCAGGTGGGCGCCCCTGGGCTCAGCCCTGGGTTCACAGGCTGAGCCGCATCGGTCAGCCCCTGCTGGGATGACAACCGCGCAGCCCACGGGGGCTCCCACCCCACTTCCCGAGTTCCCTGCGCCCCAGCTCCACTCTGCTGGGAGGGGCTCTAAGCCGCCCCCCCCCCCCCCAGCCACCCGACCCTGCCATCGCACAGGGGTGGGAGGGAGCCGGGGGTGCGCGCTCTGTCCGGTGCCCGCGCCCTGCAAGGGAGGCGCAAATATTCTAGGCCAAAGCAACGATGTCCAGAGCTCGGATGGTGCCCTCTCCCTGCCCTCCAGGGGCACTTGATGGGACGGGTGACCGTGGGTCCTGTGGGTCCCCTTCAGGCTCCGTGCGTTTGGGACCTGTTGACTGGGGAGGGTTTCAGACATCGGACCTCAAGGACGTCCAGGCCCTTTGGTCACGGGGAGTGACCCCCCACACACACACACACAAAGGAGATCGGGCAGCTGAGGGACAGTCCGCCCGGGTCAGATGTGGAGCAAATGGGAAGGAGGGGCCGCGCAGTGGTGCTCGGACCTGCTTCCGACCCATGAAAAGGAAGCTTAAAAAGCCCTTGGGTGCCGAGACCAAGCCAGGCCCTGTGCCAGGAGGGGCTCAGCAGTGGGGCCCCCGCCCGACTTCCACCTGCTCCCAGCAGACCTCTGGGTCTGAGGTCTATTTCTGTCTGTGGGCGGCAGACCCTTCTCTGGCTGACTCTGTCCCCTTCTCTCTCGGTCTGTCTCTGCCTTTCTATCTCGTCTCTGTCTCTCTGCCTGTCTTCATGGCTCTGTCTCTCTGTCTCTTTCTCTATCTCTGTCTCTGTCTCTGTCTCTTTCTGTATTTTTGTGTTTCTGTCCGTCTCTGTCTCCATTTCTCTGTTTCTCTGTCTCTGTCTCTCTTTCTGCCTCTGTCTCTCTCATTCAGTCTCTGTCTCTCTGTCTTTCTGCCTCTTTCTCTATCTCTTTTTCTGTGTGTCTCTGGCTATCTCTGTCTCTGTATTTGTCTCTGTCATTCTCTTTGTCTCCATGTTTTTTTGTTTTTGTCTCTGTCTCTGTCTTTCTCTCTTACAGTCTCTTTCTATCTCTCTTTCTGTCTGTCTCTACCTCTGTCTCTCTGTCTCTCTTGTCTCTTTCTGTCTCTTTTTCTCTGTATTTTTCTGGTCTTATCTCTGTCTCTTTCTTTGTCTCTCTCTGTCTCTGTCTCTCTGTATTTCTGTTTTTGTTTCTCTCTTTGTCTCCTTCTTTCTGTCTCTGTCTCTAGTTTTTGTCTTTCTGTCTCTGTCTTTGTTTCTTTCTGTCTTTCTCTATTTCTGTTTTTATCTCTGTCTCTTTCTCTCTCTTTGTCTCTTTCTGTCTTTGTCTGTCTCTGAATGTCTCTGTCTTTCTGTCTCTGTCTTTCTATTTTTGTCTCTGTATTTCTGTCTCTGTCTCTGTCTGTCTTCCCAGATTTTTCTGTTTTTGTCTCTACCTCTGTCTCTTTCTCTATTTCTCTGTCTCTTTCAGTCTCTGTCTCTTGGTCTCTGTCTTTCTCTGCCTCTTTTTGTCTCTCTGTCTCTGTCTAGCTCTATCTCTGTCTCTTGTCTTTTTCTCTGTCTTCGCTTTTCTTCCATATTTTTCTATTTTTATCTCTTTCTGTCTCAGTCTCTGTCTCTCTGTCTCTCTCTGTCTCTATTTCTTTCTGTCTTTCTATCCTGTCTCTGTCTTGGTCTCTTTCTGTATTTTTCTGTTTTTGTCTCTATCGCTGTCTGTCTCTATTTCTCTGTCTCTGTCTCTTTCTGTCTCTGTCTATCTCTGTCTCTTTTTCTCTTTGTCTTTCCATATTTTTCTGTTTTTGTTTCTGTCTCTTTCTTTCTCTTTCTCCCTGTCTCTGTCTTTTTTTCTTTCTCTATGTCTCTCTCTGTCTCTATCTCTGTCTCTGTCTCTATCTCTGTCTCTGTCTCTTTCTGTCTTTCCCTCAGTATATTTCTGTTTTTGTCTCTCTCTCTCTTTTTCTGTCTCTTTCTCTCTGTCTCTACTTCTGTCTTTCTGTCTCTTTCTGTCTGTCTCTTTCTGTATTATTCTGTTTCTGTCTCTGTCTCTGCCCCTTTCTTTCTCTGTCTCTATATTCTCTGTTTCTGTCTCTTTCTGTCTCCGCCTTTCTCTTTCAGTCTGTCTCTCTGTCATTTTGCCTCTTTCTCTGTCTGTCTGTCTGTCTCTATCTGTCTCTTTCTCTTTCTCTCCGTATTTTTCTGTTTTTGTCTCAATCTCTGTCTCCTTGTCTTTCTCTTTTGTTGTCTCTCTGTCTCTATCTTTCTCTGTCTCTTTTAGTCTCTGTCTTTTTTTGTCTGTCTCTGTCTGTCTCTATCTCTGTCTCTTTGTCTCTTTCTCTCTGTATTTTTGGTTTTTGTCTCTATCCCTGTCTCTTTCTTTCTGTCTCTATTTCTCTGCGTCTCTGTCTCTTTTCATTCTCTTTCTTTCTCTGTCTCTGTCTTTGTCTCTTTCTGTCTCTGCCTTTCTGTATTTTTCTGTCTTTGTCTATCTCTGTCTTTGTCTCTGTCTACCTCTTTCTCTCTGTATTTTTCTGTTTGTCTCTGTTTCTTTCTTTGTCTCTGTCTCTTTGTCTCTATCTCTATTTCTTT
Source organism: Mustela nigripes (assembly GCF_022355385.1). Lineage (NCBI taxonomy): Eukaryota > Metazoa > Chordata > Mammalia > Carnivora > Mustelidae > Mustela > Mustela nigripes. The sequence goes on from NC_081563.1 coordinate 137,051,529, forward strand.
GTCTTCCTGTGCCTCTCTCTGTCTCTGTCTCTTTTTCTCTCTTTCAGTCTCTGTCTTTCTCTTTCTCTTTGTCTCTGTCTCTTTGTCTCTTTCTGTCTCTGTCTCAAAATGTCTTTGTCTCTTTCTATCTCTGTAACTTTCTGTTTTTGTCTCTGTATTTCTGTCTCTGTCTCTTTCTGTCTCTGTCTCTATCTCTGTTTTTCTGTTTTTCCAGATTTTTCTGTTTTTGTCTCCATTTGTCTCTTTCTTTCTCTTTTACTCTTTGTCTCTATTTCTCTGTCTCTGTCTCTTTCTCTCAGTCTCTGTCTCTCTCTTTTTTCATTCTCTTTCTTTCTCTGTCTCTATCTCTGTCTCTTTCTGTCTCTGCCTTTCTGTATTTTTCTGTTTCTGTCTCTATCTCTATTTCTTTCTGTCTCCCTGTCTCTGTTGCTATCTCTGTCTTTGTCTCTATCTCTTTCTCTCTGTATTTTTCTGTTTGTCTCTGTTTCTTTCTTTGTCTCTTTCTCTTTGTCTCTGTCTCTTTCAGTCTCTGTCTTTCTCTTTGTCTCTGTCTCTTTGTCTCTGTCTGTCTCTGTCTCAAAATGTCTTTGTCTCTGTCTTTCTGTCTCTGTAACTTTCTGTTTTTGTCTCTGTCTTTCTGTCTCTGTCTCTTTCTGTCTCTGTCTCTCTGTCTCTATCTCTGTTTTTCTCCGGATTATTCTGTTTTTGTCTCTATCTGTCTCTTTCTCTGTCTTTTACTCTTTGTCTCTGTCTCTATTTCTCTGTCTCTGTCTCTCTTTCTCTCAGTCTCTGTTTTTCTCTGTCTCTTTCAGTCTCTGTCTCTTGGTCTGCGTATTTCTCTCTGCCTCTTTCTCTGTCTCTATCTGTCTCTGTCTCTATCTCTCTCTCTTTTTCTCTGTCTTTGTCTTTCTCTCCATATTTTTCTGGTTTTGTCTCTATCTCTGTCTCTTTCTTTCTCTGTCTCTCTGTTTCTGTCTCTCTTTCTCTCTTTCTCTGTCTCCCTGTCTCTGTCTCTCTTTCTCTGTCTCTTTCAGTCTCTGTCTCCCTGTCTCTCTCTTTCTGCCTCTTTCTCTGTCTCTGTCTGTCTCTACCTGTCTCAGTCTGTCTCTCTTTCTCTTTCTCTCCATATTTTTCTGTTTTTATCTCTGTCTCTTCCTCTCTCTGTCTCTGTCCCTATTTCTCTGTCTCTGTCTCTCTCTCCATCTCTTTTTTTCTGTCTTTCTGTTTCTCTCTCTTTCTGTCTTTCCCTCTGTATTTCTCTCTGTCTTTCTCTCTCTCTTTTTCTCTGTCTCTGTCTGTCTCTGTCTCTTTCAGTCTCTGTCTTTTTTTCTCTTTCTCTCTGTGTCAGTCTTTCTCTCTGTCTCTGTATATCTCTGTCTCTCTATCTCTGCCTTTGTCTCTGTCTCTTTCTCTCTGTACTTTTCTGGTTTTCTCTCTAGCTCTGTCTCTTTCTGTCTCTGTCTCTTTTCTGTGTCTGTCTTTCTCTTTCAGTCTCTGTCTCTCTGTCTTTCTGCCTCTTTTTCTATCTCTGTCTCTTTGTCTCTTTCTCTTCCTCTCTGTATTTTTCTGTTTTTATTTCTATCTTTGTCTCTTTGTCTCTGTCTTTCTCTGTCTCTATTTCTTTTTCTTTCAGTCTCTTTCTCTTTCTGTCTCTGTCTTTCTGTCTGTCTTTCTCTATCTCTGTCTTTATCTCTGTCTCTTTCTGTCTCTGTCTCTGCGTGTCTTTGTCTCTGTCTTTCTACCTCTGTAACTCTCTGGGTTTGGGCTCTGTGTTTCTGTCTCTGTGTCTCACACGTGCACACTTTCCATTTCTCAGCATGGGGAGAACTTTGTGTGTGTGAACACACAGGCACGCACATGAGTGTCTCTCTGGACGGAGCCCCCCGCGGTGTGAGCCACGCGAGTCCCCGTGTGCCCCAGGCCCCTGCGCGGACAGAGCGACCCGCGGGTCTTCCCCGGGGAGGGAAGGGCCGCGGCCCCGGCCCCGCTCCCACACACGGGTAGGAAGACGCCGGCCCAGCAGGGACACGTCCGTCCCGAGCCCCCTCGGTGGTTTCTCCTGCGTCCCCGACACGCGAGCTGCTGTGTTACGGTCGTGCGTTTCCCTGCAGGCTGCAAGCCGGCTGAAGACGCGCGCTCTGTCTCTCTCTGTCTCTGTCTCTCTCTGTCTCTCTGTCTCTGTCCTTCCTGTCTTTCTCTGAAGGTTTCTATCTCTAGGCTCGAACAAAACCGACCCCTGAGGAAAGCACGTGTGAGACAGAAACACCCAGAAAAGTGCTCCTGCCTGTTGGTCTTTTTCCCGGGAAGCTGACGGACGCATCTGTGGGGTTTTTCCGGGAAGAAAACAATGTCTGGCTGTCTCTGTCTCACGCGTTCGCAGAAAGTGCTCTCTACTGGGTTTCAGGCGAGACAGAAATGACTTCCCTTCTTTAGGGAAGTAGCATTTGCGGAAAAAACTGTTTCTCGGCGTGCAGAGAGCGGTGAGAGCGTGTGCGCGTGCGGCGCGGCCCGAGTCCCCGTCCGTCGGTCGGGAAGCCCGTCTCCGAGCCCGTCCTCGCCCGCACAGACGCTGCCTCCCTTGACAGAGTGCGCACCGGGCGGAAAACACACACATAAATTTTCGGTGCAAGAAGAAAACAGGAAGAGAATAGCGTGTGCGTGTGTGCAGGGGCACGTGCAGGGCCCGGGTGACCGCCTGTGTCTGCTTGTCCCTCCCTGCAGAGAAAAATACATGGGCTCTTTAGTCACAAAGAAAAACGCATCCGCCACACACACACACACACACACACACACACACGCACTCACTCTTCTCTCATGAATTGCGCGTTCCTGGAAAAACAAACCCTTTATTCCCCAGAACGCAGACGACTGTGTGTGCCCGCCGGGCTGAGATCCGACTGTGTCTGAGAGTCTTTCTCTGAGGCTTTCCTTCATGGGGCCCAGTGTGCACACACACACTCCACACACAGCAAGAAAGCACGCAGCGGCGGGGGAGGCTCAGGGACCACGCACACGCGTGTGCGCGCGCACGTGTGTGTGTCTCCCGGTCTTGGCCGGTGTGTGTCTGTGAAGAGCACAAATGCAGCACAAGTGTTGTTCCTCGTCCACACGCGCACACAGAGCTCGGGCTCCTTCCCGAGCTGCATCACGGCAGGGGAGAGACGGGGGGTGTCTCGCTTCTCACGAGGACGGCCCCGGCAAGCGACACCGGGGCGCCCCCCGACTGGCCAACGTGGTCTGGCCCCGGGTCTCGGCCGAGAGCCCCTCCCTCCCTGAGCTCCTTGACTGAGTGTCTGAGACCCCCTTGCTGGCCGGTGCCCCACAGGGAGGCCCGGCCCCCGCGACCCTGTGCCCACGGCCGGCTCCTCCTGCAGCAGCAAAACCCACACATGCCTTTCCTCCTGCATAAACACTGGTCCACACATGCACATGCGGGCACAGATGTGCACACACACATGTGCACGCACACACTCAGGGGTCGGGCCAGACGGGTCCCCGGGAAGCTAGCCCCCTCTCGGCTTGTGGCAACCTGCTGGCCGGCCTGTCTCCAGAGAGAACGTGTTCTTTGTTTTCTTTAACGAACACGTATTGTTTGCTGCAGGGGTACAGGTCCGTGATTCATCAGTTTTACACAATTCCCAGTGCTCACCCTCATGCGCTCCCTCCCCAGTATCCGTCCCCCTGCTGGCCCAGAGAAAACATTCTGTCCTGCTCGGAAGGTCATCCTCGGAGACCCCGAGTGCCCGGGAGAAGCCGACCCACGCTCAGGAGGCCGTGTGTGTCCGGGTGTGTGCGGGGAAACAACAGAAACAAATGAAAACCTTTGTCTGTTGCCTGAACGTCTCTCGGCGGGGGACGAGTGTGCATTTTCCAGGCAGAGAAAACAGTCTCGCACACGCACGCCCACACACGCACACGCGCGCACGCTCAGCACACTCAGCTGCTGGGGCCCCTGCCCCGGCCCCGGAGAGCCAGCCCTTTCCTCGGGCCGCCCGGCCCCACGCAGCCTCTGGACCCCGAGCTGTCTCTCACGGAGATGAGGCTCCCTGTGAAGGCCCCGGAACAGGACCGAAGTGACCCCCCCCTTAACAGCACGCCTGAGAGAAACAGCGCTCACGTCCCCCCCCCCTTTGTGGACCGAGAACATCGTGTTTGCGCAGAGTGAGAACAAACGTCTGGTCTGGGTCAGCTGCCTGCAGCCTCGGAGGGACGTGTTTGCTCTCGGAGAGAACAACAACTCTCCTCCTCTCTCCTAAACACACACACACACACACACACACACACGTTCGCGCATGAGTGGCGCCTGGGATAGATGTGTGCCCCCGCCTGCCCGCGTGTGCACCACCCTCCGTGCCCTGCTCTGCGTCTTGGTTCACAGAAAATTGCCGAAGCCTTTCGGGCACGAGGCGTTCTCTCTCGGAAAGGGCTCCTGCTGAAGGCTTGTTGCAAGCCAGAGACGCCCCCCCAGAAACACACACGTGCACAGGTGTGCACACACGCGCGTGTGGAACAAGGAGGGACTGGTCTGCACGTGCGTTTCTGCTTGTCCATGGGGTTCCCTGTCTGCACATCTGTCACACATGCGTGTGCATGTGCACACACACACACACACACACACACACTTCCCTCTCCACCTCTCCCTGAGCACTCACAGCCTGAAACACTACTTTTCTGCTCACAGAACACGTGTGTCGTGTGGAAGGAGCCCACGGACCGGCTCTGAAGTGCCGGTCCCTGCGGCTGCCTCACTGTCCCTCACACCCGAGAGAAGCCCGCCCCTTCCGTGGGTGTGGCACACACCTGTCTGTGTGTCTGTCTCTTCCCGCAGACAGAAAACGCAGGTGCTTTTGCCCCAGTGGAACACCCGTCTCCCTCTTGCACACATGCACGCAGAAATGTCTGCGCTTCTCCGCATGGGTTCGCGCCTCCGGAGAGAGCAGCAGGTCTCCGAGTTCCTGGCTCTCAAAGAAATCGTGTATCTCCAGTGAGAAAACACTCTTGCTTGCTGAGAAACAGCTCACGCTCTGTCACCAGGCAGAGATGCTGCCCCTCCACACACACACACACACACAGAGACACACGCATGCACACACGTGCTCATACTCACACTCCTGCTCCCAGAGGCTCGTGGAAGGGAGTAATGTGTGGGTGCTTCCACACACCCCTGTCACCCTTTCTACACACCCCCACACACCCCCAGGCAGAAACATGCCCCCGCCGACTGGGTGTGCGCCCCTGAGAAACAGCCTCTTTCCCTGCTAGTTCTCTGCTCACGAAAACTTGTCCCAACAGAAAATGATTTCTTCCCCTGAAAAGTCTTTCTCCAAAGCATTTACCCCTGGGACAGGAATGCCCCCTTTCCCCTTCTGTAAGGGCTCTCACTCCTAGTCCCACTCCTTTGCCATATTTGAAAACTGTGTGTGTGTGTGTGTGCACGTGTGTGTGCAGTGTGCAAAATCACTGTTTTTGGTTTGTCTTCTTGTAAGCCAAAAAATATGTCTCTTTTTCCAGGCAGAAATATTCACTGAGTTTCTGTCTGTCTGTCTGTCTCACACACACACACACACACACGCGCACACACGCGCGCACACACACTCCAGTAGGAGTGCTCTCCTTTTTTCACTAAAGCGAGGTGCAGTCTGGAAAGGCAGCCCTTCGCACTTGTCGGCACACACAAAAACGAGTGTGTTTCCAGGCAGAATGTGTTCTCTTTGTCTCTCAAAAAAGTCTCCCCCGAGCTCTTTGTCACTGGGCGGAGAAGACCACACACACACCCCCGCCAACACACAACACACAGCACTAATCAACACACGTGCACACACTTAGTGGGAAAAGATTTGCGTGTCCGTGTGTGGTTATCGGCAGAGAAAAGTCTCGGTTGAGCCGACTCCCTGCAAACAGAAAAAGAGATGCGTCGTTTTCCCAGAAAGGAACAATACTGCCCCCCGCCCCATGACGTGGCTCTTCCCTGTCTGTATACCTGGGAAATGAACAAAACAAGAAACAAACAAACATGCTTCTCGGCTTACAGAAAATGATATGTGGGCTTGTCTCCAAGCAAAACAAAATTCTGTATTTTCACTCAAAAAAAGGTCACTTTTTAAGAGTCACTGGGCAAAAGTACACCGTCTGCCATGAAGACCACACCAGATAAAACACACACGTTCACCCTCTTCACAGCAAACCTGGTGTGTGTGTGTGTGTGTGTGTGTAGGGGACAAACCCTCAATTTATTAGAATGTCTCTTGTAGCAGGCAGGAAAGTCAGTGTGTATCTATATATACATCTCTTTCTTTGTAACAAAAGGTCTCTCTCTCTCTCTTCTCTCTCTCTCTCTCTCTCACACACACACACACACACGCAGAATGTCTGGTTTTCTAAGTAGCCATCACTGGAACACCAGCATTTTGCAATTCTTGGTTCACAGAAACGTGTGTCTCTGGGCAGAGAATGTTCTATTTCCCTCTCTGAAAAGTCTCTCCCTTTCCTCCCGGGGCAACATCCCTCCCCTCTCCCCGAGAAAGCACGCAGCAGATGGGACAGACACACGTTGGGAAAGAAGGAAGGTGTGCGTGGCCGCGTGTGTGTGGTCACAAGCCGAAAGTGTCTGTCTCCGTGGATTTGTCTCTCTGCAAACAGAAAAATGCTGGTGCCGTGTTTCTAGCTGGAAAAGAAAAATCCTCTCTCATCCTGCCCGTCACTCTCCTACTTCCTCTCCTCTGTCTTTATCTCGCTCATATTCTGTCTCTCTCTGCGTTTCTTTGCGGGGCGGGGGGGGGGAGGCATTTTTAAGTTAAAGTATTTTGAACTGAGGTATCTTTGTCTCTGTGTCTCTCAGTCTCTCCATCTGTCTGTCCGTCTGTGCGTCTCTCATGCGCACCCACTCAGGCTCAGCAGGTGTCTATCAGGCCCCCCGTGAGGCAAACATGCCCCCCGTCTGTCATGAAGGGTGCAGCCCCTGAGAAACAGATACGGTTTCTCAGTTTGCAGAAAATAATGAGTGTTTGTGGCTGTGTGTAGGCAGAAAATGTCCTCTCTCTCCCTCTTTCCTTCCCTCCTGGAAATGTCTCCTCTGCCGCAGCCAAGAAACACACCGTGTTAGAAAAACACATGCACACACTCCCTCTCCAGAACCTTCCAGGGGGTAAGCCGGAAACCCCGGTGGCTGTCTCTCCCCCTCACAGGAGAACACACGTGTGCACGTGCGTGTGCGTGTGTGTGCGTGTGTGCTAGCGCGGCTTCTCACGGAGGCAGAAAATCAATCTCTCGGTCTCTCCCTCTGGTGGAAAAATCCTGGTTTATTGCTCTTTACCAGCGGCAGGAACGTCTCTAACCCCTGCAGGGGCTGGAGACCGCACGTGCGGAGCCCCAACCCCAGCCTGCCTCTCCCGGCCCCAACCAAGCTCTGGTCCATTCTCCCGCAGCTGGAGGTCCCAGCCTGCTCCCCTCTCTGCTGTCGGGCTGTCTGTCTGTCTGTCTGACACATGCGTACACACACACACACACACACACACACACACACACACACACTCTCTGCAGGCTGCAAAGTGGGCTTGTGCCGGTCCAGGCCCAGGGCCGGATTCACGCAGCACGCGGCCTGCTGACGGTGACCTTGAGGCTGACGAAGAGCAGCAGGGTGTGTGTCTGTCTCTGGGTCTGTCCGTGTCCCTGGGCCCCGGCCTCGCTGTTCCCCCGACATTCGTGCCCCTGGGCCGGTGGTCCCGGGGGCCTCTCTGCAGCAGGCGGCTCGGCCCCGCGCTCTGCTCCAGGGGCCCCGACGCCCCTCTGCCCCCGCCCCGACGCCCTTCCCCGGGGGGCCTGGGACCCCCACACCCACCTCTCTCCTCGTCGTTCCCAGCCCCAGCCAGCCCCCGCCAGCCCCCAGGGACCCCGGCCCAGGTGCAGGCGCTCTGGGGAGGGGTCTCCCTCCCTGCCTGGCCCAGGCTGAGCCACCCCCCCCACCCCGCGGGACCCTCTGGCCCGCTCTGCCCTCTCTGGCCCGCGCTCCCGGCCCGCGCTCCCGGCCCCCGCTCCCGGCCCCCGCTCCCGGCCCCCGCTCCAGGACCCGCGGGACCCGTGGGGGTGCTCAGCCCGCAGAAGCCCTGACCGCGGCCGCCGCCGCCGCCCCCACGCGCCGCGCTCACTCGCTGCCCAAGAGCGCAGCCACGCGGCCGAGCGCGGAACTGCAGGCGGCCGCCGGCCCAGCGGCCCAGCTCCTGGTCAGCGAGGGGGGAGGCACCGTGGGGGTCGCTCCCTGCAACGTTCCCTGCTCTCCTCGCCCATGCTCAGGCCAGGACTGTGAGGGAGTCGCTTCCAGAGACCTCCACCTGGCTTTCCTTTTGGGAGGGGGGAACCAAGAGGCTCTGACTTGGGACCCCAGGAAGAGGGGCTTGTCTCCTGTCGCCCCTCCTCAAATTTGATGACTTAAGGTATTCTCTACTCACTGATTTAACATGCATTTGTCCCCAGAGGACCCCCTTCAAAACAAAACAAAACAAAACAAAACAAAACAAAACAAACACCAAGATTGCAGGTGGCTGCTCCATGCCTCTGCACCAGAAGGAAACAGATTCAAGTTCAGGTCCCTGCTCTGCCACCTGCTAACTCGGGGGACCTGGGTAAGACCCGCTCCCTTTCTGAGCCTCAGTTTTCCCATGTGTAAATGGCTTTGATGTAGACCCACAGCCCCGTGTGGTTGCTGGGAAGATCCCAGGAAGCATGAAGCCTGGAGACCTGCCCGGCAGACGGCACAGATACGGCAGTCGGCACCGCCGTGCTGGTGGTGGTGTTACTTAGCAAACACAGCTCCCAGCGGAGGAATCTGGGGCTCAGGGAGGAGGCTTCTCACCATTCAAGCTGGGAAGCTCTTGGGAGGTGGGGAGTTTGTGCTCTGCTGGGAGTGGAAAGTCAGCGAATTTGTGTTCAGGGTGTCCTGGGGAGGATGATCTAGGCCAAGGGTGATCTCTCCTCATGATCCCCTTGTCTCCTCTTAGCAAGGATTAGCTCAGCCATGTAGATAGACTATAAAATGTGTCATCCTACCGAGATCCTCCTTGGGTCACTCAAGGACCCACTCTGGGCCAGGTCCACTGGAACTTCTCAGTCTCATGGGGGAGGTGAGGTAAAACCACCATCTTCCTCAGCCCCCGCTGTTGGCACCACACACAGCATCATCTTTCTACTCTAGCAACTTGCCTCTCTGCAGCTCGGAAGCATCCCCGTGTCTTACTCCCCCTTGGCCCTCAAAATCTGCCCGCGGAGGATGGTTACAAAGAAGCTACCTTTCTTTGATAGATGTTTCTTAAGGACCTGCGATCTTTCAGGAACCGTGCCCACTGTTGGGAATACTGCATGAAGAAGGCAAAAACCCCCTTCTCTCAAGGAGCTTACATTCTTTTGGGGGATAGGATTATGACAAGTAAATCAATAAGTAAACAGATAATTATAGATGATAAATCCTGTGAGTGAAGCAGAATACTGTAGAGATTAATTGGGAGGGGCTCCTTTAAACAAGGAGGGGTATGGGGAGGGCTTCTTTCAATAATAAGAGGCTGGTCATGTGCAGAATAGCAGTAAGAGTGTTCTAGGGAGACAGAATAGCACATGCAAAGGCCCTGGGGTGAGCATGAGCAGATGAGATTGAGGAAGCAGGAAGGAAGTGCTGGGTGTAAAGATGAGGTGAGGGACTGGGTTTTTAGTCTAAGTTTGGAGAAGCCAGTGGATTTCAAGCAGGGAAGGGCAGAATTTGGTTAATGGTTGTGAGGTCTCTCTGGAGCTGCATGGAAAACTGAGGACTGGGGAGCAAGGAGGCACATGGAGATCAATCCAAAGACATTTGCCATGGTTCAGGTGGGAAATGATGTTTGGAGGTGTTGGAGATTAGAAAAATGTCCAATTTGGGAGGTCAAGACTGTGGCATATGTCACTGAGTAATGCTCTACCATTTTGCAGCTGTTCAGACTGGAGTACGATGCAGAGTGGGGTGCTGGGCTGACGCAGAGCGGGGTGCTGGGCTGACGCGGAGCGGGGTGCTGGGCTGGAATCCCACCTCTTACTGTGGGAAGGGTCCATGCTTTTCAGCTCTCATTGGTCTACCATCTTCTCTGCCGATGCCTTGGATCAGATGTATATTTATTTCGCAGGAGCTTTTCTTAGGTTCATGTTGTGCTGCCTTCCAAAACAAGCAGCTCCTCGAGGACAGACTAGCAGCTTCCTTTTGCCTTCCTCATAGCCCTTGTAAGGTCTTCCCACAGCAGCTCTGATGAATAGTTCCTGAGACATCTGCTGTTCACATAGGTGTCTAGAATGTGCATGTCCTGTAGTTAACATTAAGGTAGATGTGCTGGATGAATGGGTGAAAGCACAATTTTGCCGGGCCACAAATGGTTGACCAGATGGCCAAAGCCTTTCCAAGTTGATTTCTCCCTTCTACTGTCTTCCATTTAGTGGTGTTGGCTTTCAAGGACCTCTTGCTTTGGCTTTTCCTTCAGAACCCCTCTTGCTGGTCCTCTGAGGACTGACTTGAACCCTGAGAAATCATTTCCTTGTGGGACTGGTGTTTCCCCAATATTTCAAAATGTTGACTTAAAGGTCTTCATAATTTCCTTGTGATGCGTCTGAGGGAGGGGCTGAGCTACAATGTGGACTCTTGGCAGCAAATTTGAAACAAAATATTCAACCTGTCTCATGACATTTACAATGATAGTCTAAAATGTATTCTGTAATAGTCATCGATCAAAATGCATAATTCCCAAATTACTACCTTCCAGAGTTCATAAGAAAAAACTATGGTTCCAAGTAACCGCCAACTCCAACATTTCCTGGTTGGCCCAGAACAATTGTTCTCACTGATTTCACTTGAGAATTACTTTCAAGAAGGAGACTTTTTCAATTTGCCATAAATCCGATGATTTTTTTTTTAGAAGTTTCATTTCCATAATAATTTGCAAACAAGAAGTGCTTTGAACCTAGGTCTGACTTGGCAGGAACTCCCCAAGAGGAGAGCTGATAGTATTAGGTGAAATGGAAACAATAACAGACTTTGGGGGGAACACTAACTTCCTTGTCACAAATTCTCCCATAGCATATGTGCCTCAGTTGTTAACCCTCATCTGCAATGTTCATGTACTGCAAATGGAATTATATTAACCCTTTACACTTTAGTTAGAATAAGAGGTACTTGTTCTAGCTCTCCACCATGAATCCATGTGAACCTCAAGTAATGAGGTTTTCATCCCACCTTTGCTATGAGCAATGAAGGAGCAGTCACCTTCTGATTGCTAAGACCCAAAGATAGCTTGGAAGGCAAGACATGCTCTGGGGCAGGAAGGGCTCCCAAGTTCTTTGAAGACCTTTGAGAAATTAAAAATTGGGATCCGAAAAGCCATCTGGTGAAAGTCAGGGGCTGGTCCTCACCAGTGAGGACTCCCCAAGAGAGAGGGAAGGCCTGCTAATGAAGCAGAGGTCCTAAATCTGAGACTTGGCTTTCTCTCTCCCTAACCATGTGACCTTGGCCACGTTCTAGGCCCACAGAGGGACAGTCTGGATGCCTGCTCCAAATCTCTCACTTTTCAGATGAGGACACCAAGTTGGTTTAAAAAATGGTAATAATAAAAAAAGGAGGGGGGGCCCTGGGAGGTTCACAGTGCGTGTTACCCTTTCTGAGCCTCAGTGCCAGCCCACATTTGTGTGAGCAAACCAAGTCATCCTTCTAATCCAAAGCCTTCTATCAAGCGAGGACGGAGGAGAAGAGCTTGATGAAACTTCGGACTGTTCATTGGGCCCTCAGGACCTCCTACCTGGATGTAGGATTTCCCCAGAAGTATGGCTCCCTGAGTTGCTCTACTCCAAGAAGGCCTGAAAAAATTGTATCTTCTCTCCAACAGGAGAAGGAAAGCAAGGAGAGACGAGCATTGTATTCAGGAGAGTTGAGCTGAGCTGAGTACAACCAAGCCAGAAAATGAGGGAGGATTTTTCCACGAGAGTCTGAGTCTCTCTGGCTCCTGTCCGACGTCCAAGCGGTTATCAGGTGCCTGCTAGGTACTAGGTACCATGCTGTGTCCTGAGGTTGCAAGGAGTAACAAGACGTGGCCCCTGTCCTCGAGGGGTCCCCAGTCTCCCGGAGAGACCGCACCCGGGGAGCGGGGCAGGCCGGGCCGTCCCTCTTCTGCGCGCCTGTGTTCGACTCTCCTTGTCTCCTGCTCCTGAGCTCCCCTCGGCTGCCCTGGCCCCGGCTCGGCGTCTCACTTTTTCCTTCCCAGCTCTGCTGTCTGATTTTGACCACAGCACGTATGCAAGCGTGTTTTTATTCATTGAATGTTGTGCTGAGTTTTTGCCCACGTGTTCTTCAAACTCTCGGTTGAGCAGCGCGTCGAACCTCTCTCTCCACTCACATCGTTCATAGGCTTTTTTGGCACATGGGAGTCTTGCCGGGAAAGATTCTTGGCCTCAACTTTAGGGGTGTACTTATCCTGCCTCCCAGAACAAGACTGAAAGCTCCACTGGACACATTTTGAGAGGCCCAAATCTAATCCTAAACAGCAGGCTTAGAAAACCACCTAGAAACGTAGGTTTTTTCCGGGGATCCAGGGATAGAGCTCGGTGTATAATTCAGACGCATTATGGCGCTCAGACTGTTTACTCAATGAATGAGTGATAGATGGTGGCAGACGCTGCCTCTAGGCTTTGCTGATTGCAAAAGGTCTCTCTCGCTTCCCGTCTCTCAAGCGGCATGAAATAGTCTCGGGATGTCTTATTTTCTGTTTAGGCAGATCCATCCCTCTGCTGTCAATAAGAACAGAACCAAAAAGGTCACGATTTTTCATTGTCAACAAGAAACAGAGAGTGGGTGCATTCCGGCTGCGGGCTGGAAAAAGGGGAAGAGGAACAGAGCGTTTGGCTTTTCGCTTTGCCCCTGACTCCAGTGAGCCCATCAGGCGCCCACACTCCAGGGGGAGGGCTTCTGGGTCTCAGGACCTTTGTGGTCTTGGGGCACTATTTCTTGGGAAGGGAGGAGGCTAAGACAGAGCAGGACAGAGATGGAAGCACCCCCTGCCTCGGAAGAGGAAAATGGAATTGCATTCATCGGAGGAGCCCACCCGACCACCCATAGTCTAGATCCTGACTGGGTTTCCTTGACACACGTTTGTAACTTGAACTGTAATGTGTTTTGTGCTCCGTGATGGGCTTGAGCAGTGGTAGTGTGGGACGTTCATTCATGCACACGACCAGTGATGTACGTGGTGGGTGAATTACCTCTACCTTTGATCGGTGTGGCTGTCGCAAGGGGGCATGCTCCCTCCTGGAGGGCAGGCCCATTGACTTCCCAGATGCACAGAGTCTGGGTTTGGTCAGCATGGAAGGTTTGCAAGCAACAGGCAGAGTCTTTTGGGATCACATGTATGTGGAGAGGCCTCAGGGCCTGGGCGGGGGGGGGGGGGGGGGGAACAGTCAATGGGTGCATTATTTTTTTTACTTTGTGAGAAACAAGCCAGTTAGCGGTGCCTTGAGTTAGGAAGGAGAAGGTCTGAGTGGTGATGATTACAGAATGAATCCAAGAAGGAAGGAAGGACATTTGGGGTTGTAAACCCCAAATGGTGTCTTCATGAAATGCTTAAGGGTTTCCTTTTCTTCTCCCCACAAAATCAGTCTCTTACCGTTGAGATATAGTCATTATTATAAAAAAGTGGCCAACCATTTGGCTTTTATTTTCAAATTCTTTTAAAGAGATTATTCCAGACAGCAGAGCAAGAGCGAGAGAACTTCGAAAGCCGATTTAAAGGCGGTGGCTTCAGAGGCCAGGAGAGTCTCCATCAAGAGTGATCTGGAAAAAATTGCCAAGAGAATTCATGTTGGCTCAGCAAATAAACTGGCCCTGGAGAAGCTGATTAATGTTTATTTACATCCATCCCAATGTTCGGGCTCTGGTGACCACAGCAGGCCCGCTGAGGTAAGCGGGCAGGGCTCACTCATTAAGGACCCGCCATCTTCCCCAGGGCCACTGTATTACCCCTGGTTCATTTATTCGCTTTGAAATTATGATGGTGAATTGACGCCTCAAAGTGTGTGTCTTGTCACGACTGATTTCTCCTTGTTTGTGGAGAAATCAGGTGCATATCCACGGTTGCCTGGATCGAGGGCCCCTGGCTGAGCCCCAGACCTGGGGCCGGAGCCGCAGCAGCTGCCATCGCCCCTCCCCGGCCCCTCCGCCACGGGGAGCAAGAAGGGACACGTGTCCCACCGTGGGCTCCATCCGGGGCCTCACAGCTCGGTGGCAACGTTGCGTTGCCAAGTGGATGCCCGACGTGACTGCCCTCCCCCGGAACGGCCCACAAAAGCCTTTCCCTACCTACGGCATTTACCAAACACACGGATGGTGCCTGGTGGCCCCACGTGAGGACCCACTGGCCCCGCTCAGAATCTTCTTCCCACTCCCCTCCCCCACTGCCGTGCCTCCCCCACGTCCCTCCTGGGTCCCATCTTTACCTGCCATCTTGGATCCTTCCAGTCAGGAAGCTCTCTGGGCCTGTTGCCACCAATGGCACCGCTTCCGAAGGCTTTGCAGGAAAGGCTTTGATGCTTCCAAGTCGGGAGAACCTTGTTCGGAGTAACCATGACCGCGAAGGCTTGCCGAGGAGATGGGGTTTCTGCCATCCCGCCGTCCGGGAGAATGTCACTTGCTCCCCTCAGGAAGCCGACGGGGACCCGGCAAACCAGCGTTGTGTGTCCTGAATGTAAATGAGCAAAGGGAGAGAAGATAGCCTAAGCCCAGAGCCCCCACCACATACTCAAAACCCAGTTTCTGCCTAGGACAGACGGCGCTGCGGTGGGGACCCAGGGAGAATGGCAAGGGTCTTGTGGCATGACGCCGTCCTCGCCAGACACGGTGGACACAGCACAATGCACAGCCCAGAGGGCCGCCGGGGCAGGACACCTTGGCAGCCACAGAAACGGGAGGAGCTTGCCCCAGGGAACCAGAGGGGTGTGCGGTCAGGTCCCGGGTGTCCTCCATGCCCACCTCCAAGGGCAGGTTTGAAGCCTGCACTTCCCACCTACGGCGCTGTTCCGAGGGCTCTGTGCGTGTTAACTTTCCAAATCCTTGTCGTGGCCCTTTAAGATTGCGCGGAAGTATCTGGCAATGTCTAGACACGTGTCTGGTTGTCACAGCAGGGGTGGGGATGCTCCCGGCCTCAGGGGGGTCGATACCCTACAGTGACCCAGGCAGCCCCCCGACTCAGAACGACCCCGAAGGACTCTAGCGCCAAAGCTGAGGACCCCTAAGGGGGGTTGAATCAATACCCCACTTCGCAGGAGAGAAAACAAAACACCCAGAGAGGGGCAGTGACCTGCTCCAGGACACACAGTGCAGAAATGAGCTGCGTGTGTGTCGCAAGTGTGAGGCCGGCCGCGTCTAGCCTCCCGCAGGGAGACACCACCGTTCACGCCGCCTGCAGGTGCACGTGTCTGCCGGAGTCGCCCCCATGTCTCCACATGGGCTGGAGTGGCCGACTCGGGAGCCCTCGTTCCAAAAAGTTGAAGGCACAGCACCTGGCGGTGTGACCTCTTGGTTCCTGAATCGAGCGGTTTGGGAAAACCATGAAAGGCAGCGGGCAGAGAAAACCCACCGCGCAGGACTAACGTCACGGGAGCCGGTGCCAAACCCAAGGAAGGCTCCTTGCCAAAACCTCTTGGATCCTCAAAAGAACAGCCTCTGAGTTTTCATATATTTTAGCATTTAATAATCCAAGAAGTCTGAGTAATAAACATGAGGCTAGAACAGAGTTCTTCCCGCTCCTTCCCCCAGAGAGGACCCAGGCCCCTGGCTCGGGGCGCCGGCGCTGCTGCGATCACACCGGGATGCTCCCGTGGGAACTAATGGTGCCCAGGAGCCCCGCGGGGGCTCGAGCCGGTGCCTGGGCAGGAGGTATGGATCGCAAAACTCTGTGCCAGGTTACCAAGGGTGCTGTTGGCATTGTAAGTGCGAGGGTCTGTTTTGTTTTCTCCTGATTCCGCTAAGCTGGGCAGTGACCACGGTCTGTTAGATACCCTTGCAAAAAGCCTTCTGAACAGCTGGGCTGTTCTGTACATTTAATCTCAGCCCGGAAAGGGGAGAGAGAGACGGCCTCACTGGTAAACACCAGCAAGCCGCCAGCTGCTGCCGACATACCCTGCGAGAGTCTGACCCCACACGCCCCTCCCCGGGGCTCCCTGTTCTCGAAGCCCCTTTGGAAGGATGGAATATTTTATTCCACTATTAGAGCTCAGGACCGCAGCGCCCTCCCCAGAACACGGTCAAGGGGATCACGGTTTTCTTGCAGCATTTTACGGACTTTCTGAGGTGTGTGAGGTCACCCCACCAAAAGAGAGGGGGGAGCGGGATCTCCCGAGTTCAGGGAGGATCTGGGGGTGTAGCCCCCTCTCTTCCCCACTCTGCTCAGACCTACACCCCCGGAAAACAGTGCCCTCCCAACCAGGGAGAGCCGTGGCTCACCCACAGCACTGGTCAGTGCAGCCTGAGAAAGAGATCTAGTGCCACCTTGAGATGCTTTTCAGGAAGCAGCCGAAACATCTAGAAACTGCTGGTCCCTGTTTACAAGAGCTGCCTCCCCAAGCGTTCAAGCTCGGGTCTGTCTCTTGTTTTCCAGGCTCTCGGTGTCTGCTTCCCCAGTTCTCAGGTGACCCCACTGACCCTGTCAAGTGGGAATGTGGCCCTGTGGAGGTGCTGGACGAGCCTAGCCCCCTTCCCTGCCCCCAGGACCTGGCGGCCACTCTCTCCAGCAAGGAGGTGGCCCTGGCAGGGCCAGCCCCCCGGCCCTGGGGCCTCCTTGAGCTCTTCAAATGTCACTTAGCAGAAATCAGTTAATCAGGGAAGAAAGATTTCCTGAAAATTAGTTCAAGGTTGGGGGTTAGAGGGAAATTGCCAGGCAGAGACTTCTTGTTTATGAAAGCTGTCCCTTCTCAGACCTGTTTTCCTTCCAACTAATCAGCCACCCAGCATTCTCCCCTTTCACCGCCGACTGGGGAGCCCCAACCCCCCATGCTCCTCACATGGGAGACCCGACCTCAACAGCCCCTCTCTGAAGGGCTCCATGCGGCAGCCCCAAGGCAGGTTTCTGTCTCACTCAGGAGAGTCCTGAGTTTCTTAATGCATCAGAAAGGACAGAGGGGACTCGGGGCCAAAGGGGGGGACCTCCATGACCGGTCCCTCCTCAGCTCCGCCTGGGCACCTGAGGCTGGTAGGGTGTGTCCTCGCCCAGTGCCACTGCCCCCCACCCTTCCCCACCCATGAGAAAACCAACTCTTGGGGAGCCTGCTCTGATCACCTCTGTTGAAACTTTCCTCTAAAGGGAAAGTCTTGTCTGTGCCGTGACTCAAGTGAGGGGTCCTGCAGTGGCTTGGGTCAGCACAAGACCAAGGCTTACTTTATTTTACAGGAGGTAGAGTGATTTTTTTTTTTTTTAACTGTTGAGAAATCATACTCAGCGCTTCCCAACCAAGGGGGGTTCTGCCCTGTAGGGACACTTGGCCACATCTGGGGTCATTTTGGGCGTAATGTCTGGGATGAGAGGACACTATTGGGGCCCAGGGGACAATGGCTCAACACCCGTGCACAGGACAGCCTCCTGTGACAAAGAATAACTTGCCCCCACACGTCACCTTGCGGAGGTGGAGATCTGAGCTGACCGTATAGCAAACCGGACAAATCCTGAGTGCACATGGCCACGACCTTCCACGGACAGACACACTGCATTACTTTCCTAATATCAGTGTAAAACTCACCACAACTAGCAGCTTAAAACAAGCCCCATGTGTTACGTTGCTGTTCCGGAGGCCAGAGGTTTTAGGAGAGAACCCACCTTCTTGCCTTTTCCTGTTCCCAGGAGCACCCACGGTCCTTGGCTCACGGCCCCATCCTCTGTCTCCTCTTTTCTGTGACCGCCTCGCCTGCGTGAGATGACCCTGGGCTCACCCAGTGATCTAGGAGAGTCTCCCTCACTTCAAGATCCATCCTGGCTGCAAAGTCCCCTTTACCATGTAAGGTAGCAAGTCCGTGGGTTTCCAGGATTTGGACGTTGACATCTTTGCGGGGGCGGGGGGGGCTGCATTATCCTGCCTGCTGCCGCGACTCAGACGGACCCGAAGACCGCTTCCACGATCGGGAAGGCTCCCATGGGCTCCTTCCACATGCAGTATCCCTGCCCGCCATTCGGACTTCTATCACCATAGGAAACTTGACTTGTTCTTGGGGCTGATAATTGAAAACTTGGACCCAGCTTGGAAGGGACCAGAACTTAATGAGGGTGGACAGTGGTTAGGCAGCAGGCAGAGACGGACATTAATAATAGAAGAGACGCAGGGAGGCAGGAGCCGAGGGGGAATCACACACACTCACAGAGCAGCAAATCATGGTGGAATTTTCAAGATGCTTAACATCGTCGTCGTGCTAATATACTAAGAGCTATCATGGATGAGAGGGCTGGCGCGCAGCTGCCGCACAGAATGACAGACTGCCGGGTGCCAAGTTGCAAACATTCGTGATTTTTCTCCTTTATCCAGCAGCACCGGGATGGGGCTTGGGGCCAAGCAGCGAGGCTCGGAGGCTGGGGTGGGGCTGGGGCAGGAACACGAGGGCCTTCTGGGGCTGGCGGGGCTTACTGCCTCTCCCCAACTCGGCACATGCTTCTTGAGAACAAGAAGGGCCCCTCACCGAGATGCCCTATGACTGGCACAGGACGGGCTCTGCCGACGTCCAAGCTCCAGCAGCCGTGCTTCGGGGTGTCTGTGGATGCAGGTCAGAGTCCAGCAACTGGGGGCCCTGGGGATCCGTCTGCCCTGCGGACTCGGGGAGCCATGGCCACCGCTCTGCCCGGGGCGGGTGCGACCCGGCCGTGGCGTGGTCTCCCCGATCCTTTCATTCTTCCGTGGCTGTGTCGGCAGCAGCGCCCTAGCCACCAGGTGGACGGGGCCAGGATTCCCGTTCACTGCTGGGAGCCCAAGACTCAAGAGGGACTGCTTGTTCCTCAGCCAAGGCCAGCCAGCCAGCCAGTGTCCAGGCGAGTCCCACCCAGGACCACGCCGTCCCGGGGCCCTGCGCCCCTCACCAGCCAGGACATCTCGGTCCTGAGGTCTGTGCTGGCCACTCTGCTTTGTGGGGACACAGGACCCCTGCACATGGAGGAAGTTCCCCCTTCCATTCTCAGACTTGGAACCAAGCCCTGCCCCATGAGTTACCCCGGCCCTGGAGACAAAGCCGCAGAGGTCAGAGGAAGGAGGGTCAGCACACGAGGCCAGCCTGCCTCACCGGGCCAGAGCCCGGCCGTCTCGGGGAGGTCCCACCTCGGGGCGAGCTTACACCCTGGGATGGAAGTCCCGGTCGTTTGGGCCGTACATTGGCTTTCCATCTTGCTCTGTCCAGTTGGCCCAGGGGGCACCCAGAAGGGCAGCCGTGGAAGGCCAGTGGGGAGGCAGGGCGTGTTCTAGAAGGAGGCGGTAGCAAAGGGAAGAGGAGTTTTGTCAGCCTGTGGAGGCTGTGGCCTGTGTCAGCTTTCAATTTTCCTAGCGTTCGGTTGTAATTGTCCCGCATCTTCCTGAAGACTGACTGACCCGTGGCTCGGACCAAGTGTCCCGGCTCCTTGGGAGAAGTTGTTCTGGTCAGCTCGGAGCGAAGGGAGCTGTTCCAGGCTCTCTCCGCACGTGATCTTCAAGAAGGCTCAGCAGCCGGAGAGCCCACAGGAAGACACCCCCTCCCGCCTGCTGGGGAGCCTGGCGCGTTATGAGAGGAGTTCTGTTTTGTTTTGTTTCTTTGGATCTTAGAGGAATTATGTGAAAGGGTGCTCAGAAGGAGCTGGGACGGTGCCTGGGCTGCACAGCTGGCCGGGACCCTAATGAAATTAAAGATGAAGAAGGAGAAACAATGGGAAATTATTGCAAAAGTATTTTCTCCGAATTGAGGAGGGGGACGGGCAGAAGAGAGAATATAATTGACTGGAGGTTGGGGAAAGGGCAGGACTCGCTCTAATAAACATCTCACAAGAAAACTAACTAAGGAGAGTCTTTCTTGGCCCCATAATGGATTGTGCACTCGGCAAGCTCCAGGGATATTCGAGGGGGAGCCGGATCCTCTCAGCAGATGGTGTGGCCCGAGCTAACGAGCACACGCCTGAAAACGAAGAGAATGGGACTTTGTCGGAGGGAAGAGCTGCTTCTGACGCTACGTTTCAGAGGTTTTGTAGGGTAACGATCATAACAGCTTCCTTTCTGCTCCTCCCAAAGCACCCCGGCTCCGTAAATAGGTCAGCACCAGGCAGATCCTCAGTCCCCAAGGCCCCGGACCAGAACCTCCAGGTTCGACCCATGAGGCTGGCGGGCGTGCCCAGGTGTAGAGAGGCAGGAGCCGGGACGGAGCCAAGAGCTTCCAAGCTCCCTAGAAGAAGGCTTTTCTCTGCTTCCACGAGGGGATTCCTCGTCCCTGCTCCCCTCCGGAGGCTGGAAGCAGGGACCAGATCCTTCCACGGCACGCTGCAGTGGTCCCTCCCGCCCTTTGTGCCGCTGACCTGGTTGCATTGAAAAGTGGGAGCCTTTACGTTGCAACCCGGATGCAAACTTGTCTCGAGGAGTGGGGAGATCGGGCAGCTGTGGCCCCGTTCCCCTGTGGTGCTGGCAGTCAGGCGGGGCACCCCCAGCCCATGTCCCTTGTTTAGGGTCTGGCCTCAGGCCACGTCTCTGGCCTGCCCTCCCTCCGTGTCTGAGAGTGTGATACCTGTTCCCCATCCCCATTTGGGGCGAGCTCTCTCCCAAGTCCCCAAGGCAAATGGAATAAGGGACAAACACTGTAGCGATACTTAAAAGGCCAAAGTTTCTGTTCGTGCCAGAATCCTGTGGGTGCGACGCTGTGATGTGCACAGAAGCTCAAGCTAATCCTGTCCGCACCGCGCCCTCCGGAACCCAAACTCACCACCAGAGTCCAAGGAGCTTAGCTCCAGCTGGACAGTCCGAGCCAGCCCGCCGGTTTGACGGCGTGGAGAGCCTCTAAGAGACCGGGCGCCGGTCAGTGGAAGCCCGGCTGAACGAAACGAGACACTGCGTGTGATGGAATTCTAATCAGCAGTTACAATGAGTGAACTGCAGCCCTGTCAATGTGTCTTCAAATATACACACAACGCAATACTGTATAGCTGGACCTGGCAAAGGGCCCGCCCACTGCCTGTTTTTGTAAATAAAGTTTTATTGGCACACATCCATGCCGGTTTGTTACAGATGGCCTGTGGTTGCTTTCACACTGCAGCAGCAGAGCCGAGGAGCCACTGCGGAGACCATATGGTGCACCGAGCCGGAAATCTCTATTAGCTGGCCATTTACAGGAAGCGTTAGCCATCCCTTGCTCTACATTATTTTGGGAGATATGCACATATCTATATTTCATGCATGGGTATTTGGTTGGAAAGATTTTGAAGTTCATGGTCGAGGTTGTCTGTGAGAGGGCATTCAAGGTGTCAGGACTAAGTGGTGCAAGATGTCCTTAATCCTAAAATGCCATCTCTCTAGTTGAAAAAGTATATATTCGGAGCAGTACCAATAAATGCCAACAGCTGTCAGAGTCCAGTTGCGGTTCATGCGTGTTTGTTTTTTTAGTATTTGAGCTTTTCTGTATTTAAAATGTTTTAAATAAAAATGATGTCATCAAAGAACAAAATAAAGTTTTAGGAATAGAACAATTACCCCTACATTATAAAACTCTCGGAGTGACACTATAATTACGTGTTTACAATGATCTACCATAGCCATCTTCTTAAATATTTAATATTACGCAGGGTTTTCATCCACACTATTTGGGAAGAAAGGATTTAAGTTTCAGGTTTTCTTTAACTTGTATATTTTACAAGTTCCCTACTCTATCTTTATAAATAGTTCCTAGGTACGACCGACAAATTCACTTAATCCAGGCCCCCCTCGCCCCCGCCTTGTGCTCCTGCGTGATTTTCCTTCCACACGGGAGCAGCGTGTGGACTCATCCAAGAGCAACAGCCTAATTATGCAACCAGCGGCTTCTAGCATGTGAATAGCCCCGTCGGAGAATCCAGGAAAAATAACCAGCTGGGGCCTTGTCCCACTTTACTCAAATCACATGGACAATTGACGTCCATGAATTGGAATTTCAACTTGATCTCAGAGTTTACGTGGAGGGGCCAAGGCACATTACAGGGGTGGAAAGGGAGGGGAGCCGACAAAGTTAGGAATTAGAGGAACATAAAACAGACACGGGCACTTCGCCAGGTGCCCCCTTGAGCCAGGGGCTGGGTTGGGGCAGGTGACTTGGGCTGCATGGGTCCTGCACCAGGCCAGGGGAGCCTGCGGCCACGTGAGGGATGATGGGTGGGCAGCGGGCAGCTTTCGGCTCTGCAGTCTCTCCCTCTCTGGCTCTTTGCACCCAAGGAGCTGAGCACGGGGTCTGGCAATTTCAGAACATGCCCCCTTCCATACCTGAATGAGGGGTTCTGCCCAAAATGCTAGGCGGCCAGATGGGCGTCTTTTGAAAACAGACTTCTGGAATTTCCCAGACTTCTTGCAAATAATTCACAGTACTTTGTCAGGGTGGAAAACCCTGAATTTCTTCCTACTCTGTCTGGAATATATACAGTAAAGTCTTTGTGACTTGGCAGAGAGCTCCTGGCCACGAAGATCTCTGCTCTTGGCCGCACTGTGCTGCCATGAATGTGGTGACCTTCACAGACTCAGACACTTCTGAGGTCCTCTATCCACTGGTCAGGGGCACTGGGGATCTGGGGAAGGGCCAGAGTTTCTGAAAATCACAGGGTCACTGCATGGTGGTGAGCTGGGTGGGCAGCTCGCTGCTGTAAGGCCCTGGACGGAGAGCAAAGAGGGTCCAGAGAGAGAGAGGCGGAGCAAGCATCCTGGAGACTGGGGCAGGGAGTGTGGCCTCTCCCCAGACTTGCTGCAGACACATGGTCCCATCGTCGCATGGCCATCTGTCCTGGTTGCAAACGGGGTGCCTGCTCTCCTGGACCTCTCTTTTCACGGTCTTTTGTGTCAATCCCTAGTTGTAAACCGCCTGTGGGCTCCCAGACCCAGCCTCCCACAGGAGCTCCTGGGTCTGTTCCCCTTCCCGCAGGAGGTTTTAGGAGCATGGACCCAGGTCAGACATGAGCCGCGGCTCGAGATGCAACCTTGGAGTGTCCTCAACGTCTCCAAAGCTCATCTGGGAAATGGGAGCGATCACAGGGTCTGTCTTGGGGAAGATTCAGGGAGAGCAGGACCAGAACTCTGAAGGGGAGCTCAGAGGATTGTTCCGTTCCCCGCCTCCCCTCCGCCAGACAGCCCTCCATCTTCCTCCTCATAAAGCAGCCCTCTCTTGCAGCTTTGCCTTTTTCCTCAATTCTGGTCACTACCCATAATCCCTCATGCCAGGAATCCTGACCCCAACCCAAATATGGTCCCTTCTATGCACAAAGCATGTCACCTCTTGTGCCGTGGGGCTGCCATGCCCTGCAGCGGCTCCTTTCTCCAGCACTCAGAGAACCTTCTCTGTACGGGGCATGGTCCTCTTGCTGGGGCAGTGGACTTGGCCGAGGAGGCAAGAACTTCTCCCTGTTGGTGGGACAGAAAAAAATAGAAAGAAAACACAGGCAATGATTAGGGCCTGCCTTGCCATGATGAGAGTGATGTGAGGGTCTGGTGAGGGGCTGCTTTCGGCGGGCAGGTCAGTGGAGGTGACTGGCCAACTAGACGGAGGCAGGCAGCTGTGCGAACAGGACACACAGCAGGCCGGCGGCAGATTGGTGAGCGCAAAGGCCCAACGGCAAAGACTTGGGCCCCCTGGGACCAAGCTGTGGTCTGCCATGAAGAAGGGGAGGATGTGACCTGAGTACCCGGGACCTAAGGGGCCGCAGCCCAAAGTTGGGGGGAATGTCCTTTCCATTTGAAAAAGCTGCAGGCCACCGCTGGGCAGGGCGGGAGTGGGGGGGAGCAGACCGTGGGGCTCAGTGGGGTGGGAGAGTCCCCACTTCTGCTGCCCTTCATTGGAGAGAACCGGGCACGTTTTCTAATTTAAGCTCCAGCTCAGTTAAACTAATTTAACTTCACGGAACCTAGGAATTAATGGCCGGTCCGATGACCCCACTGCCGCAGGAACGTGGAAGAATCACAAAGCCTCACCCACAGAGAGGTTAATGAAAAATGCTTATGGGTCTGACCTGCACGGCCACAGCTGGGTTTTAATAAAATTAATACATTTGGGAACTCTGTTGTTCTTCCCTTTCTCAAAACAAAACAAAAATGAAACACACCACCCCAATTCCTATTGAAAAGTACATGGTCTTTCAGAGCTGTGCTGAATACCTACTACCATATTATCAGGATTTCTCCTAAACAATCCCCCCCTCCTAAAACAAAGCCACAGCTCTTTGGGAGAAGGTTGGCCTTAATTTAATTATTGAGAATTACTTTAAGATTCATGTTTTTTCCTCGTATTACTGAAAAGTAATCATCGTCATAATGAAGACCGCATGTGTCCTGGTTCTAATTATTAAATCGTTATATTGTTTTATAATTCCTATTAGCGGCTTTGGCTGAAGGGTCAGATGAAAAAAGTCAGAAGTGTTTTTTCTTTTTCGAACTGACATTTTAGTTTCCATCCATATGATTCCGGGCAGCGCGCTGGATGGCTGGGTAGGAAGACGGGGTTGGCCGTCATGGCAGTTGGGTGCCCAGAAGGATGCAGGTAGGGTTCCTGAGGCACAGGAACAGGATCAAGGGTCTTCAGTCCCGGAGCCGGCCCCTAAAGGCAGGCAGGAGGCACTCCATGAGCCAAGTCTAGGTGCCTTTTCTGCTGGGTCCTTCTTGGAGTGGCTTTAATCCTTCAGACCCTGAGGGCTGTCCCTGAGGCTACCTGCCTTTCTCAAAGTCCTCTGAAAGGTAAAGACAGTGCAGCAAACACAGATGAGTGCATGTGCAATTAGCACCTAAAGGTGAAATTGTGTCAGCTGCCAATCTCTTACATACAGTCGCCCGAGCAAGAGGAGCAAAATCCATGCATCTTCCACTACAAAATAGAACACAAGAAAATTTGTAAGGACACATGCAGATAAGGCATGACTTTTGGGGATACAGTAAAATTCTAAATAATGGGAAAAGCCACATTAGCAAAATCTTTCCAAACATTTCTTCAGCCAGAAATCTTTTGTGAAGCAGTACATGCCGTGGTGGGGCTGGGAGCAGCACCTCCTGCCTGGACCAGGACCTGTAGTAGTTGCTCATTAAGCCCTTCTCAGAGGATCTCTGGCACAGTCTGAGTTTGTCCCTGGGAACCATGATAGGCTCCAGACAGAAGGAACCTAAGGCAGTTGTGGCCCCGTGTCAGCACTCATGAAGGCCACTGCATAGTGAATTAGTGGAGTCCAACCATCGTGGAAAAGAGCAAATACTGCTCTGCTACCCAGTGCGCTCCAAGGGACATGGCCACCTGGGCCACTCATCTGCAAGGATCATGGAGGGCACAGGGGCTTGAGGGGATTAAACCACTGCAGCCTAGAGATGGAGTCATAGGGCCTTCAGCAGAGGTCGGAACCTCTTGCTCAATGCCAAGGATCCTGTTCAGACTTGCCCTTTGTTCAGACCCATGGGCTGCCCTTCGCTGAGCAGTCAGAAAAGGAGGTACTTAACAGGTGCTTGCCGACTTTCCCTCTGTGAAAGCAAGTCTCTGGCAAAGAAATGTCAGCAGGTGTTCCCAGGAAGATTCTGGAGATGCTTCAGGGAAAGCTGCATGTGAGAGACCTGTTTCTCAAAGCCCGGAGCTCCAGCGTGTTATGGCTGTGTGTTATGATGCCAGGAGGGTCTCGGCAGCCAGGACAGCAGCGAAAGTTAGAAAGGCAGGGCTAGATGACACCCTCCTGCCCACCCCTCTCTGGCCTCTGCACAGACAGACCCCTGCAGGTCCTTGAAAACTAAGGGATGGCTCCGTATGGAGGTTAATTTGCATTTAATAGAGGCATAAATTGCAGCAATGACTTAACCATGGCAACGAGCAATTATATCAGGCTGAAATTTTAAAATGGGGGAGAAAAAAAGGAACACCTGAAGGATCCAGCAGTCCCTTCTTGGACATGGGGACCCAAGACAGACAGTGAGGACTTCACTGGGGGTACAGGGCCCTGAGCTCAGAAGAACACACACTTAGTTTAATTCGGGGCCGTTGCCATCTTGAAATTTTTGACAATTGTCGAACGAGAGGGCTATCTTTTCATGGCACCAGGCCCCACAATTTGTATGGCTGGACCTAATTATAGAATGTGGCTGCTGTACCTCGCCCGTCTCTCCATGTCTTCATCCCAGTTTCTCAGGCAAAGGACTTTGTGCCAGCGTTTCCTGTTTTTCTCTTATTATTTATCTGCCCTTTTAAAGGAATGTATGATGTGCAAAGAGCAAAGCTCGAAAATCTTAATCACTGATTTATTGATTGATTGATTGTTGGATGTATGGATGAGTCCTTGTCCTGCGCTAAGTGTTCCCATCCCCCAGAAGGTTCTTTGGTCCAGCGTCGCAGTTACTCCCCAGGTACCTGCCATCTGACGCTAAGTATCAGAGCTGCATTTACAGCAGCATCCTATCCCAGAAACATTTTCTCATTTAACCTCCTCACTTCTCTTGGAGATTATTCAGGTCCATGGGAACCCAGAAAATCATAGGGGAGGAAGAAATAAAAGAACTATTTTAAATAATACTGGCTATGGCACAAACACCCCAAGCGGGAAGAAGCTTGGAGTCCTTCGAATACTGGGAGACGTAATTCTATTTGGACAGTCCATTTCTGCAATGAGATCCTTGGGTTTTTTACGAGATGCTTTCAGGGATCTGGAATCATATATTTTTGAAATGATGTATTACCTTAGATTATCTTAATTGGTTCATTAATGTGAACTTGATACAAAGTAGCCTCTCGCAGTACATCGCTAAGGAAGGGAAGCAGGTTAATAACCTCGTCAGGCATTTGGCAACAACTGACACGCCTCCTGGAAAGGGTACTCAAAAAATTTCATTTAAAAATGATGAGAAAGACGTAGTCCTTTGTTTTAGGGAGCAGATCTTATAGTTTAAGAGCATTTAGCTGAACTGATAGAATTATATTTAAAATGCCATCTTCTTAATTGTATAAAATGTAATTTCCAGGCTTTTACTGCAGAAAGACTAGGGTTTCTGGAGTCTTCTGTCTTCCTAATGTTGATTTGGGGGTGACCCCTGGTGTTACTGGAAATGAAAACAAAAATGAAGTAGGATTTTATGCACGGCGTCTTCATGCCAGAGCCCGCCTGGTGGCGGGAAAGGTGGCTGCGGCGGTACCGACAGGTGTGAGCAGTCGGAACGGGTGGGCAAGAAGGGGGCTCCCAGGGTGGACGGGGGCTCTTTGGGAAGTGCGTCCCCAGTGCCCGCTGCCAGGGGCCCGAGCCTCATCCCCCAGGGCCCAGCTTTCCTC
The DNA here is from genome assembly GCF_022355385.1 of Mustela nigripes. Taxonomy (NCBI): domain Eukaryota; kingdom Metazoa; phylum Chordata; class Mammalia; order Carnivora; family Mustelidae; genus Mustela; species Mustela nigripes. The sequence continues at coordinate 137,079,013 of NC_081563.1, forward strand.
TTGGGAGCCAAGAACCTTGACATAATTTTTCGGTCTTCTTTGCAGTAACATACTTACCTTCTTTGAGAGAGGGCTGGCTATTTTGAAACAAGTCATTAAAGCTAAAACGAGCTCGTGATCAGCCCGGGGAGATGATGTTCTGAGATTAAATTCTGGACAACGAGGCAAATCACCAAAGTCCTGAGGCTGATTTTCTCGGGAGCCTTCAAAAGCTCCCCCATCCTTTGATCCTGGGGGTCCTCTTTCTCCGGGTCCCTTATCTGAAGGGAAGCATACCTAGGAAGGGAAAACCGTGCTGCCTGCATGTGGGTCTGCGCGGGCGTGTTTATAGTAGCGGCTGGGTAAATAAACAAGCAGGCCAAGTCGAAAATAACCTCCATGCCCCCGAGAGCTTGGAGGCCTCCTGGGCCCAGGCCCCCCACGCGGACGTCGTAGGGACGGACGGCCCCAGCACACAGACACTCTGAAGAGGGAGTGTGGGAGGAAGCCGAGACCCCGAGGGGCACCTGGCTGGCCCAGTCTCAGGAGCTGGTGACTGTTGATCTCGGGGTCATGGATTCGAGCCCCACGTTGTGGGTAGAGATTACTTAAGTAAATACATATTTTTTAAAAAGAACCCGAGACCTCCAAATTGTAGGTGCCTCTACCTTTGAGGGAAAATAGCTGTTAGTTCAGGCTTGTGGGGTTCTGAGGGAAGGACGTGTCCCTTTGTTTTGGCTTCAAACTGCATCTTTTTTTTTTTAATTTTACTTATTTATTTGACAGAGATCACAAGCAGGCAGAGAGGCAGGCAGAGAGAGAGAAGGAAGCAGGCTCCTTGCCGAGCAGAGAGCCCGATGTGGGGCTCGATCCCAGGACCCTGAGATCATGACCCGAGCCGAAGGCAGAGGCTTTGACCCACTGAGCCACCCAGGCGCCCCTCAAACTGCATCTTTATGGCAAAAACGCACGGGACAAAGAAGGGAAGCCAACGAAAACAGCAGCCTCCCCCTTGGTGGCACGATTCTGAGAGGGAAGCATGTTGAGCAATGACGCCGTCTCTAGAACGTGTGATAACCCCTGAAGGCAAATGTGACGGAAGGGACAGGGGTATCTGGACATAAGTTCATAGAAAAATCTTCATGTAAATTCGTTCACTTTGCTCAGTACCAGCCAATGAGGATATTGTTCTTATCACCAAGGGACGGGGTGGGAGGTGACACTGGGTCCAAGACGGCCACCGGTGATCTCGCGGACGGTCCAAGGCTACATAACGGACTTCAGAGAAGGAGGCTTGTCCCTGGATCTGAGGCCCTCGTCAGACAAAAGGGGACTCGGGCAGACGGGTCTGTTCTGTCCTGTGAGACGAGGCGGGTGTCCCAGCCACACAGCCCGTGGCCTCCCCCAGGACTTTCCCGCCATCTTGGTTGTGCTCAGTCGCAATGGCATCCCTCAGAGGACCTTCTGCCTACCTGACCTGATAATCCCTGGAGGCGGAAGGTGAAGTCTCAGCTCCAGGCCCCGAGGAAACCAACTCAAAGTCCCTCGGAGGCCAGAGCTGGGCGGGGCGAGCCTTGGTTCTCGTGGGACCCGTGGGCGGACTCTTCCCGTCTAGGTAGAGATGTGTCTTCTATCATCTTTGACTCAGATCATGCAGCTCTCCTGGTTTATCTGTTCTCATTTTGACAGAAATTAGGATGAAAGGAACTATTGCTCTAATGCGACGAAAAACCCTGTCCTTGAGGGCTCACGGGCAAGGAGCACCGCCTCGGGAAAGCAGTAGGGCATTGGGGAGGATGTGGCAAAATTGGGAAGACCCACCCCGAGGGGGCTCCCTTATGGCTGCTTGTGGCTTCAGACTTTCTGTGGCACACAATTCTTTTGTCTTGCCAAGACTCAAACAACTGGTGTATTTGTAGAGCCCAGTAAAAATGGCAACAAAGGGGCACCTGGGTGGCTCAGTGGGTTAAGCCGCTGCCTTCGGCTCAGGTCATGATCTCAGGGTTCTGGGATTGAGTCCCGCATCGGGCTCTCTGCTCAGCAGGGGGCCTGCTTCCCTTCCTCTCTCTCTGTGATCCCTTCCCTTCCTCTCTCCTACTGTGATCTCTCTCTGTCAAATAAATAAATAAACTCTTTAAAAAAATGGCAACAAAGACATATAAAATACAATCCCCATTTAAAAAAATTATTAGCTCCAGCAGCCATAAAATTAATGTATGACATTGCTGTAGAAGTTTCTAAATGCTCGCGTGTCAGTCCTTGGCCCATCAGAGACAGCTATCAAGCCGCTCAGGGACCCCGGCAGCCCTGTGGCCAGGACCACCTCCAGAGCAGGACCGCTCAGAATGACCCCATCCAAGAAGCAGGGACCCCGGCGTGTTTATGAACCATCGGGTCGCCTACAGTCGCTAAGGGCTGTAACCCGGGCAATTAGCTCTCTGTCCTCGCGTCCCTCCCCCGCGGACCTGTCATGTCCAGCAGTGGTAAGCCGCAGGGATACTGTACCAACCCGCGGGCACTGACGTGATGCCAGGGGAATGCGGACAGGCCACCGACAGCAGCTGCTCCACGAGAATCTTTCAGCAGCTGCTCTATGAGAATCTTTCTTTCGTGTGTGCTCCACTGTCACGGTTCTCAGACCTCCAAGTGTGGTCGCCGGGCCAGCAACATCAGCACCACCTGGAAACATGCTCGGAAATGCCCATTCTCAGGCTCCATCTGACACACGCTGAGTTAGAAAGTCTAGGAGTGAGACCTGCCAGGGGACTGCTCACGAACCCTCCAGGGGTCGTGATAAAATCCCCCCAAGATATCCCCCCCAAGTTAGAGAACCTCTGCTTCATTGCGTTTTAAAGCAATCAGGCCCACCCACAGTTAAGAAATACCTTTTCCCTCACATACAACTTATTCAAACTTGACTGGTTTTGGCATCCTTCTTTCAAAGCACTCAGAGTGAAAATATTTTCCTAACAATTGCATTATATTAAATAATGCAATGCCTTCAGCTCTCTATTTCCTTTTCTGTAAACCCTGCCAGTAAGTGCAATGCAGAGAAATGGCTTTAAAATCCAGCTGTGAAGATCTGTATTCAGAAATGTTTCTCAAGTCACTCTTCTGTTAGATGTCAGCAGTGGCAATGATAAACTCCCTTCTGCAATGTGACACCTTCTTTACTCCAAGACCATTAAGTTGTCTGAAGCAGAGTTCTCTCCGATTAAACAGGAAATGCCATCTGCGGAGTCTGGTGTCCATCCAGGGTCTGTGAAGAGTGGGGCCCAGACAAAGAATAATAAAATGCCTTTCATTTGCTCCTAGTGCTCTATTCAAGGTACCTTCATGTAAATATGCAGAGAGCCTGGCCGCGACCAGGTGGGACAGACTGACGAGGAGTAGTGACATCTCCACTGGGGGACAAGGAAATTGAAGTGCGGGTGGGAAGGGGGGCTGCCTGGACGCGTGTTGTGTGCTGAGTGCGGGACGCTCTTCTTCTCCTGAATTAGACCCGGAGCTTGAATGGATTTGTCCCCCCTCAGTCTGGCTGGGCGTCCCAGGCCTCATAGCTCACCCTGGAAGGACAATGAACTTACTTGGCTATTTACATACCTTGATGCACTCTAAGCGGATAGTCCAAATTAATCTGAAGGCTTCAGTCCTTGGCATTTGTAGCCAAGTGGTAGCCGGCTGGCACGGTTTGGCCATCTCCCACAGCCCAGTGACGACATCTGGAGACGTGTCGGGTTGCCGCAGCTAGGGCAAGGGGTGCTGGGGGTGCATCGTGGGCAGAGGCCAGAGACGCTGCCGAACAGTGTGCGGAGAGCCCCCAGCGTGGCGGGGGGGGGGGGGTCTGGCTCAAGGCAGAGAAGTGCTGCTCGAAGGCACTAGGGCCCTTCCCCACTCAGCCACACCTTGCACAACACCATAAACCAAGCAGTGCCCTAGAAACAGAGCAGGAGGGCTGGTTCGGAGAGTATAGATTTGGTGTTCAAAGTACAGGTTTGCTGGTCAGTGAAACTGGGGTCTGAGTTTCAACCCTCTTTGCTGAAAGGGAAGATCTTTCCTACTGAGGGTTCATTAGTTAGTATCTTTTGGCTCTGTTTTAGGCAAACAAACCACCGATTTATTTTTGTTTAATGGAAGTTGAAATGCTAACCTTAGGCAAACTGTATTGAAATATGGATCGGGTGAGCGGGTCCCAGCACCTCCTGCCTTGGATGCCCACAGGCTGGCCGCCAGGCCCGAGGAGGCTCACCTTTCCTCCTCGAACAGTTGAGTTCCATCTGATGGATTTTTAGCGAGCGGCTGCTCCAGTAGCCACCACGGGGTCACCCCTGGCTGGAGGAGGTCTGGCGGGCAAGAGTTTCAGGCAACCCACAAGGTGGGGTGTCGGAAGGAGGCAGGTAAGGCGCCAAGGCACGGGGCTCAGAGCTGGGGGCTGCTGAGGAGAAAGAGGGGAGGGGCCTGGGCTCCACGAGTTCTCCTCACAGCCTGAGATCCGCAGCCCCCAGGACCCCGCTAACAGCTAAATCCGTGCCCTGGAGGAAATTCTCTGACATCACATGGGGTAGAAGTTTCCTTGGACCCCGGAAGCGGGCGGGTTCATCCATTCTCCCTCCCTCTGCGCCCCACCATCCACCTGCCCCCAGAGACGCCGGCACCAGGAAGACAGCGCGAGCTCCCCCAGAGCCCTGCACCGAGGTTCCCAGTTTCTCCACCGGCAAGATCTGAGCCGTCAGGCCTGCCTCCTGCCTTCTGTGTCTATAAACACATTTCGGTAAACGATATGAAGATGCAGCGGAAGACGCCATCGTTCCTGGAGGAAACGGAGCGGCCCGGACTCCCCTCACGAAGCACATCTGCCTTTCTCCTTCTCGTAATCGTGTTTCCTGCACTAACTTTATTTACGTGAAGATGGGGTCCGAGCCTGGCGGGCAGACGTCTAGGAGCATGAATGAGATTTGCTATGTGCCTCCCCGAGTGCCTCCCCTGGGTCCGGGGCTCCGGAGGAAGGTCAGGGTGGCTGGGAAGTAACCCTCCCCGCGGAGGCAGAGATCCCTCGGGGAGCGGACACCCCGAGTCAGAAAAACGCCCTCCGGGGAGTTCACGAGGGGCGGAACCAGCTACCCCCACTCCCGAGCCCCAGGTCGCGGCTGCTGCTAGGATGGGTTTGAGCCCCTCGGTCAGACGGGACGGGGGGCAAGACACTGGTCGCGTCAGTCATTACCATCCTGGAGAGGACTTCATGCAAAGGCAGCTAGACAGGAGATTGGAATTTCTCCTCTCTCAAATTGTTCATTATCTGCAACAACATCTTAATAATACAGACAAAGGGTCAGTAATTAGAACTTGATAATTAAACTAAAAAGGAACCGCGGAGCTCCACGGCACACGCAGTGATATCCCCTGACATATGGTGACCTACAGACGGTGCGAAGGGGCACGGGAGGGGTGGCTCAGTGGCCGAGACACCAGGCAGCGGCCCTGAGCTGCCTCTGCACGGCGGGTGTGGACGGAGGGGCTCGAGCACAGGTGCAGCGGCTCTTGTTGGCTGGGGCCACCTCTGGGGCCACCGCTGGGGCCGCTGACGGGCAGGCTCGAGCTTCATTTAACCAGACTGCAAGACAAAGAAATGAAAATGGAACGTCTGTGTATTTCCTTTCCGTATGGCAGATGTGAAGTTTCCTGAGAAGCTTGCCTGGAAAAAGAAATGAGTCTCCGCTTTCCAAGGGGAGAGAGCTTGGGAAGCTCTAGGAAAACACCCGGTGTGAGTTCGGTGCTGGAAGGTGGAGAACCAAGGAACGCCGTGGGGGACTAAGAGAGGGTAAAACAAAACAAAACAAAAAAACCAGGAAAGCAAAAAAAACAGAACAAAAAACAGCCCACCACCTCGGGCTGTCACTTTTCCCGCATGCTTATCTCCTGGCGAATTTTGCAACCTTGAGGACTTTGCCCCGGGCGGGGGAGGGCTTGGTTCCAGACCCTGCAAAGATCTGGGTTTATCTAAATTGTGGTCTTTGTCTGAGGTCTCGGGAGGGCGTGAGCTGTGGTTCTGAGACGCTCTTCCTCCCTCAGCCCTGCTCTGTCCTCCATCGGCCCACCTGAAGCTCCGCCACTTCCCGGAAGGGTCCTTGGGAGGGCCTCTCTGGTCCGTAGCTAGAGCCCAAGGCGAAGGCCCTTGCACCGGTCAGGCTTGCTCTCTCGGGGATAATCATCCAAAAAAATCTCCTTTGTCTTTTGAGCAGGGAGAGGGTCACAGGGTCTAACAGGGCTGAGCAGGACCTGTGGTTTCCTGGGCTCCTCCTCTGCGCGGGGGGCCCCGAGTTCAGATCTCCCGCGGAGTCCCAGTTGCTCCCGTTCGTGGGGACACCGCGCCACCCCCACCCCACTTCCTTTCAGTCTGTGTTTGACTCCTCTTCTGCCTCTGCCTCTGTCCTGATCCCAACTGGCTCCCAGGGTCCTTTTTCCTTCCAAGGTTGGAAAATACCTTTGCCTCCAATTTTCCAAACCATGAGCACATTAATGTCTTGTTCCCAACTTGCTGGTTGAATTGCAGACCACCAACACGGAGCTCCGCCCAGGGTCAGGCGGCAGACGTCCAGAGAGGCCCGTCGGCTGGGAGAACCTGGTGCAGCTCAGCACTCGGGGACCACGGAGTCCTGGCAAAGGCACCTGCCCCACAACCAGCTGACAATTCTGTCAGACTGCCCTGTGTGTCCCGTCACCCGCGGGGCTGCAGGCGACACTTGAGTTATACCGTCTTGTGGACGTTGGAGTTGGTGCTCGGTGACCGTGGCCGTCTCCGCATGGTTTCCTTCAGGGCGGGGAGGGGATAGGCATCCCTGATCATAAGAGGAGTCCCGGCCAGACTCTGGTCTATCATGGGTCTACTGGGCCTATGGACCTATGCAGGGGGCGGCTCCCTGATTCCCAGATGCCCATTTAGGGCGGACATGGGAGGCACATCGGATAATCTCAGTGGAGAAGGTCAAGAGAGAACTCTGAAACTTTGTGCCTTGCAGCCCACGTACCACATCCCGGGATGGGGGTGGTGATCAGGGCCGCTTTCCAAGAGCTGAAGGATCCAGCCATAGGGGGTCCCATCGCATCTCCATGTGATGTTTCTCTCTGGTCCTGGTAGACCACCAGAAGCCCACCCAGTAGTACAGCAGTGCCCCATCAGTTTTGATGCTAGAGTACTACTACCTTCGCTAGAGCAAACTAGCTCAGTCCCAGGCCCAAGGTACGCAGCCACCACAGGGGCAAACACATTCTTTTCAGTCCCATCAGAAAAGAAGCCTAGACATGGTTTGCACCGATCGGGACGGAAGGCTGTGTGCACTGGCAGGTTGGCCCGGGGCTAGCTCACCGTCCAACCCAGTATCATCACGAAATCAGCGCCACCCAGATACCAGCAGGACATCAGCCCGTTCTCCTGTACCGATGACATCGTGGTGCCAGGCCAACGCGCAGGGGGCAGCAGGCTGCGGGCAGCCTTTAGCAGACACACACTTCGGGGGAGCTGAGAGAGACCCTGTGACGATTCTGGGCCTCGTTCCCCCGACGGGGGCTCCGGCAGTTTGGAGACGTGCCCAGACCTTCCCTCCGGATAGAAGACCCAGTGCAGCGTCTTGCACCTCTGACCGTGAAGCGGGCGTGTGCGGGTCTGGCAGGGAGCGTATTCTGCACCTGGGCATGGCGGCAGCACACCACGGAGAGCCTCGAGGGGGGCCCAGAGCAGGGGCTGGCCAGGGGACATCACGTGACCCCGAGATCACGACCGTCCCTCTGAGCTTCATCCTTTCCCTACCAAGCCATGGGGATGGGCTGGCCTGACAGCAGCTCCCGCTGAGTGGAAAGGGCCCAGGACGGAGCCCGGGAGGGACCGGAGGGTGCCAGCCAGCTGCCCCCAGGAGGTGGCACGTGCGGAAGGGAATCCCGCAGGAGCCCCCTCCGGGAAGCCCTTGCTCCCAGCTGCTCTGAAGGCGGTTCGCAGGTGCCTCGGGCTGTCCATCCCAGGGGCGGGGGCGCCCTCGGCTGCTTTCCCAGGGCAACATCCGGGGAACAGCCCGGCAAGGACACAGAGGCCCAGCCCTTCTGGATGGACGTGGAACGTCCCGACCGCACCAGTCCCGCCCGCATCCCTGCAGCCAGCCAGAGCTTCAGGCCCGAGACCCAGGCCTCGCTCTCCCCCGCTCAATGCCGCCTCGGCCTTGCAGGGCGCCCGGCTGCTAAATGGCTCCTGTTCAGCTCCCGACCCAGCGCCTGCTTCTGGAGAACGAAGCCTGCGGCTCAGACCCAGCACCAAGCAGTGACATGGACCCCTACACGCTTGCTTCTCGCGCAGGTGAGGCTCCCCCCGGGGGCTGTCGAGTGGGACGGTGTGTGCCCACGCCGGGCCGTGTACACGCGAGTTCCAGCGCCCGCGCCGTCATTCAGCCTCTGGCTCGCGGGGGTAGAGGGTGGTGGGGATGAGGAGGCACAGCCGCTCCGGGGAGTTTGGGCCCCAGACGGATACCCATCGTGCGCCCCCATCCAGCGGCACGGGGGGCTGGGCAGGCGACACTTGGACCATGTCGTCTGAGGTTGGGTCTCACGCCGGGTCCTGCCAGAAGCTAGTGTCCTCGACGCTAGGAACCAAATGCTAGTGGTTTATTTGTTTGCCTTGTTCTTCAAGTTTTTATTTAAATTTAACTTAGGTCACATACAGCGCAGTCTTGGTTTCTGGAGTAGACTTCAGGGATTCGTCACCCACGTACAACACCCGGGGCTGATCCAGACAAGTGCCGCCCTTGATCCCCGTCGCCCACCCAGGCCTCCCCCGCGACGCGGCCCGCCAGCGACCCTCGGTTCATCCTCTGTCATTAAGAGTGTTGTGTGGTTTGTTTCCCTCTCACTCTCTTATGCCCGCTCCCGTACGCTCGTCTGTGTTGTTTCTTAAATTTCACATATGAGTGAAATCATATGGTTTTTGTCTTTCTATGACTTATTTCACTTGGCGTAATGCCCTCTAGTTCATCCACATTGTTGCAAATGCCTAGATTTCATTCTTCTCAGTGGCTGAGTAGTAGTCCACTGTGTGTGTATAAGAGAGCACATATAATACAGACATCATCTGTAATATCATATATTACACACTCACACACACACACACGAATATCACTTCTTCTTTATCCGTTCATCAGTCAGTGGCCACTTGGGTTTTTCCCATAATTTGGCTATTGCTGATAATGCTGCTATTAACATAGCGGTGCCCCTCTGAATGTATTTTGTGTCCTTTGGATAAATACCCCATAGCAGTGTGATTGCTGGGTTGTGGGGTAGCTCTATTTGCAACTTTTTGAGGAGCCTCCATGCTGTTTTCCAGAACGGCCGCCTCAGGGTGTGTCCCCTTCAGCAGTGCACAAGCATTCCCCTTTCTCTGCGTCCACAGGAGTGGTTTATTCAGAACCTGGTCTCAGGAAACGCTGGGGGCAGGGGCGGGGTATCGGAGGTAGACCAGGAAAGGAAGGCGGACCCTGCACGCTGTGTGGGCGGGCGAGGTGCCCCTGCTGTAAACCGTAGACCCCAAAGTAATTCTGGGAGACCAGGCAGCCCATGAGGTCATCATTCCTGAGATGGAAGATACGAGTTCTGCCCGAGACTGGGAGAGGACTGATTCCAGGGGCGCTGACCCTCTGGTACCGGACATCCCCCCCCACGGGGAGAGCTGCAGTCCTCCCCTGGGCTGTGGAAGCGAGCAGTCAGACAAACGGGTCTGCTCAGACAAACTTGCGATGGAAGGGCAGCTCGAACCATACACTTAGTGCTGTCCTTCACCGCTGCTCACTGAAGACATGCAAAAGATGGACTCTCAGAAGGAATCGGCACCCTTTCCTGTCTCTCCCTCCACCTCTCCACGCCGCTACTGCCCAGGTCCTGTGCCAGTGCCTGCGACCGGCAGGAACAAGCCTCAGCTCCCACCTTCATAAATTCTCAGCTTGGCGCAGGATGACGGCTGGGTTGGTGTGACTGGCAGATTGCGCCGAGGTGAGAGAATCCTGCTGACCACCCTATGAATTTTAAAAATACACATTTTCATTTTCAACAAGGCATCTCCAAGTATTGTTTTTGTCGCTCATCCAGAAAGGTGCACACGCACGGGTGGAAATCCCTTGTATGTCCGGGTCCACGTGTGCGTGCGTGTACGTGGCACCACTTTTTAGTCCTGTGGAAACCCAGACCTCTTAGGGTGACCGGAGGAGTGATTTTCTTTGCCTTTCAAGAGACCTTCCGCCTCTCAAATGCAAACACAGCCAATCTACCTTTCCTCCAGCTTTAATAATAGTTTTGCGAAAGCCCCAGGGACTCTGCCTTGCCTAACCTTCAAACCAGATTTACAAGTCAAGGGATGTTAGAAATGAATTAATTACCCCGCGAAATGCAAGCGGGACACAAGTGCACATAAAAGGGAAGAGAGAGGCTCTTATTTCCCATGCAGAAAAGGTTACCAGAGAAATGATCCTGAATTATTCTTCCTTCCATCACATCTCCAACATGTTTGAAAGCCGTATGCACCAACTCATTTGCATATTCCCTGAGAAGCTGGGCTGCCCCTGCCTCTCCTCTCCACTCAGATGCCCACACAGGACCCTGCAGCAGAGACGTACTCTTCTCCATCTGTTCCAAGGGTACAAAGGGAAAGCCCCGTCTTTCTCTTCTGCAATGGGCTTTTAATTGCCTTCTCGATGCAGGTGTGAAGTTCCGCTGTTCCAACGTCGAGAAAGTAAATGTTTATGTGCACGTGCCAGCGACGACACACTTGGTCTCCAGGTCTCCTTCCCCTGGCTCAGCCCTGACCTCACCAACCCCATCACAACCACCCCTGGAAACTTGTCCACAAAATTAAAAAAAAAAAAAAAAAAAAAAAAGGAGCCAGGTTCTCATCGTCCATCTCCCTATGAACTGACCCGGCTTGGGGGGTTGGGGAGGTGGCCTTGATTTCATGGGAAGACTCTAGAGAAAAAAGAAACAAGAAAAAGAAAAGCCTCATCCCTCTCTTTTCAAGCATTTCACTTAAAGTTTAGTGATAGGAAAAAAGAGAAGTTTTAAGGACGCACAGGCACAGAGAGTTGGGTACTAAATCTTTTCAACAGCAGACTGTACTTTTATTAAAGTTCTGCTGGCAAATAAATGCTAGAAAAGTAAATTCAGGTCTAAGGGCAATGTTACGACAATCCTGTAGACTTTGCCACTTTAGAATGAAAGTTTCAAGCTGTAAAAGGAAAAAAAAAGCCTCTGGAGCCACAGTTTATCCAATATATTGATTGAAGCCAAGGGCAGGTGGTGATCTTTTAGGGGGGCATGAGTGTGAGCCGCCAGCAGCTGGGACATGTGTGCATCCGCCAGGAAGAGGGGACATGGGTGGGTTCTACTATCTTTGCTTCCATGATTCTCAGGCCACGAAAGAGAAGGCATCCCCTGTATATTTGCAGAGGTTTCTTCAAGTGAAGGTGTCTTTTGATCCCTTCTAGAACATACTGACGTCCTTGAGACAGCTGCTGCTGTGTCTTCCCCAGGAAGAAATGAAGCCGTTGGGTTTTGTGTCGAGTCAGTCCTGCCGTCATAAATGGCAGCTCAAAGGTTTCAGGCAGCACAGACAGAGTGGAAAAGTCGCCTCATTAACAGAGTGAGGCCCTGAATGTTCTGAAGCCATCGATCCCAAAGGGGGCTGCATTAATTAGAACTATTTCCATTCAACACAAGAACATTTGGCCATCTGGAAGCAGGAAAGAGACACTCAGTTGCCCAGTTCACCAATGTGCTTTGCAAAGCCTTGGTATTTCCGTGTCCCTAAAAGACAAAGGCCCACAAAGGCAGAGCATTTGGCTTGATGCAAGCTTCACTGACTTTCTAACAGGGAACGCTTGCCCCGTACATGCAATACTTTTCTAATTAGTCCGGGTGTTCCTCCTAATAAGGCAAGGCAGTCTGGGAGGTTGGAAAAAATTATTTTCCTGCCAGACTAGAAAGAAAGGCGACGTTTTGAAAGACCGACTCTCGGTCTTTCATGGTCTGAGTAGACTCAAGTCTGTGTCTTCGCATCTGAAGCCTCTGGCTTCAGCTTTCCCGTCCATCCGGCCTCAGATGTCTCCAACAGTCTTGCAGCAGCCAAATTAAATATGACGAAAGTATGAGGGTGCTTAGGAATGTCACAGCGCGTGCCTCCGCCTCATACGCCGCCGGAGGGGGCGGCTGGCCCTGGTTTCTCAAGCCTGAGACCCGGATCCATTGGAAATGCTGCTGGAAACAGCATAGAAGGTCAAGGCGGGGGGAGAGCAGATGCACCTGAAATCCAAAATCCCAAAGGCTGTGGGGCTTTGGGTGGTGGTCCCCGAGGTGAGCAGTGCTTAACCTACCCGCCGCAGGGTCCTCCACTGTAATGGGAATAATACCAGACTCGTGGTTGTGTTGTGAGAACAGCAGGTGTGTGGGGGGAGCCCTGCCTGCATGTCGGTCTGTGTCATGGTTAACCACAGTGACATTCCTGGCCTGGGATTCCTGCGTGGGGTGCAAAAGCGAAGACCTGGAAAGAGGGTCTTTCTTCCTGGGGAGCAATTTATTTTACATGCATTTTCTGGAAGTTTCTCATCAGAAGGTGTTGACGTTTTAGCTTCTGGTCTCAACCGGAGCAGAGCCCTCTGCAGAGCTATGGCTGGAAAGACCCCACCTGGGAGCTGGGTTGTCGTGTCTCTTCCTTGGGAGGCTTTGGCTGAGAGTGGGGGGTGGGGCAGCCCAGCTTTCTGCACAAAGGCGCCTCTCTCCCCGGAGTTGAGCAGCTCAGAGCAGCACACCCGTTCCAAGAGCTTCCATGACCTTTCCCAGAAGGCAGAAAGGTTAAGAATGTAGGAGTGTAGGTCAGTGGGTGACCCCGGAGCTAAGAATTCTTGGACTCTGATCCTCCCACTGATAAGATGTACGTGGATGTAAAAAAAATTCCTCGAGAGAGGGGCCCACGAGGGCTCCCACGCTGAAAATAACTTTGCCTTTTCTCTTCCTTGGGTTCAGTTTCTTTCCTCTTTGGACCCGTTTCTACCTCGTTTCTCAGCTCACATATGTTTGCATGGGTTTAATTAGGATGAAACGTCCGTGATTCACCATGCTCTTTGGCAAACGAAGAGAATAAGCACAGAGAAGAAGGCAGGAAAACATGCTCACTGTGTGTCCCGGTCACCCAGGATTCACGCAAATCTGTTCCCCGGGGCTCCCGGAGGCTGCGTGGGATACCCAAAAGAGCAAAACGGGGGAGACGGCCTCCTGGGGTGCCATTCTGGGCACTAGAAGGCATTCTTCTGCCAGTAGAAGAGCTTTGGCAGGAGAACCGTGGTTAGTAACAGTGTACGGCACACTTCGATCTTAAGTGTTCTCCCCGCACGACAAATTAAACAGGTGGATGTGTGAGGCGGTGCATGGGCCAGCCAGCACGGTTGGAGAAATTGGCTCACAGTGTGTCCGTCTACGCAAAGCATGCCCTTGTACCCTTCAGTCCGTGCCATGTTACTCACCAGTTGTGCCTCAATAAATGCGGGGACAAAGAGCTTCTCTTCCCTCTCCAGAAGCCCGCCCCTGTGCCCCACACTTCCATCTTGCTGACCCATTTGATTCTTTTTGCAGGAAGGAATAGGCCATTAAAAAATACTTCCAGGCACCAACCTAATGGACCAAACGGTTAAAGCCAACCACGAGCCTCTCCAGCTCCGCTATCTTGTCGAAACGTGGCAAAACGAGCATTTGTCTCTTATTGTAAATGAAATATTTTCAAGGGCTGCTCTAATTTGGAGAACAAGATTGATTGTGAACTTTCCGATTTAGCCAGGCGCGCGGTTCTGTAGCTGTTGGGTGACGGACGAACTAAGCAGAGGCTCCAGCAAGACATGGAGTCATGGAAAGCTGACCCAGAGCCTGGCTGGAAATAGAGGAGGTGCCCTTCGAATTTCTAAATGTGGGAACACAACACTGAAAGGGGGTCTTTTTTGTTTTTGTTTTTTTGTTTTTGTTTTTGTTTAAGTAGGGCTCCAACCTCAGCATAGAGCCCAACACGGAGCCTGAACTCATGACCCTGACACGAAGACCCGTGTGGAAATCAGGAGTCAGACACCCAGCCTACGGAGCCATCCCGGGGCCCCGAACAGGGGGCCTTTTTGAATTTATTAAGTTCAAGTTAGTTAATATATAGTGCCATTTTTTCAACCAGATCCTTCTCTTTTCCTGGAGTTAGAAAGTTTCTAGAGGATTCTGAAATTAACAGAGGCATAACATCAGAATGATACAGTTTACAGGAAATAGGCACTTTCTCTTCTCTGTGGGTTTAGGGGAAAGATCACCTCAGCACTCTTTATTCCTTATTCCTGCCTTCTCGGGAATGGACCTCATGCTTTTCAGATTCCCTCCTGTGGATACGTGACTCCCTGCATCTGGGGGGAGCCGTGGTAGTATCCGAGCTTGGAGTTCCGGGAGCGTGTTCACGGGTACGCCTCCGCCCCATGGCGAGGCCATTCCCAGATGCAGAGGCAAAGCTGTCCAGACGTATAATGCTTTGGGCATGAAAAGGCTCCCAGATAAATAAACATGACCCAGGCCTCAAGTTCTCCCTTGAGCACCATGATGCAGAGTTCGTGTCTGGAAGGGGCAAAGCTATAGAAAGGAAGCCCTTCGGAATACGTCCGATCCAAATAAAGGGAAGGTCCGACAGAGACAAGATTGCAACTGTTCCTCCGAGTCCAGACCAGTGGCTGGATCCGCTCGATGGGTTTCTCCTTCTCCCCCCCCTTCCCTCCTCACTCCCCCCCCCCCCAACAACCCCTTCCTGCCCTTTTCCGTCTTTCCTCCGTTTCTCAGCTGGAATATTCCAGTTTGGCTGTTTACAGAGCTGAAATCCACGGGCTAATTGTCCGTTTTTCTCTCTTCCTCGTCACCGGCGGTGTCTTACCTGAGCTAAATGCTTACTCACGCAAGATAATAAGAAATACCAAAAGCCACAGAAGCATTTAGAAGACAAACAGGTTATAAAATTGCCTATTAGGGATCTAATTTAAAATCATTTCCGAAAGGTTCTGCATTCTTTCCCTCCGCCGCCAGCTGCCACCCCCTCTTTAAAATTTCCGGCACTACATGCAAAATGTAGGTGTTTGCAAAGGTCAGTCCCACAAGGCTCACTTGGAACCTCAATTACTGTCTCATGAAAGGAAAAGCGGGTGAAAAAAAAAAAAAAAGGCACCATGACAGTCTGCGGAAATTTTAATTAGGTACCAAAAGGCAAATGCAAATCTTGGATTTTTCCAAAAGCCAAGATAAAATTACTTACCCAGAACACCTGTTGCTGATCATACTTCCTGAGGTTAACTGGGTGAGCCTTGTGTATGCGTATGAAGAGACACCCACCTCTGCGGTCTAAGTCTGTGTACCTAAACGTGCTATTATACGGGACCCAAAAACACATTCAAAGGACTTTTGTAACCAAATGGAGAGAAAAATGTGTTATTTTCATGTCACGTTAATGTGTTTTTTCCCCCCTGCCCCTAATTATGCTATTTCAAGAAAATAATTGGAATTGGCTAGGAGAAATTAAGAATAGAAACTTGCAAATTATATAACCTAATGTATCTAACTTTTGGTAATGAACCTAGTTGCTACTTAACACGCATCATTGGACCCTGCATTAAACAGAGGAGCCCTGCTAATTCTTTTAATTCAACTGAACCATTCTTAATAATTCATAATTAAGTCTTGCTCAGAAATGATAGTCTCCATGGCAATATTGATTTATTTGCTTTTTGTGTCTCTGCCAAATGTTGAAAACGACAGAATCCGGAGTTGCAGCAGGCGAATGCCATCAACAGAGATCACAGAAGCAAATGGAGGACAAAGAGCTTTACTGAAAGTCCTTCCTCTCTTCGCTTCCAAGAGACAGAAGCTATAAAATGCAAGAAAACGGGATGTGGGGCTTATGGGCTCCCCACTTGTGTTTCAGCCTGAGGTAGCAACGCCAAGCCCCTCCTCGTGCTGGAAAAATAGCAGCCCGTTGAGCTCTGTGTCTGCCGGGGGAGAGGAAGGTCCGCCGAAGGCTCGGGGAGCGGCTCGCCCCGTTCGCTCCATCTCCAGCTCCCTTTCCGCGTGTAGGACCATCACAGCCCACACTTAGAGAGAAGATGACTCAAAGGAGAAGACATTTTAAAAATGCCCCCTTTGGTCTTCAGGGCTTTCTCCGTGGGCCCTTCAAACGGAGACACGCCCGGCTCTGGACCATGCACTGGTCACGTAGACTTGAAAAACCCCAAATTACCCTCTGACTGTGATCACTCGCTTTTTGCCTGGTCTTCATAAAAATGTCATTCTGCTCGGGCTGAAACACTCCCTGAGGACCCATCGTCTGAATCCTAAACTCTGACCCAGAAGGAAATGAAGGGGGCTCCAGGGCACGGCTCTCAGTGCAGAGCTGTTATTTCTAGAACACGTGGTCAGGAAAGCACCGATACCTATAATAAAAGTCATAGACTCAATGAAAGTCCGTCTTCAGAGACATTATGAACAGGAGTCAAACAGTGCATAAGCATGTGTTTTAAAAGTCCCAGGAAGAGCCTGCGTTAAAGGGCGATGCAGAAGAAACCCTGGGCAGAGCACGGGGCTCGCACGTGCTGCTTCCCGGAACGCTGCGGCCCGAGTCAGGCTCTCACGCACTCTTGAGGCTGTGCTGCCGGTGATTCACCAGCTGTTCTCCTCTGATGCCTTCCAGCCGGCTGGGCACCCGCACTTTACTGAATGGGAGCCTGATGCGTGTTGAACGGCGTCCTAGAGGCTTTTAAAAACGGCTTAAAATAGTCCAAGGCCAGCAACATTCTGCCGCTGAGATTGCCGAAACGTCACGCAGCAGATCCTGAGCCGCGTCCCCCCCCCCCCCCCCCCCCCCCCCCCCCCGCTCAGCCGCCGCCCCCCCCGCGCCGGCGGCCGCCGCGCCAGTGGCCA
>NC_081563.1:137096086-137215727 GCF_022355385.1 Mustela nigripes
CCCCGCGCCCCCCGCCCCCCCCCCCCCCCCCCCCCCCCCCCCCCCCGGTGAGGAACGTCCCCCGCCAGGTGCTGGTTTAAGTCCCGCACACGAGTGCACACCCACGCCGCCCCGTCGCTGTGCCCCACGGCGAGGCTCCGGGCCCTGAGCCAGCCGGTGGGGTGTCCGGACGACCGGCTTTGAGTTTCACGTGGCCACCGGCCAGCCGTGCGGTCCTGGCCAAAGTCACCGTATGTCTCCCCAGCGCCTTTAGCTCTCTCAGATGGGGATGATTGGCCCTGTCCCGCCCGCTTCCCGGGGGCGTCGAGGACTTCCAAGGCCAGGGGAGATGGGAAAGCAGAGGGTTAAGGGTCAAGGGGAGAGGGCTAAGGGTCAACAGTGTCCCAGCTCTTCCTCGTACCTGCTCCCACACGTGATACGTCCCTGTTTGTACCACATGGCGGTCACGGCGACATCTGTCTCCTAGGATCATGGTAGCCAGCGCCCCGATGGGGAGGGCACAGGGCAGCCTTTCTCATTACAGCTATTACCACGGCAAGCACGCTTTGTTGAAAAGGAAAGTGGAAAAGAGGTTGTCCTCTTCTCTCTGAGAGGGACCCGACTTCTGTCCATCAAGTCACAGGACCCGCAGAGCCTCCTGGGAGGCCCCTGATAAAAATCCCGGAGGACAACATGGCCGCGGAAAATGGCGTCCACTATGTAATCTTAAAAACAGCACGTAGCTCCCACAAAAACTGCAACCAATGAGTTTTCGATCGTGAACACAGGGAGGGCTCCCGGGCAGTCCGTCGGCGCTGGCCCGCGCAGCAGAGAGACCGGCAGAGAGCTCTCGCTCATTCGCTGGGAATCAGCGTCGGCCGAGCCCCTGCTGGGTGGGAAGTCCTTGCTGAACATGGGGGCATCTGGGAGACAGACCCTGCATCTTTGCAGAGCTCACAACTTAGCAAGGGAGAGTGACTATGGGTCCAGAGAGGAACACGAGGGCTGGGAGCCCCGAGGGAAGGGTGATGTGTTTCTTGGGTGCCGAGGCGGTGCGCTGGGGAAAACTGAGAGGTGGAGAGGCCGTCAGCCATGTGGGGCGTTCCAGGAGCGGAGGTGTGGGGATATCGGGGTGGGTAGCGACCGATGTCTGTGCGTGAAGAGGTAGGAGACAGCGGACAAACTCATGAAGAGTCTTGAAAACCTGCGAAGGACTTTGAATTTCACGTGGAGACGGGGTGGTCCACGGAGGCGCCAAACAGGGTTGGGATGCGAGCTGACCTCCGCTGTGGAGTGCTTACTCCAGGGGTAGGAGGGTTGGACCAGATGGGGGTGAGACCAAGGCATAAGGCCTTGAGCAGGTGTTAGAAGTTCAGCAGGAGACCATCGGGCAGGCGGCCCTTGACCCCGTGGAAGCCCCCCGATCACCAGCACGCTGCCCCGCACTCTTGGATGAGAGGGTGCAGAAGGGCAGTTTGGGGACGGGGCTTCCCTCACCGTCAGTGGTCCCGAGACGTGCGGTGCTGGGAAAACCGAGGAAAAGGCACGAAGTGGAGGTGAGGAGGACGAGGCTTCCTTGTGTAGCCGAGACTGAGGAGCGAGCGAGGGCGGCGGCCCCTTCCTTCCCTCCTCGGGACTTTCTGGAAATGAAAAGACGGGCGAAGAGACCCTGGTGTGATTTCCCTGGGATGCGACGCCAGGCGAAGAGGCATCCCTCGCAGGGCCAGGAAGTCACCTTGTCGCCCTGCATAGCTTGTCTGCCCTGGACACTGCGTTTTTCAGTTCATGCCGAATAAATTAATTGGCAGAGTCGCCGCGTGAATCCATCACCCACGCGCCTTATTGAAAATCCGGGGCTGGTGTGGGGAAAGATTGTGCGGGCGTCTTCAGCAACCCCACGGCGGCCATAAGCGCCCCAGAGATCCACAGGTAGCCTTGGCAAACCCCCCTTATCCCCATTCCTCTGGCTGCTGCTTCTGCTTTAATTTAAAAAGCTATTGATGGCCTGGCTCAAAGATCCCTGTTTTTCTATTCAAACAGCTTTCTTGAAGTTTGGAAAATAGAAAGTATCCCTCCGGGTATAAAGAACACACATTTCAAGAATGAGGAACCTGGCAAAGTGAAATTAAAAAGTTGGCTGTAGATAACACAGCTGTCAGGCGCAAGTGTTTTATTACCCAGGTTCTTAAAACGAAGCGCTAAGTAAAGGTTTCTTCCACCTGCGCACGGGGGGGGGGGACACGACCGGCGGCTCTCAGACCCGGCTCTCCGCGCTCCCCAAACATCACCTGCAACCCCTGCTCAGCCTCACGGTCTGATCCTGTCTCTCTCACCCTCGCCCCTCCCACGCGCCCTCCGGGCTGCTCCCCTCTTTTTGACCGAGCAAAGCCCAAACACATACTCTCCATTCGTACTCTGGAATAGCTAAGATTTAAAGTGTCAACAATATCCGAAACATAAAACAAAATCTGCTCCCACAGCAGCCACAGCAACAGACCGCTGGTCACAAAGTGCCCCACGTCGGTCACCGTCCGCAGGCGCTGAGGCGGCGCGGGTCACGGGCACCAGCCCCAGGGCAGCCCGTGGGAGCTGGGAGGGAGCCCAGGGGAGCGGGCCGGGCTGTGCCGGGCCGTACAATGCCCGCGGATGGAGTGACTCTTGAAGTTGAGCGTTTTTCAAATTTCATAGGAAATGATGCTTGCTCTTGGCAGGGAGACATGTGGATCTCCTTTCTCTCCCGAGGACACAGTTGTGCTCAGACTGAGTTGGAGTAAACACGCAGCTGGGGAGGGAAGGGGTGAATTTATGACTTTCCCTCACAGGCGATGTGATGCGTTTGCACAGAGGCAGTCAGCACTGGGCCTCTCAAGCCGGCGTGGGTCTCACCTGCTGGTTCTCAAACAGCCTTCAAAAGGCAGCTGAATGTGGAGACCCAGGGCCTTGGGTGGGGAAAGGGGCCAGTGTTTGCTGGCTTTGGTAATCAGAGGGCATGACAGGCCACCCATAGGCCTCAGATTCTTCGTTTGGAAAATGGCTTAATATACTTGCATGTGGAGTCATGATTATATGGAGGATGAACTCCTGTCACAGACCAGGTTGGCAATGGCACAGAGCCGTGAATAAGACAGGGAAGTCCTGCCTGAGGGCAGCTCCCGGTCTGAAGAGGAGAGAGAAAGTTTACAGTCTTCCTCGAGTACTAGAAAGAGAACACAAATGAGTGATCTAGAGAGCCCTGGGCCGGGAGGGGAGGGGTCCAGACTGCCGCACCGGGGGCAGCAGCCCAGCCGACACCACGGGGCACCAGGCGCATTAGGGCTCTTCCTCTGTGCCACGTACTGTGCAGGGTCTGGACCCATCGCTGCAGAGAACACCCGTGGAACGCCCTTGTGAAGTCTGCCATCTGGGGAGGGATGGCCGGCAGACTCCCACGAAAGGTACAAAATGACAAGGTAGGCGTGGGCGAAGGAGTGCGCAGATGGAGGAGGCAAGGCCTGCCGGCCCGCGCGGGGTGCTCGGGTCCAGAAGGGAACCAGCCAGAGCACGAGGGGAGGCAGAGGGCAGCCATGGGGCAGGGAGGTGGCTGGGGACGGCCACACAGGGCCGGACCAGGTTTCCTGGGTCTGAGCAGGACCGCGAGCTGCAGAGTGCTGCAGCGAGGAGCCGCATCCGGCCTGGGGGTGCAGGAGGTCTCGTCCCGGTCGCCCCCCGGCTCCCCTTTTGGCTCTTCTCATCCTCCCCGGATCAGGAAGGACCAAAAAGGACCTGGTGGTTCGGAGAGCGGGAGCGGGACGTGGCCGCTTCCCTTCGTTCTCGGCCCACAGGAGCGCCCTCTTGTGTCAGCTCGTGGGGGCTCCTGGTGGATGGAGCTGCCTTCCCTCCGTGCTCAGGTGTGCCGCACCCCGTACTCCCTGAGAGACGCTGACCCGTGGCCGAGTAACGTCTTTGCAACAGTGTTTATAACGGCAAAATTTGGAACTTAAGTATGTCCGTCGCTAGGGAGTGGGTTGAGTAGATCGTGGCCTGGTTCTCAACCTCAGCACTACTGACATTTGGGATGGATAATTAATTCTCCATGGCAGGGCTGTCCCGGGTCTTACCGGATGTTAGGCAGCACCTCTGGCCTCTGCGTACTTGATGCCAGGAAGCCCCCTCCCCAGTCGTAACAACAAAATATGTCTCCAGATGTTGTCAAACCTTCCCCTGGAGGGCACACTTGGACCCAGTTACGAACCCCTGGGTTATGGTGCATAGACGCCACGGGACATCATATTGGCCCTGAAGAAGGGGGAAGACCTTTCCTGGTCTGGACTCCAGAGAGCCCCTCCCTCGAAGTCAGCAGGTCCGTGGGAAGAGAACTCCCAGGCGACCGAGGTGGGGTCTGGAGGTGAGGACTTGGAAAACCTCTGCAGGAAGCAGAGACGGGGGACACGGAGCGCAACGGCCCCATGCTGGTTGGCTCACGGCTATGGCAAGAAAAATCATCAAGAAAAGCCGAGGAAGTATAAGGAAAAGGATGCCGAGTAGATGTGTGTACCGTATACACTTCCTTGAAATGAAATGAGTGTGCGGAGCAGCGTCTGCTGAGCCCTGCTGGGACCCTCGAGGCCGTGGGGCCAACGTCTCCACGGCCGCTTTGTCCGCTCCCTTGGGACCCAGGATGTGGGCCCAGGGTCTCTGACTGCCTGTCCTGCTTGGGGTCCAGCGAGCACCCCTGGACAGGTGGCAGGTCATTTAGAAAGCCCATCCAGAGACTCATCTTAAGGCCCCCAGGATGTCAGTACGCCCAATTAATTCCAGTTGGCACCGAGTTAGCAAGTTTTCCTGAAGAATGCTCATTTTTCCGAGTAGTCCTCATTGGTTTTATTTACAGAAACAGAGAGCGGCTCTGACATACGGACCAGATTCGCTGGCAGAGCAGTTCACAGTGGAAAAACGTCCGTTTTTGTGGACATTGGCTTGACATATGCTTTTCCCTGAACCCGGGAGCGGGAGGAGTCGTGCTAATGGCCGCCTGGCCCACTTTCCATCGCTCTCTCCTTAATGCGTAAATGCGAAAAGAAAACATATCTTCCCCTGCCGGACTCACAGGCTCGAACGTGGCTTTTTGCTGGCTCAGCTGAAGCTGGGGGCCCGGACCTGGCCCGGACCTGGCCTCCCCTCCAGCACCATCATATACACCAGCCGGTCTGAGCTGAAATTTCTCACTTAAGGTCTTCTCTTCCAGAAAAAAAATAATGAAAGTGTCCCTCTTAGATCATAAAAAATGTGGCTTAAAAACTGAAAACATCTGGCCCGAGCTGATGGTTTAATGGAAACATCTCCAGGGGTTCCTACACGCCAGAGCCCTCCAGGGCAGCTTGGGCACTGAGAGCCCCTGACAGAGCAGCCAGGAATGGCGGCCCAGGCCGCGGCCACGGTCAGGCCATCAGCCACATACTCCTCTTGACAGAACAAGACATGTAGTTGGGGAGGAGAAATGTCACTCTGGCCCTTTAGGCTCAACTGCCCCCCAGCCCCCAAAGAACAGGGCAGTTAGGAGCCTTCGTGCTGAGCCGTGGAGACCCCAGGTGCCGCGGGCGGCTCCCTGACAAGGGGCCTGTGAGTCCAGGCAAGAGCTGAGCTGTCCCTGCAGGCTGGGGACAATTGTATCCAGGCTTTGCTACATTGGGACACAGCATAGCTCTTTCCGATATGACACCCCCCCAAACTGTGGGCTCTGGTCCATTGTTGGGGGCACCTGGCGAGGTGTATACCAGGGTCCCCTCCCTCTGATGGTCTCTTCCTCTCCTGCAACCTGTGGGAGTACAGAGGGACCCTGCCCCGGGAACCAGGGCACCAGCCGGAGAAAGGCCGGGATTTGTCAGGACTCGGGCTCTGTTCCAAAGCTATCTGCAGATGGAAACTTCTCTGAGAGTCTTTGCACCGCAGAGAGAATTTTTTATTTTTTTCCATCCGCCCACGCAGGCAGCTCATTTGTGAGGCAACAGCACCCCCTCTGGTCAGAAAGCAGTATTTCCTCTAGAACTTTCCGTGGGGTTTCAAAGCACCTGTGCCCAGGGTAAGAGGGTGTGCGGCAGGTGTGTGGCCGGGGAAGGGGAGGCAGCCTTGGCGTGCCCCGTCCTGTCTGAGGGCCGGAACGGTTCCTTTCCTCTCCAGCACCCGCCGCTGCTCCTTCTGACCGCGGATGATGGGGGCGAGTAGGCAGAAAGGCCCGAATCCCGAGAAGCCTGCGCCCCTCCCCAGGGCTCCCCTCCCCCGGCCCCTCAGCCCACCCCCCCAGGGCAGCCCTCCCTAACCTCCCTAATGCGACCCAGGTGTGCTTTGCTCTGGTCTGTTGCAGTCCCGGGGGGCTGACCCGAGCCCGCCTTGCCTTGATACCTCCCCAGGACACCCCAGCCGGGGAAACTGGGCTGTGGCTTGCTCTGGAGCAGTCCAGGGAGCTAGGATCTCCTGGGGGGGGGGGTCTGTTTATTTGTCCAAGTCTCCCCGCATAATGCCTGAAGAGAGAGGAAAATTCTGTCCCCTTGGAGCTTCCTCCCACCCCTCAGGAGACAGCAGAGTGGGGTGACATGTGTCCCCTGATCTTTCGTACCAGGACCCCGGTCCCCCACACCATACCCTCTGTCCCGGGACTCCTCCCCAGCCTCACCCTGAGCCCCCGGACAGGCCACCCAGCTCTCCTGGCCGACTCGCATCTCAGGGGCCCTGGGAGACTGAGAAAGGGGAGACTTGGACAAATACACAGACCCTGTGCTGGGTATTCGCACCGGAGGTTTGGAGAGGCTCGGAAGTCATTGCACTCACACGGCAGTGAGGACTCGAGCTGGGCTCCGGGGCCCATTCTGAACCTCGTGCTTTGGGAAGATCGCTGCTTCATTTGTTAAGTGGCTCACTGTGTTCCTAAATGACTGTGGGAGGGGTTTTATCTGCATTCTCTTTCCCAATGATCACTACAAGGGGCAGGTTATAGGATGCCCATTTTATAGATACAGAAACTGAGGTACAGGTGGGCCAGCCCAGCTAGAAGTGATGGACTCAGTTTCCAAACCAAAGGCTTGACTGGCCTTTCATCTTTTACTGAGCTGCCGGGTCATCCTGCCTCTGTGGGGGGCAGGTTTACACCCCTGGCTCCCGAACTGGGTACGGACGTCTCATGGACGCTCCTTCCGCGTCTGCACGCGGCGGGGCACTTCCCTTGCATCATTCACCGTCCCCACTGCTGTTCGGGGCTCGGTCCAGTTATCGTCCCCATCTCACAGATGAGGGAACCGAGGGCCAGAGGACTTGAGAGACTTGGCCAAGGCCCGGCAGCAGGAGCACAGCCAAGCCAGGGTTCAAGGCTGCCAGCAAGAAGCTTCAGCACTTGGCCATCATTCTCCAGCAGTTCCTGGGATTAACGCTACCATCCACATCCTGGCCTCCGTGTAGGAGTTGCTTGGGCCACAGATGTGTTCTGAACGCTCCCTCCAGGTCGGGGTGTGGGCTGCCGAGGGCTCCTTCCTCCTCACTGACCTCTGCTCTGAAAGAGGGGATAAGCGGGCCACACGGCCCTCTGGGCAGGGACCCAGGCGGTGAGGGGCTCAGGGAAAGCCCGAGGGTATTCCTGCTGCCTTCTCCTTCTCTCCGGCTGCCTACGCTGCACCATTCGTCCCTCAGCACCCCTGTCCACGCCCCCAGTAACACCTCCCCCAAACACAGGGGCATTTCCGTCTGTGGGGTGCCCCGTGGCTCTCTTGTCTGCTCCGCACGCAGCGTGCTCAGTTCCACTCAGGGAGGAGCTCCGCTTAGACTCTCAGTCCACGGGGCTTGGATGGGGCTCACCCGCCTCCCTCCCTGACCAGAGTGATGAACCTGTGGCTCAGCCTGGACAGGTGGAGTCATGATCATTTGGCTGGTGATGGGCATGGCACAGGAAAGCTGTGTGCTGCTGGGTGGGAGCCAGCCGTGGTCACCGGCCTTCCAGACGCCCCCCCAGACCCCGATGACTCTTGTCTTCTGGTATCTTGCTGTATGCAGTCCCTGCTCACCTTGGTAAAGCCAACCGGCATTACCAACCTAGAGGGCAGAACGGAGGAAACATGGCTTCTAGGTCAGCAAAGACATTCTTCCCATGGTCCTGCCGTGAGGACACGCAAGCAGCCATGTAGAGAGGCCACGTAGCAAGAGACTGCAGCCTCCTACCCACAGCCTTTGGGGTGTGCCGTCTTGGAAGCCACTCCTCCAGCCCCATTCAGTCCATGAGATGACGCAGCCAGGCTGACATCTTGGTTATAACCTCACGAGAGACCTCAAACCATGACACCACTTCTGAACTCCTGGTCCACAAAAATTGTGTGAGATATTAGAGGCTTATTGTTTTAGGCAGATACATTTTGTGGCAATTTGCTACACGGTGCTAGTAGCAAATATAGAAGCAAGCACAGAGGAATGTAGCATTGAGAGATGGAAGGTGTCACGTTCATTATGACCTATTTGGACTCCCTAGATCCAGCTGTGCCTGAAACCAGGAATCTTCAAATTTCTCAGTTAATGAGCCAATCAGTCCTTTTGCTCAAGCCAGTGTGGATCGGGTCTCTTTGCAACAGAAAAGCCCTCATCAATACAGGGGCTTGAACAATAACATATGCACCAGGAATCCCACCCTGGCCTTCCGGGCCAAGGGGCTGCCTGAGCCCATCTTGTGTGAAGGGAGAGACTCGGAAAGCCATCCGAGAGCCATAACCTCCCCTCCATCGCTGAAGAACCTTGTGCGTGCCCATGGCCTTGGGCCTGTGCCAGGGGGCTGTCACTCAGGGTCCTGGCTTCCAGGGATGCAGAAGCAGGAGGGGGCCTTGGAGCCAGCCACCCCCCTCAGGCCCCCAGAGGGCCCCCTGGACCAGCTGGAGCTGGGAGAGCGAGGGGGAGTTTGCGACATTGCCAGATGAGACGATGACTAATGGCCCTGCCAGGCCCTGGGGACACAGGGCAGGCTCAGCACGGCAGATGTTCCTGATTGCAGGAAGTCAAGGCAGGGGGGCTCAGGGCCCACAGCTCTGCACCTAGGGCGGGCTGGGCCCGGGCTTGTTAAGAACGAAGCGCTCGGCGCGGGCAGGCTGGCGAGCTTGCGCGAGGGCCCTCCGCAGAGGCCGCCATCTGCTTCCAGTTAATGACACAGGCTTGCTCTGGTGTTGCTCTTTTTTTATAAAAAACAACAACTCAACAAAAAGTCATCTTTTCTTTTTTTTTTTCCTTAAATGAAGTTAATCGTTTTTTAAGTCGCCATATGTTGCCTTCGGTTCAATCCCTTCTCAGTAGTTTACAGAACCCACATTGGAGGGCTGGGTCCCCGACGTGCCTGTGTGAGCCCCAGAGGCGCGTGCTTCTGGAGGAGGGGCCTCAAAGCAGAACAGGGGCTCTGTCCCCGCTGTGGGCCCCGTGGGCAGGAATCCGGCGGTCTACCAAGCCATGGCCTCCCCAACGTGGCTGCACTTTGGAATCGTGGGGGGAGATGGAAAACGCAGATGGCACGGCCACCCATGCTTCTCTTGGTCCCTGTGTGGCCCTGGGCGTCTGGAGTCTAAAATCCCCCCAGGTATTCTAAGGAGACGCCAAGTCGGCCCAGGGCTGCGCTGCCTCGGGGCGTGGCCGGGAGGATAAAACCCTTACAATCCCCGCTAGTACCCCGATCGCTGCAGTAGCGATTATTAATGTTATCTGAGCTGAGAATATTGGGGCTCTGGGAAGTCAGCTGGTCTAGCCCATCCGGGCTGAGCACAGGGCTTCTGTGATTCCGAAGCCCCGGGCCGAGACGGAAGCTATTTTAACTTAGCAGAAGTAAGAAAACTGGTATTATTTCAGTTCTAGCTCACAATCAGCAATCACTCTACATTTTTATTTTCAATCAATAGGCGGCTTGTGGGGTTTAAAGACTCGGGATGTGAGTGGGAACCTTTCTCCTCGAAGTGTGCCCAAACTCCAGATTCTAGAGACTTTAGGGGAGCACCGTGGCTGCAAGGCACAGAGGGGGCAGGAAGTTCTTGCCCTAGGGTTGGGGGAAGAGAGAGGCAGTGGGGGGGAGGGGAAACCCTGCTCTGGACGCAGCTGTGGAATTATCAGCCTAGAGAGAGGGAGTGAGGCAGGTGCCTGGTAGACCTTTGATCCCTCAGAGGGGATGGGTGGGCCATCCTGGACCAGGGAGCAAAGACATCTGAATCTTGAGGCCACCAGCAAGGTCTTGCATAACGAACAGCCTTGAACTTCTATGGGCAGCAGGGGAAGGGGGCAACGTCACAGGGGTTCCTAGTGGCGAGAGGGAGCCCCCAGATTTAGGAGTCAATGCTGGGAGCTTATTTCTCAGTTATCCATCTTTCTGTGTCTCTCGCTTAACGCTTGTCATCTTACGCCTGCGGTGGGCGTGAATCTGAATCACCTGGAAGGCCTCACCCTCAGGTTTCTAAGAATTTGCATCTCTCCCGGGGTCCCAGGTGCTGCTCATGTGGCTGGTCCAGGGACCTCCGAGAACTGCTGTCTTGACTGACTTTCACAACAGTCTCGCGAGACAGGGACAGAGGGGGGCACCGGAGCTCAGAGAGTGGAGGCTACTGCCCGAGGCCGCCCAGCTAGACAACCACACAGAGGCAAGACCGGAGCCCCCCACCCAGAGTCAGGTACCCTGCTTCTCATTTGAGGCTTGTTCTCAGACGAGCATCCTGAGTCGGGACTGACTACACTTCCTGTTCCTCCGGAAGCTTTGAGAGTTTTTGATGCAGAGGCTGCTCCCAGACCTGTTCGGTCCAAATCCCTGGGGTGGCCCTGGGGTGGCAGGAAGTCCCCAAACCGGATGATTTCACTGTGTGGCCACACGGGAGATCCCGGACTTCGGAGGCCAGACCAGCCTTAGCAGCGAGGCTGGGCAGCACCACAGGAGGACCACCCCACAGGTGGCCGAGCCCCACCGAGCAGACGCTAGTCCTGTGCGGTCAGCGGTCCCCGGCAGGGGGCGCCCTGGGGCAGGCCAGGCCCCACAGTGACCAGGGTAACTAAGGGAAGCGTGACTTTCCCAGCTGGCGACGGTTGTGGGGTGGGGTGGGCAGAGGCCTCGGGTAACATTCAGGGTAACCTACAGAGTGCCCAGGTGGCTTTGAATGTCAACTAACAGCACAAACATCTTTGTATCATAAGCATGCCCCCAACAGTGCACGGAGCATGCGTCCACTAGAATTCTCTGTCAGAGTCTTTACACCCTGAATTTATTTGTTAAATGTGGCAGTTCTGTGCAGAACCCTGCTCTGAAGAGGGACCCCAGCCCAAGCAGGTGACTCTGCGTGCACCGGGCGCACCGCTGGGGACAGAAGTCAGGAGGGAGGGACTGAATGAGCGCAGTTGTTCATCTGGTTAAGCCCTTGGAGCAATGCTGTGTGGCCAGGGGGTTGATTCTCCCACTGGAATACCAGGGTCTGCTCGTCAGGCCCGGGAGCCAGCAGGGTGGGGTGGGTCCCCAGGATACACACAGGGGACATGCACTCTCAGGGACCCCTCCGTACTGGCTGTTTCTGGCCCTGTGAAAAGATGCATTTCTTTCCAGCTTTCTTTGAGGGGTGCAGCCTTGGGTTTGGAAAGCACCTTTGGGGGGAGGGGAGGGTTCTAGGCACTGGGAAAGGGGAACCAACCTTGCCCTCCAGCCTCCAGCACAGAGTATCTGGCCACCACCTTGATCTCAGCCTTGAGAGACCCCAAGCTGAGAACCCAGAGCCCACCGGGACTTCTCACCTCCGGAAACAGTAAATCAGTGAGGTTGAGTTCTTTGAAGCTGCTCAGTTTGGGGCGATTTGCTACAGTAACAATCAAAAATCAGTCTCTGCTTCAAACCTCTGCAGGCAAAGCGTGGTTTCCTTAGAGCTCCTGAGAGAACACGGGGCTCAGGCAGATGGCCCAGGATAACTCCCCTGTTTTAGGGTCTGTAACCTAAAGTCCCTTCTGCCACATCACGTGACATTCACAGGTGCCAGAGGCGAGGGCGTGGCCGTCTTCGGGACCATTCTGCCGCCCTCAGACTTGCAGAGCCCCTCGCGATGTCTGTCTCCGCACCTGCGCACCCGCCACCACCCAGAGCCGCTCGCAGAACGTTCTGGGGCCCCAGCAAGCAGCTGCCACCCTGGCCTGCGTCACCACTCTTCTGCCCCCAAAGGTACCCAGTCTCTGTTTCTGAAACTTTTTGAGAGGCGTGATACAGAATGTGTATTTCTCCATCTCTGTTTCCTGCCATCTAACGTTACTCTGTGAGATTCATTCATTTCGTTGTTGCTCTAATGGGATATTCCGTTGCACGATCATGTTCTCGTCTGCGCAGGCTGCCGCTGACGGGCACTGGGGTCATTAGGGGTTCGGGGCTCTTGTGAATGTGGCTGACATGCCATCTGGGTTACAAAGAGTCTGAGGTGGCTTCCGCTGACACGCGTCCCACGAGCGGAGCCGTGTACGTGTGGGTGAGCAGCGACTGGTCCCACGGTCTGGACTGCGGACTGTTGTCTGACGGCTGGCGGTCTTGTCTCTGTGTTGCTGGGCCCTGGTGGCCTCGGGCTGTCACTCAACTCTCCTGCCTCAGTTTCCTCTCCTCGCAGAGGGTATTAATAGTCGCCCCCTCGAAGGTGAGGGTGCGTTCGTCCTAAGTACACGGTAAACACTGGCTATCATCATCATGAGCCCAGCAGCATAACGAAACTGAAAATACAGGAGAAATTAAAAACAGGGAAGGAAACCAACAGTAGGGACCTGCAGTGGGTTCACGAATGAGCCCCGTGAGGGGAATGCCCACTCTCAAGTCCACATACCCCCACGAAGTGGACAGGGAGCAGAGAGCCCACGCTGTCCGCTTACAGGCTTGGGACCCAGGGAAGCTTGTTTGGGACAAAGGGAGAGCAGTGAGGCCAGCTGGAGTAGAGTGCGACCTCCTGAATGACTGACTTTTTATATACAAATTTTATTTTTATTTTTTAATGTAAATTCCAGTGTAACTAACATAGAGCATGCAATACAGTGGTTCGACCATCGTGTACGTGACTCAGCTCCTCATGGTAAGTGGACTCTGAATCTCGCCCACCTGCCTCCCTCTGGTGGCCATCTGTGTTCTCTATAGGTAAGAGCCTGGGTTTTTGTTCGGATCTTTTTTTCTTTGTTCGTTTGTTTCTTAAATTCCACATATGAGTGAAATCATGCAGTATTTGTCTTTCTCTGACTTATTTTACTTAGCATGATGCCCTCTAGATCCACCCCTGTTGTTGCAAACGGCAGGATTTCGTTCTTTTTTATGGCAGAGTAATAGTACTCCGTTGTGTATACACACACAGACCGCATCTTTGTCCATTCGTCTGCCCACGGACAATGAAGCTGCTTCCGTAATTTGGTTACCGTAAGTAATGCTGCATTAAACAGAGGGGTGCGTATCTTGTAGAATTAGTGTTTTCACGTTCTTTGGGTGAATATCCAGTAGCAGAATTCCTGCATAATATGAGAGTTCTATCTGTCATATTTTCAGGACCCCTCGTCCTGTTCTCCAGAGCGGCTGTGCCGTGTGCGTTCCCACCAAGAGCGCACGAGGGTCTCTTTTTCTTTACATTCTCGCCAACACCTGTCGTTTCTTGTGTTGTTAACTTTAGCCATTGGGACAGGTGGGAAGTGGCATCTCATTGTGGTTTTGATGTGTATCCCCTGATGCCGAGGGATGTTGAGCAGTTTTTCACGTGTCCGTTGGCCGCCTGGTGTCTTCACTGGAGAAATGTCTGTTCCTATCTTCTGGCCATTTTCAAAATTGGATGATTTGGCTTTCTGGTGTTGAGTTATGTGAAGTTCTTCATATGTTTTAGGTACTAGCCCTTTATCAGAGATGTCATTTGCAAATAACTTCTCCCACTCAGCAGGTTGTCCTTGAGTTTTGTTGATTGTATCTTTCGCCGGGCAGAAGAGGTTTATTTTGACGTCGTCCCCAAAGTTCATTTTTGATTTTGTTGCCCTTGCGTCTGGAGACCTATACAGAAAAACGCTGCGGTGGCTGCTGTCCGAGAGATGACGGCCCATGCTCTCTTCTTGGGTCTGTATCGTTTCAGGTCTCACGCGTAGGTCCGTAATCCATTCTGAGTTTGTCTTTGCGTGTGGTGAGAAGCGGTCCTGTTTCATTCTTCTGCACGAAGCTGCCCAGTTTCTCCACAGCATTTGTTGACTGTTTTCCCACTGGATAAGCCTCCTTTGTTGAAGATTAATTGACCATATAATTGTGGGTTTATTTCTGGGCTCCCTGTTCCATTCCATTAACATCTTTGTGTCGACTTTTGCGCCGCTACCATATCGCTTTGGCAACCACAGCTTTGCAGTCTAGCTTGAAATCTGGGATTATGCCTTCAATTTTGTTCTCCCTTTGCAGAATTGTTTTAGCCACGTGGGGTCTTTTGTGGTTCCATACACATTTTTAGGATTATTTGTCCTACTTCTGCAAAGAGAGCTGTGGGTAGGTATTTTGATGGGATTGCCTTAAATATGATTTTTATTTTTACACCAAAACAAAGTTCGAAGGAGACTGAAAAATCCCTTGCATTCTTAACATTGGGCAAGGCTCTTTAGAAACCTCTAGCATTTGCTCCCTGCCCTTGGGTGGACAGGGCAACGCCAGCTCTGTGCTTTCTGATGGCACCAGAGGGCAAGAGTGTGAGGTCCAAGATTTGTAAGGCCCTAAAGAAAAAAAGCAAAAGGAGCATCTCTCCTTTCTCCTGGTTTTGGCTGACGCTGAGGTTGTTGATGACGGCGTCATGCCACAGCGGCTGGGTGGGTCCCTGCTTGGCCTCCTTTACTGATTTGTAACCCTTCAGAGCTCCATCCACTCCCTTCCCAGACCCAGGACTAGTGGAGAATAAAGAGAAAGAGAGGAAGGGAGACTAGGGAGCTAGAAAGGAGAGGGGTTCTGAGCGGGGGCGTCAGAGGCTGGTCCCTGGGCCGACAGGTGTTAGGGTCACGCTGGGGTTTGGAAAGCACCAGGCAAATGCACTTTGGGAAAGGAATGCTGTGGAGTGTGTGTGTGTGTGTTGGGGAGGTGGGGTCCACAAGTGCTCAGCAGCAGTGGCCGAAGGGGGGGGGGGTCTGTCCCAGCATTGTGACGCTGACGCCGGCTCCCCAGGAAGTGAGCAGAATCCCTCGTCCAGCCGTGGAGCCCTGTCTTACCCACCGTCTCCTGGGGCCTCTGTGTCCCCTGTGAAATCAGAGTGACAAACAGCCCCGACAGTGTTGGGAGGAGGGAGCGGGAGCACTTTGGCCTGTGCCTGGCTCATAATGGCTCTCTGTAAATGGGAGCTAATGCTCGTTAGAGAGCCATTGTTGGGCACGTCCTCACACTCCCCTTCTTCCACAGAGGGCTCAGGATGGCACAGTGCCAGAGCAGCGGGCCGTCTGGAGCAGGGGGGAGGGTGGACGAGAGCTCCCAGCTGGCCCCGGAGTCAGTCCAGTGGGATGGGTCACACTCTGGGCTCCAAGAATCAGGGGTCCCGGCCAGGCACATGGGTCGATGTGAAGCTACAGGATAAACCTGGGACATATTTTAACCTAAATATTTGAAAATTAACAATGCGATGACTTTTATATTTTAAAAAATGTCAGGGTATGATAAAGCAAAAGATAAAATTCTCATGAATTTAATGGCACAAGAAGGCAGACTAGTAGAGGCACTGCCTCCCATCCCTCGGTGGCAAGCACCCCCAGCCCTGTAGACACCTGGGGGACGCCCCCCCTCCCCCAGTGCTGCGAATCTGGACTCGGGGCTGCGGTCTCCCCAGCAACCACTAGAAGAACACATGCTTCCTTCCACCGCCCGAGAGACAAAAGTAAATCCTTTGCTCGGGTGTAGGTCACACCTGTTAACTTCTTATTGCAAATAATACTTCCCTTACCTCTTCTTTCCTCGGTTTGACCAGTTTGGGGGCCATTTCTGGCTGTCAGTCCATGTCAAGACCCTGGTACGTGATAGTAACACACTGTCCGTGGATACAGTATCAGATGGTGACCCCCCTGCCTCAGATGTCTCTGTGAGCAGCACCTGGGCGCACCCCCAGCCTAAATGTTGGGCTCCGGTGACACTCCCTCCCACAAAGTCTAGATCTGGCCCCCGAGTGAGCATGACCCTCAGGTGTCCTTGTCTTCGGGCAGACAAAGCAATTCCAGGCTTTGAAGGATTGAGACCCAGGTTGAGGGCAAAGCGAGATTTTCACCTGCAACAGCCAGAGCTCTTCGCAGACCTCTTCCCCGCCCACAGAAAGGGTCCCTGCCTTTTCCTGTAAGTGCCTTATGGGGCCATTTCTGACTCTGCTTCCTGTCCAGGCTCCCAGGTAGGCACTCTGCCCTCACACACACACCTCACAGATTACACCGGTCCCGACATAGAAGCTCTTCCCAGTTCCACCTTTTCAATTAATGTATATACAGTGAAGATCATCCATTTAAAGGATACAGTTCGGCAACTTTTAGCAAAGGTAAACAGGCGCGTGAGCACAACCCTACGGACAACGCACGCTTCCATCTCTTTCAAAGTGTTCACTCCTGCCCCTTTGTGTCACTCTCGATAATTCTGCCTTTTCTTCATTTCCACATAAAAGGACTCATGGAGCCATTTCCGCGTCTGGCGTCTTTCATCCCGCAAAGCGTTTTTGAGATCCATTCATGTTTTAAGTGTGTCTGTAATTGGTTCTGTTTGTTATCGCTGAGAAGCGTTCAAGCGCGAGGGCACGTAACTGCGTCTTCGTCTGTTGAGGGACATTTGGGTTGTTTCCAGTCTGGGCTACTGTGTATAAAGTTGCTGTGAACACTCACGCGCTTTCTGGTGACCTGGCTTTCATTTTGCTTAGGCGAATGTTTCAATTAGCCTCATCTTTAAAATGAAAGATATATCAACTTTTATTGACGGCCCATGACTTTTGTATCAGATCTAAGACTTACGCTGAGATGGTGAAGATTTTTCTCCTTTATTTTCTTTAAAAAAAAAAAAAAAAGATGTATTTATTTGAGAGCGAGAAAGAGCGAAGGGAGCGCATGAGCAGAGGGAGGGGAAGGGGGGGGGAGAGCCCTCTGGTAGACTCGGCAGTGGACACCGGCGCTGGCTCAATTCTGAAACCTCGAGATCGTGACTTGAGCCCAAATCGATCAAGAGTCAGAGTTTCAACCAACTGAGCCCCCGGGCTGCCCTTTGGTTTTTTGTTGGTTGGTTTGCTTGTTTTTTTTTTTGTTGTTGTTGTTGTTTGTTTTTGCTATCCCATGGTAATATTGACTTTTCTATTTAGATTTCTGATCAAATTTCAGCTCATTTTTGCCTGTATTGTATGTTGAGAGTATCACGATTTCTCCCCCTGACGGACATTCAGTTTTTCCAGCCCCAGTTTCCAGAAAACACCATCCTTCTCGTGGAATTTCCTTGGCGCCTTATTGAAAAGCGTTGGACCATCCACGTGAGGATCGATTTCCGAACTCACTCTTCTTTTCCATTGATCTGTTTGTTTGTCTTAACGAGATGCTGTGCTGTCTGGTCACTGCGTTGGCAGCAGTGGTAGGTCGGACGGTGTCAGTCCACCAACTTTGTTTTTCTGTTTCGAAGTTATGGGGGCTGTTCCAGGTCCTTTGTATTTCCCCATATGTTTTAGAATCAGATTGTTAAATTTACAAAAAAAAGATTAGGATCACGGTTGCTCTGAACCTGCAAACATCAAGTCTTTCAATCTATGAATGCAGTACAGCTGTTGGCTGAGGACCTTTTTAATAGCTCAGCAAGATTTTGTAGTTTTCAGGGTATTGATCTTGAATCTGTGTGGTTAAATTTGGCACCAGGTATTTCACGTTTTTTGACGTTATTTTAAAATTTCCTTTTCCGGTTGTTTGCTAGCATGCAGAAATACATTGGTTTTGTATATTGAGTCAAAGCAATCCCTCTCAGATTTCAGAAGACCTTCTTTTTGTAAAAATTAGTACATATAATAAGTCACTTATTAGTTACTATAACTAATGTGAAACTTCTAAAAAATAGAGTCTTTTTTGATTCCTTGGAATTTGCTAACATACATAATCACACTCTCTTTGCGGAATGATTTTTAATTTTGAATTCCATTTCTTAATTAATAGAGAGCCACTTAGTTTTCCTACTTCCTTTTAAAGTCATTATGGAACTTTTTCTTTCAAAGAATTCATTCATTTCATCGAATTTATGCCGTGTAACAGCATAAAGCTGTTTAATGTCGACGGTGTACTCTCTTTTTTAATACCTTTGTTGAATTATAATTCATATACAAAAAATGCACATATCTTAGTATAGTTTTATGAGTTTGCATATATGCAAATACCCATGATGCCATCCCCACAGTCAAGGTCATGGCCACACTCAAGGTCATAGACACATCTACTACCTTCCTGAGTGTCCTCATGGCCCTCTGTGTGTTCCTGTATGAGAACACTTAACATGAGATCTACCTTCCTAATACATCTTGACGTGCACAAAGCCACATTTTCTCTCTTCTTTCATTCCTGACCTCGGTCATTTGTGTCTCTCTTCTTCTTGATGGGTCTAGTTAAAGGTTTACCAGCTTCATAGGTCTTTTCAAAGAAATTTTTTGGCTCACTTGAGGTCCCTGTGTTGTTTTGAGGTTTTCTTTTTTCTTATTTTCTATTCTTGTTGGCCTCTGTGCAGCACTTTTGCCCTGAAGGACTTTCAACAAATCCTCAGGCCTCCCAGGCTCTGGGCTGGAGAGGCAGACACTGCAACGTGTGCTCTTTGAGGGACGGTCCGGCTTCAGGGTGAACGTCCCTGTGCCTGGTCAGTGGGCTGTCCCTAAGGCCTGAGTTGAAATTAGTTCAGTTGCAACATGTGGTCTACTTATTTTTGTTTTTTTATTGTGGCAAAATGTATACAACAGAAAATTGACCATTTCAGCTTTTTAAAAATATATTCACCCTCTGTGCTCCCATCGCTACCATCTGTCTTCCCCAGCTGAACTCTACACCCCTGACCGCAACCTCCCACCCCCGTCATGCCCCCTGCCCAGCCCATGGCACCCACCATCTATTTTCTGTCTCCGAAGTTGACAACTCCAGGAACCTCGAAAGTGGAACCTACAGTATTTGTCTTTTTGTGTCTGGCTTATTTTACTTGGCATAATGTCCCCAAGGCTCACCCGTGTCGTAGCAGGTGTCAGGAGCTCCTTCCTTGCTCAAGTCAAATAATATTCCCTTGTCCGGACGGACCACATTTCACATATCTGTTCGTCCGTCCGCGGACATTTCTGCTGTGTTCACGTTGTGGTTGTTCCGAATAACGCTGCTGGTGAACGTGGGTGTGTCAGCATCCCTTTGAGACCCTGCTTTCACTCCTTTTGGGTATATGCCCCAAAGTGGAATTTCGGGATCATATGGTAATTCTACATTCACTGTTCTGAGGAACAACAATACTGTTTTCCATGTGGCTGCGCCACGTATTCCCACCAACACTGAGCAAGGGTTCCCGCTTCTCCACATGCTCGCCAACGCTCACTTATTGTTCGTTCGTTTGTTTTGATCATAGTCACCCTACTGAGTATGAAGTGATGTCTCATTGTGCTGGGTTTCATTTAATTTTAATTTTTATAGCTTCTTTTTTTGAAGATTTTATTTGTTTATTTGTCTGAGAGAGGGAGAGAGAGAGAGCACAAGCAGGGAGAGAGGCAGGCAGGGGGAGAAGCAGGCTCCCCGGTGAGGAAGGAGCCTGAGGAGGGGCTCGACCCCAGGACCCTGGGATCATGACCTGAACGGAAGGCAGCCGCTTCATCAACCACTGAGGTGCCCCTGATTTTTATAGCTTCTTAAGGGGGAAAGCATAGGATAGTCTTTTTTTTTTTTTTTAAAGATTTTATTTATTTATCTGACAGAGAGAGATCACAAGTAGGCAGAGAGGCAGGCAGAGAGAGAGGAAGAAGCAGGCTCCCCGCTGAGCAGAGAGCCCGATGCGGGGCTCGATCCCAGGACCCTGAGATCATGACCTGAGCCGAAGGCAGAGGCTTAACCCCCTGAGCCACCCAGGCGCCCCAAAGCATAGGATAGGCTTAACCATTCCACTCTGCCACTCCATTTTATACAGGTCCAAGTTCACCAAAGATTGGGAAAAACAACTTTTAAAACCAACGATTTATCATTGAAGGTATTTTAGGGGAATACAAGGCACCTCAAAAAAGAATGGGGCTTAAGTCCATGACTTTAGGCTTCTTCCTCCAACCTCAGACGAGGGCTCATCAGAGCCAACAGTTAAATTTTCAGGAGTTTTATAAGCTGCTTGTTAATCACAACCATTATTATAAGTTAGAACTTTTAAACTTAAATAAATGATGTAATAAAACAAAGCAAATAATTACTCAAAGGCCATCACTTCCAAATGTCTTAACCATATTTTGCTATTATCTATGTTCTTAGGGTCATTTATGTCTAGGGTGTCCGTGGGACAGAAACTCTATTTGTCAGTTGGTGTTTCTTCCCAAACGGTAGTCAGCAATATCACATCAGTAGCTGGTGATCATCCCTGATGGGAATATTTACTCCATGGAGGGCAGTCCCTGTTAGATTGTTTTCTTGATTATCTAGACTTAATAAAGTGATAGAAGCGTGTTAATAATGCAACCTTAAACATGGCACGTCTGTGGCTCTTACATTGTAAAGAGCACAAAAACACTGAGGAAATAATCTTTTAGTATTTGAAAACCATTATCTAATTCAGCAAGGAAGTTACTCACATCATTGTCAAATGAGCGAAGTTTTGACATATGTCTTTGTGATATTACTTTTGTCTTACTAGCTAACATAAATGAAAATATCAACCAGTATTCAGGTGGGAACTGTAATTGTTTGTCAATGATGTGAGCCGAATTCTGTGCTGAATCAGATATCAATCAAGTGTTCATTTGCAGACTGCTAATGTGACTCCATTGTTGGCAGTATAATTTTAAAAGCTGGCGATGGAGTTTCAAGAAATACAATGTACACGGAAGTTATCCTCATGTGGAATTTACAATAGAGCGTTGGAACTCGTGACTCCCAGGCTGTTGCTCTAAACTCTTCATGTCGGTCAACTTTATAATCTAAATATATATGCATATGCCTATATGCGTGTTATTTTCTGGAAAGCCAGTCATGTGGTGTTTACTGGCATGTGACCACTCTTGTGTGCTCCAGAGCCCACGGGCAGCCAGCTGTCCCCTCCTGGTGGCTCAAGATGGTGCAGAGATAGCTCCGAGACCGTGGGCTCTATAGTGGAGGCCTGAGCAGCGTCCTGTTTCTCCAACCTGAGCACGTTCCCGAAGGACATTTCATCTCCAGGGGGGTCAGACCTCCAGACTCCAGCTGGAGAACACTGATGTATGACTCAAAAGCATAAGCTACAAAAGTGGTCCGGTCGTGTGTTAACCCTCTAATTGGGAGGGTTTTGTCAAGTTCTTCTTCTTCTTCTTTTTTTGTTTTTTTGAAAGAGAGAGAGAGAGCAGGAACAGGGGTGAAAGGGAGAAGCAGGCTCCCCCACTGAGCAGGGAGCCTGAGGTGGGGCTCGACCCCAGGACTCCGGGATCACTACCAGAGCCGAAGGCAGATGCTTAACCAACTGAACCACCCAGGCACCCCTTGTTAAGTTCTTTTAAAAAGTTTCCCCTAGCAAAGAAAGGGACAATTCAATTTCTGGTGGCACATTCCCTCCAGAGAAGTCTCCCCATGGGGTCCACACTAGTGTGGGGTCCACACCAGTGTGGGGTCCACCGAGCCGCAGGCTCACGTCGCCCACACCGTTCTCAGCCTTGTTATTGTCACTGTCTTTCCAGCGTGAGACCCGCTTTCATGCCACAGGCATGGCGTCCCTCGTGAGTCCCTGCGGAGACGGCAGCTGCCTTTTTAAACCAGCCTCAACTAACGGAAGACCCCTGGGGTCCTGAGTGCCCATCTGGTCCCCTGGGCTCCAGACCTTCCTGCTGTTTGCGCAGAAGCTGCCACATCCCAGCGCGTGACGTCCTCTGGCTGCCTGAACAAAGTGCAGACCTAGAGGTTGAAGACAGCCCTGATGCGTTCTCTTAGAGTTCTAGAGGTCCGATGTCCTCAAATCAGTCTCCCTGGGCTACAGCCAGGGTGTCGGTAGGGCTGCGTTCCTTCCGGAAGCTCTAGGGGGGAAGTCATTTCCCTGTCTTCATCCACGGCTCCTGGCTCTTCCTCCACCTTCAGAGTCGGTGGCGTTTCCGATCTCTGACTCCGAGCCCCTGCCTCGCTCTCACGGAATGTATTTCCATCGGGCCAACCTGAAGAGTCCGGGATATCGTCCGCACCTCAGGATCATTAACCTGATCTCCTTTACAAACTCCTACTGCTCTATAAGGCCACATTCAAGGGATTAGGGTGTGTACACCTTGGGGAGCCTTTATTCACCCAAGTGCCCCCCACAACCCCCCAGTCTTGGCACGCCGTATGGCTGGTCGTCTGCTAGCGGCCCATCCCCCTCCCTTGCCCTCGGCCAGCCCCATTGTTCCATTGCGGACGTCTTTCTCCCGTGAGCCTGGACCCAGGGGCTGTCAGTTCACCCACCCAAACCCGGGTGACGCCCCTGCCCTTCCGCCCCGGACACAGCCAGAATGATTCATCTCAGCCCAGCAGTGTGACCTTCTGAAAATTAATTAACCTTTGGGGCCATAACAGCTTCTATCCACAGACAGTAATAAACCTTCCTCTTCCCGCCGGTGTGGGATGGAACCGGAGAGGGTGTGTGGCGTCCCTCGCAAGGGATCTGAAGGGCCCTCGATGGCTGCAGCTAGCATTTTAATCAGATCCCCATTGTCAGGGGTTTATTCACACACTCCTTTCATTTCAAGGAGGGCCCCTTGGGCTCACAATGCCTCATAAATTAGAGCAGCAGGACCGAGCCTGTGGTTTGGAGCGTGGAGAAGAGGGGCTGCCGGGGGAGTGAGCACAGGGCCAGGATGCTGCGTGGGCTTGGGCGGGGCTGGCGCACGGGACATGGGGGGGTGCCCAGGCTCTCCCCGGGGGCGACCCCCATGCTGGGCTCCAGGCCTGCGCCTCCCGGGCCCCTAACTCCCAGAGGTCGCTGTCAGCGTGCTGGAGGGGGATGTAAAGCTGCAGGCCCTCTTTTCATTAAGAATCTGGATGTGAAAAGTCTATTTATATTGAAAGACGCAACTTTGTGGACATTATGCCGGATGCAATCAGCCAGCCACAAAGCCCAGGTGATGCTACCCGCAGGGAGGTCCCTGGAGCCCTCGCGTTCCGAGAGAAGGAAGTAGATGGTGGCGGTCAGGGACTGCTGTCCTGAGAAGAGGAGGAGGAGGCGCACGGGGAGGAGGCCACCTGGCCACAGAGCCCCGGTGGGGTGGCGGCGAACCAAGGATTGCCAGACACCTCCGGACGCTGGGCTTGGGGGGCCCCAGGGAAGATCCTGCCTACGGGGGTGTTAAAGCCCTTCCTCCTCCTTTTCGTGATTCCAACACCAGGCCAGGGCTGGGAAGCGCTGCCTGGAGGAGATCCCAGGACGTCCGTGGGAGAGAGGAAAGCGCCATCTTAGGACCCTCTTTGTTCTTGTGCTTGTCCTGTTTGCGGTTCTGTTTGCCCTCTGTGCTCCCACAGCTCGGGCGCCAGCCGGGACGACCATCACCCAGGCTGCCTAGGACTGGACTCTCCCTACTCAAGTCAGGAAAGTTCTAGGCTTGTAGGCATGAGCCAGGCCCCCAGGGCCCTGCTGAGCCCCTGCCCCTGCAGTCTGTCCGCCGTGCTGTCAATGGGGTGACCAGCTGTCC
This sequence comes from Mustela nigripes, assembly GCF_022355385.1. Classification (NCBI taxonomy): domain Eukaryota; kingdom Metazoa; phylum Chordata; class Mammalia; order Carnivora; family Mustelidae; genus Mustela; species Mustela nigripes. The sequence goes on from NC_081563.1 coordinate 137,119,867, forward strand.
CGGTCTGCACAAGACCTCCTAGTTTGGGCCTTAAAACCCAGAGGGTGGGTTGTCCTAGCTGCAAGGGGCGCGACGCCCGTGATTTGGTCCATGAGTGAGGGCCGCCCTCTGGACCCGGGGTCCTCACCCCTGCCTGCACCTGCCAGTCGCTGGGAAGAGTCTGGAAACCCTGGTTCTCTGGCCACGCACGAAGAAACCCTGACTGCGTCGCTCTGGGGAGGGCCTGGGCTGCCTGTTCAGACCGGTTTCATTCTTTTTGTGCCGGTTTTAATAATGTGGCTCTTAAAACAGACGGTCCATTGTCAAAATTTTCAACTTCTTGGCACAAATGTTTTCATTGTTTCTTCTCGCCTGCGCAGTGTCTGTGACAAAGCATTCTCTTTTCGTCCCCGAAACTGGCCATTGGGGTGCTCGGGCGCTTTACCCTCTCACTTGCCCCATTGCTTTGTTTTTATGGGCATTGAGGGCTCCGTGGTGTCTCCCTCTACTTTTCATCGCTGGGAGTTGTAGTTACACGTTTGAGGGTAGAGTACACGGGCTTCCGGGGGCACGCTGACCGCTGCTGTGGAACGCGGGTCACGATTTCTCCCCCAGACTCTCGTCCGCCCGCCAGAGCGGTGAATGGGACCACCCAGCTCCATGCCAGACAGACCTTCGGGAAGGGTCTGTTTGAATCTGGAGTAAGATGGGTCCCAGAGAAATAGGAAACCTAGGAACAAAGCAAAAATTAGGCACCAGCGGTAAAGAAAGTTAAAAATGATACCAAGGCGGGAGAAGTGGAGAGCCTCGTTGACTGAAGCCGGCCGGGAATGAGAATCCACACTTCTTGGGGGGCTGCTGACTTATTTCTCAAGTCATTCGCATCGGGCGGGGGTGGGTCCTGCAAGCAGCCCTGGGCCAGGTGACAAGGACCGGAAAAGCTGGGGGGTGACCTAGAGCACCTAGAGCATCTTCTCATGGTCCAGGAGTCACTAACAGGGACACACAGAGCCTCGGATCATACGGATCGCGTCTCTTCAAATCCAACAGTCCTTGGGCTGGAGAGAGTGACCGTTCCGATACCGGTGGTGTGGGGAGACTGGGGCAAAATGAAGTCCTTCCTCGGGGCATTCAACGTAGAACACGTGGAACGCAGAGACGGGATTCAAACCCCGATGTGCATCTCCCGGGCCAGTGCTCTTAATGCCCATGGACTCTGTCTTGGTTTCAGGGACGACTGTATTTTATATAAAGTCTCTTAAAAAGTAAATTTTCCATGTAAATGCACGGAGCTGTGTTGTGCATGGAATAGCAACTTTGGATGTGGTTTGGAGAAACAACAAAAATACATGAGTGCGTGGCCCTGGGTCAGGTCCCGTCCATACCTCCGAGGGGCCTTCTGGAGCCTTGCAGAGCACTGGCAGCTCCTGTTTTAATCAAACTGCCTTGTAATGTGTTTGATTGCGTTCTCTCTCCATTCTGAGAGCAGTCCAGAAGCCCCAACCTGCTGTAAGTGCGAGAGGTAGGGTGACCAAGAAGGCGGGCGGCAGACGCCGGGCGGGGGAGGCCCAGGTGACCCTCCCTGTCCTGTCCAGACCCGCTGGAGGGAGACGGTCATGTGCTGGGCCCCGAGCCTGTGCTTTTCAGACGATGGTCCCCTTGCCCTTGGGTCACCTGGTCTCAGGTACGGCACCATGCAGCCCATCTTCTAGGTACCTCTTTGAACCTGAAACTTGCAAGTTTTAAAAAACGCCATTATTTCATACCCAGAGAAACAGGCCCCTATGAGGGAGTAAACATGAAATTCCCATTAATTTTCCAGCTCAAGGGGAAAATGAAAGAAAATTGAATGCTCTCCTGCCCGCACCCCGTAACTCGGCGGGGGAGGTGGTGGGTTCCATTTGTTCTGCTCAGGAGGATTTTGATGGGAAAATCAGCAACGCTTCCACCCGACCCACGTGGCAGCCCTCCCGCATGTCGCCAGCCCCGCCCCGGCTCCCGGAGCTCCTGGGGGCAGAGCTCAGGCGTGGTGCGGCGCATGACTGTTCTCCACGTTTCCCGGCACTGAGTTGTTGCTGTTACCCTCTTCGTTGTGTCCAAGTCAGTTTGGGGCCAGGCTTGCCACCTCCCTCCCTTGGACGCCATGTGATCCGCCGTGTCCCAGAAGGGGCCACCTTCCTACCAGCGTCCTGCAGCCTGGCTGCGGGTCACCCTCCCTGGAGGTGGGGCTGAGCACATACTCCTGCCGAGTTGTTGCCCAGAGAGCCCGACTGACGTGGACAGAGGGGGACAGAGCACGGACTGGTCCACAAGGTCAGGTCCCTCTGAAGCACGGCCCTAGAGCAAAGCAGGCGGGAGCTGCCAGTGTTCCTTCGCCTCCAACCTGGAGCAGCCAGCCGGCATCGCCCCCCACCCCCACCCCTGGAAGGAAGCACCTTGCTGACCACACGGTGCCCCTGGCAGCCAGCCATTCTTGGGGCCATGTGCACGGAGATGGACCCGACCTCCATGTCCCACCTCGCCAGAGGACCCAGTGACCCATCCAGATGTGGTCGTCCACGGACGGGAGCCCAGGGGTCAAGATCTGAGGCCTGGGGGCAGGGTCCTGGGTGTGCGCCCTCTCTGCTTCCTCCTGCCACCTCCAGCCACACGCCGACCCCCTCCTCACTGGGGACCCGGCCCCGAACTTCGCTCCAGTGTTTCTGAGTGATGCCCTGTCGGCTTCCTCTTCAGAAACGCCGTCCCCTGTGGGCGCCTCCTCTGCCCGGGCCCCAGGCTCAGGGTGCGGATGTTTCTGTCAGTGGACTGTGCGGTCTCTCAGTTCCTGGTGGCCGCAGATTGGCCCGGCTTGTGACCCCGCCTATGCCTCCTGCCCTCGAGGCCGGGAATTCTGTCTCCACGGAGCTTCCCCTCTGTGTGTCCAGCCTGCTTCTCCCTTCGCCGGGACGCTTGGCTGCATTAGGGCCCACCTGGACGGTTCGGGACAACCACTATCTCGAGATCCCGAACCTCACCGCGTCGGTGCAGATGCCGTTTCTACAAAGGCCGCATTCGCAGGTCCCTGGGATGAGGACGTGGGCTTATTTGGAGGGGACATTGTTCGGCCAACCACACATATGTTAACAGATTTAATCCACACAAACATACTATGAGATGAACTATTAATAGCCCCATTTTGCAGATGGGAAAACGGAGGCAGAGGAAGTTCAGGCAGAGAAGGTTCAGGCAGAGAAGGTTCAGCTCGGCCACGGAGCTGGCTCCGGAAGCCAGGCCTCGGGCCCCGGGTCTTTTTAGCGGGCACCGGCCCCGGGGGGAGCTTGTGGAGTGGCACTTGTATTCCGCAAGCCTGTGAAGCTTCACTTCCGAATGAAAAAAATCCCTAAAACCCTCAGGACAGAGCTGAAGTCCCCATGTTAAAAAACCTCCCCTCGAGAATTTAACCCATTAAATTGTGAAAATGTCTTCCCATCGGGACTTTTCAGGGTAATTTTGTTTTTATACTTGGAAAGAGAACTTGAAACCCATCACTGCTAGGAAGTCTCTTTTATATGTGAGGTGTGTGTGTGGGGGGTGTCCTTCCGGGATCCTTGGCGCGCCGTCCTGGGTCTGGAGCCCGATTTGTCCTCTAGGTCAGTTGTCCGCTCCGGCACTTGCTGGAGCCAAGTGGTAGCTAGCAGGTGGCTTAGGGCCACGGAGACGTCCTGTCCACAGCCTAGAGTCTAGACGTCCGGGTCAAGGGGAAGGCTGGGCCTCCGGGGGCAGCCCCGTTCCAGGCGTCCTCCTGGCTTCTGGCGGACTCGGGCGTGGATGCTGTCCCCCTGTGTGGCATTCTCCCTCATCGTCACATCCCGTGCTCTGTCTCCCTCCAGGGTCCCCCGTTGTAAGGCACATGATTCCCGCCCTCCTCCAGCAGGACCTCATCCTAACTAATGACATCCGCGATGATCCTATTTCCAAACCAGGTCGCCCTCTGAGGCCCTGGGGTTTTTTAGGATTTTGACTTACAAATTTGGGGGGTGGGGAGCAGAATTCAACCTTCAGCAGAAGACTACCACATCCACAGTCCTGCGGCAGGTTTGCTCTGTCCCTGGAACGAAGGACGCGCGCTCTCAGAGAAATGCCGTCCGCCCACGCAGGAAGTTTTTAGTAGCATCGTTACTTGTAGTTAGGTCCTGCACATCCTGGCGTCTGGCCACAGTCCCCACAGGGCTCAGGCTGTGTGTCACCCTTTAGAACAAGCCACCTAAGCCTGTGTCCCTGTCCTCCAGCCAAAGAGCCCGGGGTCATGGCTGTCACCACTCCGCACGAGGCTGACAGACAGCCTGTGACTCAGTTCCTGGTCTAGGACTGGGCGGGGGGTTGGCGCACGAGATGGGAACAATCACCCTTCAAACCTCTGCCCCAGATGTGGAGAGAGCCGGGCTCGGGTCCGGGCTGGATGAGTGACGTGGGGGCAGCTGCAGGACCGCTTGTGATTTAACTAAACACGGCCACCGTGTCCTCTGTCAAGTGCTGATGGCGTCTCCCCTGCAGGACGGAGTGGGAGCGAGTGGGAAGACAGCCTCGCGCAGGCTCTGGCCACGCACCGGCCTCCTCGTCTGCGGGAGCTCCGGCTTCATCAAATCGCCACTGTTGCCGCTTCTTCATGGGCCCTCTTGTCTGCGGGGGTCTCGGAGAGTGACGTGCAGCAGGGCAGGACAGAAAGCAGGGAGGGTCGGGGCACGGGAGGGACCAGGTGGGGCGCTGCCCCCCTAACCGCCTCTTGGCCTGGCACAGGGGCTGCAGGTTGGGCGGGTGCCCAGGCTTCTCAGGGGCCCGAGGTGCCCTGTCCCTGTGCCGGGACCAGATGTCATCAGGGACACGCCCAGGCTCCCTCCACCTGCCGGTTAGAAAGTGAGAAACAGGATCATGCTCTCGACACAAACGTGTCTCTGCTGTGGAAGTGAACGGGTGACGTCTCCCTAGAGCTTGCGAGAAGAAGCGGAATGATTCAGAACCCCGTAGGCAATGCCCCAAGGCCCTTGATCCGATGTCTGCCCCGTGCGGGGCATCCTGAGTTGTCTCCACGGTGGGCCCCTCCACGGTGGGTCATGGCCCCGGGCCAGCGGGCAGCTCTCCCTGCGGCATCCTGCGGGGCCCGGAGACTGTGAGCAGGACCGAAACTCCGTCCCAGCAGCAAACCCGTCCCTGTTTCCGTTTTCACTGGTAACAGTGTCTCTGCCACCCTCTGCTTCCACCTGCTGCTGGGGTCCACGTCCCACCCTGGCTGGTCTCTCCGGGTTGCCGGCCGCCTTTACAAACACCCAGCGGTGAGGAGACCTCTTTGGGGCTGTCAAAAGTCACAGGGGATCGCCGCCCTCGCTGGAAATGGCTGACCTCTGACACCCACTCCTGAGCCCCTGCCCGCGACCCCTCGCCCGGCGGGCGGACACACAGGCTCCGAACTGAGAGCAGCGGCATGTGCTTGGTCGTTAGCGCACCCCAGGACCCCTGTGACCCGCGATGTCTGCGCTCATCCCCCAGTCTGGGTTCCAGCTCCTGTGGTCCGAGAAGCTTCCTGAGCTCAGACCGCTTTGCGGAGTACTCTCAGGAAGGTATTTCTTTCTCTGCTTTCTCTAAATTTGTGGGGCTGGTTGGGTATCCTCCCAGCCAGGCTACGAGCCCCAGGAGGGCAGGACTGGGTCCACCTCACTCACTGCTGTGCCCCCGACCCCTTCCCCGCCTGTCTGGGCCTCCTGCCACCCCCAGAGAGCAGGGGTGGACGGACCCACGGACCAACGGACCCGGGAATGCCGTTCAGGATCTGTGTCGAGCGGGGTAGGCTGTGTGATTTTCTGAGCCTGTGACACGGGGATGGTGCCGCCAGCCCCGTCTGCCCCTGGAGGCATGTGCCCGGAGCCCAGACACTGGGTACTGACCTGGCGCACGGGAGGGACCCTCGATGCTGGGAGTCCACTCTCCCCCAAGCCTTCCGCTGTGATTCTATCTCACCTCCTCCCAAGCGTGCATCGTGAGGGCGTCTGCGGGGGCCGGAAATAGAGCAAGAGCTTCGACGTGGGAAGGGGCGAGAAGGCCGAGCGAGCTCTCCTTCCGCTCTACGTGGAGAGAGTGCGCCCAGATCTGCCGGCCGCGCCGCCCAGTCCTGCCCCTCTGTCCACTCACAGCGCACCCCGCCCGGGGTCCTCGCGCTCCTGGGGTGCCACGACGTCCTGGGAGGGAAAGTGGACCACCTCCCAGAGGATGACAGTCATAGCAGATGCTTCTGGGGTCCTCCTGCTGGGCCCAGGGCTCCCCTGCGTCCCCCTGCTTGACTTTCCCTCTCAAGTCTTTGAAACGGCCCTTTCCATCGGGTCCTGCTTGTGACAAGACTTTGATGGGGGGGTGGGGAACGGCGGCGCCCTGGGGTGGGGAAGGGGCCCCCAATCACCACACAGGCGGAGAGGCTTAGACGCTAGGCCTCGCCAGGCCACCCTGCTCTTTACCGAAATCTCTAGAAAATTCATACTTTCACTGTTAAAACAGATGCAGTCGCACTGTTCGGGAGAGCAGACCCTGCGGCCTGTGCGGGAACACCGGCGCTGTTTCCCTTCCGAGGAAGCAAGCCGCCTGGGGTGGCCGAGCCCCCTGGAAGACCCCTCCAGGCTCTGGGGCTGCGGGAGGACCTGGCGAGCTTGTTAGAGGCTCCGGGTGATCCTGAGGTTGAAGCATGTGCCCATGGCAGGTGACAGCCGGAGCCGTGAGCTCGCGTCCCGTCAGACCACTCTGGTGAGGCGGTTTCCGGCCGCCTCTTCCTTCGGAGGCTCCAGCGGCCCGCACGGTGCACACGGGAGCCAGCAGACAAGGGTTTGGGAGCTGCTGGCCGGCCGCTAACAGGGAGGAAACGGGGAAACACTTTAGATCTGAAAACAAAACAAAAGCAGCTCTAGGAAGCGCGGTGCCTGCTGCCCACCCCGGCGGCTGAGTTCCTTGTGGGTTTGCCGGGTCTGCCTTAGCAGCCCCGGGTGGGCAGTGGAGTGCTCCTGCCGCCGTGCTCCCAGGCTGCGCTCCCGGAGGACTCAGCGCCCAGAAGAGACCAGAAGACCAACTATCGACAATCAGGACATATCACGGCAAGTCTAGTCTCCTCCACGCTGGTTCCTTCTTTCTGGAAGCCGAGCAGACTTCTATTTTTAACATTTCCTTGGTCTTTAGCGTATACAACCACACACGCACGGACATTCGTGCCCCCCTCTCTTCGGGAAATAGTGGCAGACTGTACACGCTTTTCCGCGTTTGTATTTTCGATGAAAGATCCATCCCCAAAGCGCCCCAGAGCAGCGCAGGAGGACACGGCTCATTCCTTCATCGGCAGGAGGATGCTCCGTGGTCCCCCACCGTAGTCCACCAGTCCCCTCGTGGTGCACAGATGTTTCACTTCGCTAAAAGAGCTGCCCGAGTCGCCCTTATGCCCGTGCCTCTGTGTTTTACGCCCCCGAATCGTTACCATTTATTCCTGGAGGTGGAATTGCCGGACTCCAGGGGAAACGTACAAATCGCTTTTCTAAGCGAAGCAATGTCCCGTTCCCCTTCACAGGAGTCGTCCTGTTCTTCCTTCCGATCAGCAGCGACCGGGAATGCCCGTTCACAGACTCACCGACAGAGAAGGATCCACGCCTTTGGTCCTCAGGCCAATTGGCCAAAGAGAGACGCCATTCCAAGGAGCTGTAATCAGCATTTCTTTTGTTCTAAGCAAAGTTAAGCTGTATTTTTTTTCTTTATTTAGGGCCCTGTGCCTTTGCGTTTTGGTGCACTTTTCCTAACTCCATTGTGCTGCCTGCGGCTCCTGGCCCCCTGCCCAGATCGCACCCCACTCTAGAGCAGACCCTGCCGCAGTGGGGCTGGGATGACTCCCACACCGGGTTTGGTGGATGACTCCTCTGGGTGATAGCGACATTGTCTCCTGTGTTTCGTAGTTCCTACACAAAGACAACGAGTGTGGAGGGATCGCTGGACTCAGTGTCTAAGGGAAGACTCTTGCCCAGGCAGGCGCTGTGTCGTGAGTGGTATGACCCCTTGTCTCGCTTCCATGATGGCGAACTTGAACAACAGTGGGTTTGCACACCATCAGCTGGTTGGGCCAGTGTAATGGTACCCAACGAGGTGGAGCTTCAGCTTTTTAGCGCCCATGGACAGCAATTGCTTAGATCCACTATTGCTGGAGGATCCAAAGGATAATTTTTATTTATTTATTTATTTGTTTATTTTAAAGATTTTTATTTATTTATTTGACAGAGAGAGATCACGAGTAGGCAGAGAGGCAGGCAGAGAGAGAGAGAGGAGGAAGCAGGCTCCCGCTGAGCAGAGAGCCCGATGTGGGACTCGATCCCAGGACCCTGAGATCATGACCTGAGCCAAAGGCAGCGGCTTAACCCACTGAGCCACCCAGGCGCCCGAAAGGATAATTTTTAAAACTCTGTCATTACCCCTGAATTCATGAGCTGGCATTTTGGCCAAAAGAAGACTTTCTCTCGGCACCTAGTTGGTGACTCTAGACTCAAGTCCATATGGGGTAGTCAAAGATTTCACTTATTTATTAGATGGAGAGAGAGCACAAGCAGGGGGAGCAGCAGAGGGAGAGGGAGAAGCAGACTTCCTGCTGAGCAAGGAGCCCGATGCAGGACTCCATCCCAGGACCCTGGGATCCTAGGGCAGGTGTTTCATCCACGGGGCCACCCAGGCACCTCTGCGAGGGATAATCAAGATAAATATTTTATTGTTTCTTGTTATTTACCAATTTTTTAAGATAACAAGATAGAGTTGGTATTTAGGAAGTACACTCTGCATATGCGGGGCACTCATTTTTTAAATATCACTGGGTCGTATTTTTCTAAATATTTTTATTAAAGAAGAAAGGAAATTATTTCAAGGAAAATATGTAAGTCCATGCTGATATTTTCAATTCAACATTAAGATTCCAGAGAGCTACTTAACTTCTTTGATTTCAAAATGTCCTCTTAGGGTAAAAATCATAGCTCCTAACCACTTTAAATGGAATAATTTGCTTTATCCTATAATATGCCTATAATAGTTTTGAAAATAACCATACCAGTAAGGAGCTCAGATTCAAACTTCTTTCAGGCATTTTTGTCCTTAGAACATTCTATTAGGAATAGATATCCAAAGTGTGTTTTAAAGTCAGTTGAACCGATAATGATTTTCTCCGAATTGTGATGCTGCCCGTCTGATAGAATTTGGGGCTGAAGTGTTTCCTTTTGTTTTAAATTATAAGGATTGTTTTCTTTTTCTTTTTAAGCTTAATCTTTTCCTTAAATTATACAAAAATATTTACACAGTTCCAAAGGCAAAACTCCACGAAGATCACACGCGGGGACGTGTGCCTTACCCTGGCCGTCCCAGTCTAGCACTCCCCTCCCCCGCAGACCACCGAGTGGATGACATTTCTGCTTGCATTTCCATCGTTTCTTTTTGATCGTGTAGGAGTGCGTGTGGACGTGCCTTCATGCCCTGTTTGCAAGCTGCTTTTGCTGTTTTCCCGGGTTTCTTCAGGGAGGGTCCTAGAAGATGGACAGGTCAGGCGGTAGGGTCCTATGGAGCTGTCGGAGTCCCTCCCCTGGGGACGTTCAGCCCCAGCAGCAGCATGCTGCGAACTTCTGGATTTTTTTTTTTTTTTCTGTTTGTTAAGTGACAATTACATCTCAGCACACTTTCAATTTATATTTCTCATAAATGAGGCAGTGAGCCTTTGCATTCGATGAAGGACCATGTGCGCTTATTTTGCTGTGACTTCTTTGTATCTCTGGCTTGTTTCTTAAGCTTTGAGTTTTACCTGAATTCTTCTCAAGAGAAGAAAGGAGATAGGAACTTGGAGGTACGCCCGCACGGGTGTCTGCTTTAGTATTTTGTTCATTTTTATCGTTTGCGTGTGCCACAGGGTTCACCAAGCCCTGGAGATTTGGGTTCTGCAGATGTGGTTGCTGTGAATAACACTGAACAGGAGTACAGACCTGTATTTCAGGTATGCACACGTGTCTTCAATTCTCTCGGCTAAATACCCAGAAGGGGAATTGCTTGGTCCATGACTGATATGTGCTGAGCCACGTGAGGGGCTGCCATCCAGCTCCCAAAGTGGCTGCACTGCTGACATCCTCACCAGCAATGGAGTGGATTGATTTATTATTATTATCATTATTAATACAGAAATCTTTATTAAACCGCAAATGTTTATATCAAGCACAGGAAATCCTCTGTCTCCCTATCGGTCTACTCTGCACAAACCCAAAACTCTTTGGGATCTTCAGCACTTTTTAGGACTGAAAGGAGACACAAGATCCAAGCGTTTGCAGGGAAAAAGGGAGAAGCAGAATGTCTTTTTTTCTAGCGGCCACAAGAGGGCGCTGCGATTACCTCCCGCTGAGTTCTCCGCTGTGAGGCGAGCAGGTTCGCTACAAATTAATTTTCTCACCAGCGGGGCCCGCCCCCATCGCGTCTGAGGCCGTAAGGTTCAAAAATGCAGATTTAAGGATCTGCATTCACACTGCAATGGGGGAGGGCGCTGTCATGAGGCTACTAACGCCAATTTTTGTTATTGTTGTTGTTTTACTTTTTTTTCCTTGCCAACAAACAAACAAAACTCTGGCATATGAAAAATTTCTTGGGAAGTGCCCCACGCTTTCCCCACCCCAAACACGCACTCCCTGTGCCCACGGGGTCTGCAGATGCCCGTTTGAGAGAGACACGTCCAGAAGCTAAGGTAGAAGGAAACTGATTGTTCTAGAGAAAGACCTCTTTTCCGTGTGGTGCCGATGCTCTGGTCAGCACCTTTGGCCTTTGCAACACTAGCAGATCATGACCGTTCTCCCCGAGGCCTGGGGACCCCGCCGAGAGCTGCAGACAGCCACTTCATGGGGCCAGGAGGAGCCCTGGGCACCTGGTGAGGTGAGGATGTACTGTCCCTCCATCCCTAGGTGGTGGACCCCAGAGCACCCTGTGCCTGGATCCGGAGCAGCCATGTGACCTCCCTGACAGTGTGGGTCCCCCCTTCTGTGCACCTGACGTTGATGGCAAGGGTAGGCACAACACATAGGGTCCTCCACAAATAGAAGCTAATTTAAAATCACACGGCCACTCTTAGGTGTTGGTTCATGCTCCTTTCTTCTGGGGAGGAGAGGGAATCAGTGCAAGGGTCATGGCATGAAACAGACCTGGGCGAGGCTTGGGTCACCCACCCAGTCCTGTGATTCTGACCCAGCTCACAGGATGTCAGCTGCGGCATTTCCAACAGCCGCCAGAGGGAAACGAGACTCACCCAGAATTCGCAGGGTCTCCAGGAAAAAAGCAGAGGAGTATCAATATTCCTGTTTGCCCTGGAAACACTCAGCCCTCTCGGAAGTAAGGGGAGCAGGAACAGGAGCCTCCCCACGCCCTGCTCCGAGCCCCAGCAGTGACCGGCATTTGGCCAATTTTGTTATCTCTATCCCAACTATAAACTCCTGTTTTCTTAAAGCATCTTTTTAAAAAACAGATCTTATTTATTTATTTGAGAAAGATACAGAGAGCGAGAGAGCGCCCAGGTGGCGGGGAGGGGCAGAGAGAGAAGCAGACTCCTGGGCTGAGCAGGGAGCTCAACGCGGGGCTTGATCCCAGGACCCTGAGATCACGACCCGAGCCGGAAGCCGGAGGCAGATGCTCAACCGCCCGAGGCCCCCAGTATCTCAGAGCAAGAGCCCGGGCCACCGCGCCGTCTCCCCTTCAGGGGACACGCCAACAGGCAACCTCGAACCTCCCTTCTGGCTCCAGGAAACCTCGCAGTCTGCAGCATTCCCTGCAACGGATTGAAGGGGAGTCTGGAATGAAACTTTGTCATCTGGCACCTAGCCCCCAAGAGTATGTTGGCGCTGCAGACCAGCTCTCCGGGGACACCCAGGTGTGACCCCTGCAGGGTCCCGCCGCCCGGAGCCTCAGGCAGGGGTTTCTGCGGCTCGGTCCTGGCACGGGTCCCCCTAGTGGCGGACAGCTGAAGTGCACAGGCCTCCCACATGCACAGCTTCGGAAGGCGGCGGCGGTCCCTGCACAGGTGCCCTGAACGGCTCAGCACGGAGGAGAGGGCAGGGCACCAGGGACTGATGACGAAAGCCCCTCAGCTAATGATGTGCCTCGTAAACCCTTACATAGCACAGATCATTTGAATTCTGTCTTCTACTCAGTTCTCGGCTTTTGCGTTAGTATCGAAGCAATGGATTCCTCTGGCAAAAACCCTGAGTCAAACAGATATCCCAGGAGAGTGTGTGATTTCTACCCAAGGGGCCCTCTAATGCATGAGCTTGGGGCCATTGAAGGGATACGTAGAGCAGGAGATCTGGTGACCGTGACCAGAGCCCTGGTCCCATCGACAGTGTGGCCGTCCCCTGCCTCCTTGTCCTGTCTCTCTGACCCCCCCGCTCCCAAAGCCGATTTTGCTGTTGCCTTTTCTGGATCCATGTGACCCATTTGAAGCTATCCTTAGAGTAAGGTGGGCTATAAAACCATGCAACATATGAGAAGCAAAGCGCGCTCACGGCTGAGGGCTTCCCACCATGGGCCAGATGCCAGGACGGACGTTCTGATCATCATCACACTGGCTGGACAGCTGTGAGCTGACATGGCGGTCACTCTCTCACCCCGAACCCCAGGGGCACAGCGGGTGCACGGATGGGCTCCAGCTGGTGCTCGGGGCCCCCTCCAGCCTCCTGTCTTGCTCCCATCAGAAGTGCGTGCAAACATCAGGGATGGGCTCCTGTCCTTGGACCACAGGTGGGGGCTGGTTTGCTAAGGAGCATGGAGATGGCCATTGCCAAGGCTTTTGCTGGTCTTCACGAATTCTCTATCATGACCATCACAAAACTCTGTGCTGCCCAAAATGATCACCAAAGTTAGTGCTCCAGCTGCCCATGGAGCTGACTGCGCTCACGGGGCGGTCCCACCGTCACCACCGTGGGCCGCTCTGCTGGATGCCCACTCTGCGTCTGTGCTGCTCATCGGCAGGCCCTTGCCTGTAGCCCAGAGCCTGTACGGACAGTGCGCAGAGCCCCAGAGGCCTGATGCTGAGCACCAGACGGGGGAGGTCAGCAGCTTCAGCAGGGTCCGAGGTGACAAGGCCTGGGACTTGGTGGGTGGCCAGGGGGCACGGGAGAAGGGAGCACAGCTGGGACGTCAAACAGGAATGAGGGCATCTGTGCCGCCAGGAAGAGCCGCATGCCCTCTCCCAGACGCCTGTGCCTTGTTCCAGCTGCGGGGGGGTGGGGTGGGGGGACTGTGAGATTAGGGGAGTTTCAGATGGCAGCCAGCTCTGCCCCCACGTGGGGAGACTCCATCTGTGAAGGCCAGGAACCATCACCTAGCCCAGCAGCCACCAGAGTGAGGCCACCCCAGGGTCAGGGACACTCTGGAACCATAGCCACACTCCCAAAATAAAAGCCAAACCTGTCTTGAGATGTCAGGGGTGTGGATGATTGCTTTTATACTAAAACAAGAACAAAGATACTGCACAGATGGCAACACTCAAATATTCTTCAAGAACAGGCAAGGGAGCCCATGAGTATGATTGCTTACATTATAAATACTCGGCCGCGGTGTCGTGTCGTACTGAGCTACCTGCTTTTCCATCCCTTTAGAGAACCTCTTCAGGGTCATCTCTCTTCATGGGAATGTCAGTGTAAAGGTCAGAGACGTCCTAGGCCAGACTCTGTCAAGGACCCAGGAACCACCGCCTTCAGGGACAGACGCCTGTTTGTGGCACACGTGCCCACATGCCCGGTGTGGGGTTTCCTCTGAAGGAAAAACATTCTCTCGCAACCCTGAAAAGTATCTTCCATCCCCCACAGTACATATGGCCCCAGACTCTGAAATTATGGTAGAAAAATCCAAGATCTTTTAGGAATATGTTCTCAACCACAAGCAACGCTGAGAGAGACTTTTTCCTTTTTTTTTTTTTTTTAAATATAATATGACAGATTTTTAAAAAACTATTTTGGAAATGAAAACACTATTTTGGAAATGAAAAAATTTGAAAAACCCTCTGAGGATTCTGAGACATTCTGGAAAACTCTTGTGATCTCTGCAAACCCTGCACGAGACCCCCTCAACTTCAGAGTCCCCAGGAGTCGTGTAATAAGACTAGAACAAATGTCAGAAGCCCGACAACTATGCAGATGTTTTTCTTTCTTTTTAAGATCTTATTTATTTATTAGAGAGAGAGCACGCACATAAGCAGGGGGAGTGGCAGGCGGAGAGAGAAGCAGCCTCCCTGCTGAGCAGGAAGCCAGACATGGGGCTTGATCCCAGGACTCCAGGATCATGACCTGAGCGGAAGGCAGACACTTAATTGGCAGAGCCACCCGGGCTCCCCACAACTACTTTGACTTTGCACTGTATTTATCGTCTGGAGGTGGTGTGGCAGGAGGTTAAGAATAAAGGATCAGGAGGCTTCTGTTTCTAGCTCTGACGGAGCAGCTCGGCAGGTCTAACACTCCACCGGAGAGCGCCAGGAGAAAGTGAGGAAAGTGTGTGGGATACGCCGGGGAGCCATCAGGTGGCCGGCACTTCAGGGGCTAAGATCCGAAAGAAGAGAGAAGAGCTACAGGAGCCCACATCTGGCTGCCTCCTTCCGTTCAGGCATTTGCTGATTCCCAGTGCAAGGGTGAGCCTCAGAGCCCCAGGTCCCTTGCAAAGAGGCAGCAAAGCCACCCACCTGAGTTTTGGGGAATAACATAGGCCCAGAAAGACAAAAACCAGAATTCAGGAACGCCGAGTCAGCGAGGTCTGAAGGGCCAGTTCCAGAGAAAAGCCACAGGGAGTTTGCCAGATGTTTATGACGCGTCACGAGAAGACAGAAAATCGGAACAGGAAGTCACCCAGAAGCCCACCTGTGCTGGTGAGGGCGTCTTCTTAATTAGGTCTGCTGATGCCCATACTAATCTCCACTGCAAACACCCACATAGACTCACCCAGAAATGCTGTTTCACCAACCCTGTGGGCACCCCTTAGCCCCATCAAGGTGACCTGTGAAATTAATCACCATTGCCCTGCTTGTCACCTGGGCACCCACGTGGGTCCCCTTAAACCAAATCTAATCTCCAAATGAAGACAATAATGAGGTCACAATTTTAGCTCACATGATATAACCATCACGGGAAATGCACTATTCCCTTCCCCAGAAGAGGAGGGATGGTCCTTGAGTGATGTTTACTCTCCTCCTGATAGCTCATAACTTAAACACTACGATGTAAGATTAATGATACTTAAACATGTTTGTAAAGTAAATAAAGCTTATGTTACATGATAAGGAAATCAGAGAGGAAAGAAAGCAAGGATATTTGCCTGATATCAGTATGCATACACACAAAGGTATTTGTGACAAGATGAGGGGGAAAAGCTCATGCCAATTACAGCTCTCATGTCAGCAGCTGGTCACGTGGTCATCGCTGGTGCTCAGAATGACCTTCTCACACTTACCTGTTCAGTGTTCCCTTGGTCTTCAGCAAGTACCTCAGCCCATTATGGTGCTCTCCTGGCAGGGTGACCCAAGCCTTCATTCCTAGAGGGTCAAGGCCTCAGTAGCCCTCCTGGATTGGGTTTAGTTCTCCACAGACCTTCATCAACACGGCACTGTGATACTAAGAGACCCCTGAGAGGACCTCCTGTATCCCCGGACATGTTCTCCCTCACCTTCACATGGACCAGCCGTCCAGATTCCCCTTGGTGGTCAGGATCAACAACCTCAGCCAATACTATAGCTCCCTTCTTTGTCTATTGAGTCAGAGACATGAGGAGCCCAAAGTGCCCAGGGAATGGTACCATACTGGGGACTCAGCTTTGGTCTCTGCTGTTGGCTATTGCTTGGGTCAGTCTTCCTGAGTGGGTATCCATGAATGAGAAGAAGAGCCACAGACTGTGAGAAAAATATTTGCAAGACACTTCTGAGGAAGGACTGTCACCAAAGTGTAAAAAGACCTCTTAAAACTCAACTATGAGGAAACACAACCTGATTGAAGAATGAGTCACACATCCCAAACTCACCAAAAAAAGATATACAGATGCAGACAACCATATTCATCAGGGAAATGCAAATTTAAACAACAATGAGATACCACTCCACATGTGACAGATTGACCACAAAAAACCCTGTACCTGGATGTTTGTAGAAGCTTTCTTCATAATTCCCAAAATTCCTCCAGTAGCTGAGTATATAAATAAAGTGTGGTCCATCCAGACAATGGGCTCTTACTCAGGGCTAAAGAGAAGTGGCTAACAAGCCATGGAAAGAGAAGGAGGAAACCTAAATGAACACTAGTGAGGGAAGCCAATTTGAAGAGGATACATACGATTTAGTTCCAAATATATGACTCTCTGGAAAAGGCAGAACTAAGGAGAGAGACCAGTAGTTGCCAGGGACTGGTGGGGAGAGAGGGAGGAATAAATAGGGTGAGCAGAGGGGATTTTTAGGACAGTGAGCGTACTGTGTACAATATCGTAATGATGGAGACACGTCATGATTTGTGCAAACCCATACGGTGTACAGCTCCAAGAGTGAACCATAATGTAAATTTATGGACTTTGGGTGATGATAGTTCATCAATTGGAAGAGATCGATCCGACAGAGCTAGATGTTCCTCTGGTGGGGGATGTTGATGATGGGGGAGACTGCTTGTATGGGAGACAGAACACATACAAGAAATAGTAGGACCTTCCTCTCATCTTTGCTGTAAACCTAAAACTGTTCTAAAAAATCTAAGGTCTTAATTAAAAATGGATTTCCTTATAAAATTCTAGCAAAGCAAAATTAAAAGGGTCTATATGGTCAAACACTATTCTCACTGAACTTGTGTAAATAATTGGGCCAAGTTTAATGAAACTTGACTTATTTTGCAAACAAATTGATCCTTTATCTTTGATGAAAATGGGATGAAAGAATTGTGTTTCAACAAAAAAGTTATAGCACACCTTTGAGTTATTGAACAGTGTGTCATGTACCCTAATTTTGAGCATTTTCCCTAGTGGCTGCCATTTTGTCAATAATTAACATTTTCCATTTCTCTCCCATGCTTCTGATGTAAAATTACTAAAATCTGAAATTTCCTTTTCTCCAAAGCTCTACAAACTGAAGCTGAATGACTTAATACAAACTTTAGAGAAATCAGTACAATGGACCGCATGTGGGCAGCCTTCATGCCTACTGCAGTGTGGGCCTCTTAGAAAGTTCATGAGAGTGAAACTGTGCCCCATGGGGTTAATGAAACTTATAGAAGGTTTAAAGTTTAAAGAAACTTTACAGAAACTTACAGAAAGTTTAAAGCTTGTTTTTCAGACAACTCTTTCCCTCTCACTGGTTACCGTGTCTTTTCATACCCCACTGTGGAACCCACTAGCTGTCTCTGCAAAAGCCTGGACTCAAGGCCAGCTGATAAGATCTTAGCTTATAAACAAGCAAGGCCCTGCATTCCTTACGCAAGACAAGGAGCCCACGACCCCAACCAGGTTACACAGACTCCTGGAGCATGCCCATGGCCCCTTTTTCTTGTCCTAAAGTAGCCTCCTGGCATCAGGAGCTGAATTTGTCTCATTCTGAGGTTCAGTATCCACCCCAAAGTGAACATAGGATGTCTGTTACCTATGTGTCTGCTCAGTGTGCATGCTCTCTCTTCCTCATGGACAGTCATGTCTCCCCTGACCTTTACGTGAGTATGTGTATACTCTTACTTCTTAGGATTATAAAAAAAACTTGTTCACTCCACCTTTGGGGAGGTGGATTTGAGACTTGCCCTTCCCTCTCATTTGGCTGCCTCTCAAATAAACTTTTTCTTAATTACCCAGTGTCTCAGTGATGGTCCTTTCTGTGTATCAGGCAGATGGACTTGGTTTCAGGTATAAGAACATCTAGTGCTATCACCAGAGTCATTCAAACTACAAACCAGAAAATTCATCAAAATTGCCACTGCCTGTCTTCACTCCACCATCAAAAAATGCCTCAAGACCATTGTTTCCTAGCCTGACTGCTTTCTGGACTCCAAAATGGGTTTAATTTTTGTTCTTCAAGGATTGCTTATTTTGGCTTGAAATATGGTAAAATAATTTATAACCATCAAGCTATTTGAGGGGCAAAATGTAACATATAACATACTTGTTTCATTTTTTTAAAGATAAGAATGAAGAGAATTAAAGGAGTTAATAAATGTAGGGCAGAAGGAAAACCAGTAGTTGATGATAAGAAGTGAATCTAAAGATATTAATTTTATTTAACATAAATGGGTTAAATAATCCAATTAAAAGACAAAGATTGCTGGACTGGATAAAAAGAAAACCATACACACTTGTTACTGCTTTCAAGGTACACTACCAAAACCTAAAGGCAGAAAAAATATGAAGTTGACTGTTGGAAAAGATATATGGAAATATTAACCAGAAAAAAGGTGGCTTATCTATCCTGATACTGTCAGATGAAGTAGACATTAAGTTAAGACACATTGCTGGAGATGAAGAGAGTCATTTCACTATGACAAGTGGGTCAAACCACCAGGAAGTGATGTCACAATATAAATGCATACGCACCTAATAACTTAGATTCAAAATACGTAAAACAAAAAGCTCCTTCAAGTTTCCACAGGGAGATTGTTATCACATGACCACTGGTGGCGATGAGTTGGGTTCCTGGTGAGGAGCTAAATGGGGAGTGCTCTGTCCTAAAATGGGACTGGATTAGACTAGATGACTCCGTAGTCATGAACTGATTGATTTGGGCTTGGATGAAAAATAATTCAGCGTCAAGTTGAAGGGCTGGTGTCTATTTGAAATTATATTACAGTGCATCTAAATGTAGAGTGCTGGTAAATATCCCAATTCACAGATGATGTAGAGTTCCTCCAGGTGGTAAAATGCATGCAAACTCCTCCATGCCCTGTAAGCCAATGAAAAGATGTCAGGTGAGCCTCAGTTACATTTTCACACTGAGGGAATACGTAACCCACACTCTGCATACACAGTAACTATGAGGAATCCATTACAAAGGCAATGAAGAGCAACTGTATATTGTTCCCACAAACGTTGGCTTCATCTTCTGTCACTAAACTAACTCAGCTAACCACATCTGGATAAACACCACAATGACGTCAATTTTGGAAACAGCAAAAATCATTATGACCTCATCAGAGGCCATCACACAACTGAATCCTGAGTTCAATGGGTTCTTTCCCTCACTGTGTCTGTGGGCAAGGAAGAGAAGGAAGTCTCAGGAGGAGAGATGTAAAATGATTAGGGGCTATTATAATAAACTTTAAAAACAACTGGACTCGCCAGTCTGCAAAGTTCTAGAAAGGTAAAGAGAAAATCTATAAAACCACAGATGTTAGACTTAGGGAAATTCCAGACTTCTTCATTCAATCTTGGTGTATATGGGTGAGTCTTCAGTTGCCGCCACAACAAGTTACCACCAAATCAGTGCCTTACAACAATACAAATCTATCCTCTTGTGGTTGGAGAGCGTGGGGGTCTGACATGGGTGTCGGCTGGCCTGTGTTTCTTCTGGAGGCTCTCGGGGAGAATGTGCCCTTGCTCTATCCCGTTGCGAGCCCCTGGTCCCTTCCTCCATCTTCGAAGCCGGCACCGGTCAGCTCTGTCTCCACAGACTGGGGGCTTCGACAACAGGCATGTACATCCCCAAAGCTCTGGAGGTGGGAAGTCCCAGATGAAGGCATTGTCGGGTTCATTTCTAGTGTGTCCTCTCACCTGGCTGGAGACAGCTGCTTTCCCCTTGCGGTGGAGAGAGTGGGAGTCACAGTCCCATGGGCTTGGGGCCCACCCTGATGGCTGAGTTCATTATGTCCTGAAGTCCCTAGATCCAGTAACAGTCACACTGGGAGCTCAGGCTTCAGCGAGAGCATTTTGGGAAGACACAGTTCTGTCCACAGCACAGGTGATGACTCTTCACGGCATGTCCTTCTGATCTCTCTGGCTTCCTTCTTCCTACTGTGATTGCATCAGGCTAACCGGGATCATCCAGGACAATCCTCCCATTTAAAGCTTGGCTGAGGAACTGCCTTAATTCCGTCTACAGCCTTAGTTTCCCTCGCCTGACCTACTGCCCTCACAGGTTCAGAGGACTTGGGCCCCTCTGGGAGGCTGTGGTTCCATGACACAGTCCATGAGTCACCCCTGTTGAAGTGGAAGTTGATGTCACAAGTTACCCCTGAGGTCTGAACCCAGCAGCTTTAGGACAATCTTTTCATGACTTGTGATAAAAACACCTAACGTAAAATTTGCCATCCTAGTCCTTTTTTGGGTTACGGTAGTGTTAACTCTATGCACACTGTTGTGCAGCAGAGCTCTAGAATGTCTCACCTCGAGAAACTGAAAGTCTGTCCCCGTTTGAACAGCCCCCCCCCCCCCCCCCCCCCCCCCCCCCGCCGCAGCCCTGCTGGCTGGGAGTTGGGCGCTCTCCCCGCGCTTGGAAGAGGAGCCCCGCTGCATTTGCCTTTCTTGAACGGGCTTGCTTCGCCGGACGCCCTCAAGGTTCGGCCACAGGGATACGGACGTCCTTCTTTCTTAGGCTGAGTCACATTTCACTGTATGTCTACACCACCTTTGTCCACACCTGTCAGTGCACGTCCATATTGCTTCTGTCTTTGGTCTGTCGTGAGTCATGCTGCTGGGAACGCACGCGTGCGACTATCTCTCCGAGACCCTGTTTTCACGTCTTTGGGTTTTGTTGCCAGAAGTGGGGTTTCTGGATCGTGGGCATTGTTGGGAGAGGCTGTCTCATGTTCGGACTTTTGAGCATGACTCAGCCACACGGGGACGGGCCGGGGGCCCAGAGCACCCCCTCCCTGGGAGGCAGGGTCCTTGCAGCCTGTGCCGGGCTCATCCCCTGCTTTGCAACAGCTGCCCCTGGGGCCGACTCCACTTGTGCTCCTGTGTTCTGCTTAAGCGTGTGCATCACATGGCCGGGCCCACGCCCTGCTCTCTCTGTCTCCTGTGGGAAGGGCACATGGTCCCGATGCGGCACAAGAGGGGTGCGTACCCACCATTGGCCCCGTGTCTGCTAGCAGGAGGGACTCGTGGGTTGGGGGAAGTGATGCCCGCTTCTGCAGCTGATCCGTTCTGCCTCTTCTCTGTGCAGAGAAAGCTCATTTTGCCCAGCACCTCACTGTGTTCTGTTTTCTGGTCCCTTCAATACCAAGATGCATGGGCAGAAGACCTCCGAGTTCTGCTTCTGGTGACGGGACAGGAACAGATGCCACTATCCGGACAGTTTGGTGTTGTGAGTGAGATCACAAATGGAGCTCTCCCAGGCTTAGTCGAAATAGGGGGGCTCCTCAACCCCAGTGCCCAGGATGGGGGTGCCTGCTCTCAGGAGGGATGGGCTGAGGGCGTGCTCTCTGGACACAGGGGTATGCCTGTGGTGTCCCAGGAGTCACAGACGATGTCCAAGGGAACTGCGGGGCCTCAGGCAGAGATCTGTTTTCACTCTCCACAAGACCACTGACAGGGTAGCTACAAATACGGTTATGGACAGGAGACCCGTCTCAAAGAACGAAACCTACACACTTAAGGTCAGACAGGGACAGAAGCCAGGAAGTCCCATGCAGCCTGGGTGGTGTGTGTGTTGGCTGAACAGGGACACCGAAATGCCTCTGGGTCACAATGGCACAGTTCGAGAATGGACAGAGGCCTCTGGGTCCCCACCTGGGGCGCGCGGTCCTTCACCCCTGTCAGGATAAAACTCAGGGACTTTGGACTCCTCTGGGGCTCTCTGTCCTGTGCTCATGTGACGACGCTATTTCCATTGGGGTAGGGTTAAGTGGATGCCACTAGGGGACTTGGGACAAACGTGATGAGCCGTGAGAGACGGACACTGACACACCTGTGGCGGGGGGGCTGGTGGCTCCCACAGCTGAGTGCATGGGGGACACTGACATTTTGGCGGCTTGCGGCACAGAGCGTCACTGTGCGGGGGTGGCTGTGCGCCCTCAGCTAAGAACGGGAGTCATGGCACTGCTGTGTCCACTCCTTCCAGCCACCTCTATTACCCGAGCCCCGACAGGTGGTTACGGGGTGCCCGGGGGAGGGCAGCATTGCTGGGGTAAGCCAGGACCTGCTGCAGATTGGAGGGTAATGAACCCGGACAGGTGTTGACCGCTCGGTCTGGCTGATCCAAAAGGCCCCCAGGCCACAGAAACCCACAAGGAAGCATCCCGGGCTGAAGGACCCCGCGGTGCCCGCCGTCATCAGCTCCGCCACAGGCCGTCCAGACTTCAGACTGGAAAGTCGTTATCGCTTTCTCTGGTTATGGAGCAGCAGGTGGTGGCAGGGCTGTCCTCCGTCACCGACGCGATGATGTCGCTGAACTCAACAAGGATGGTGACTTTGCAGGGTGTCGGTCGTGTTCAGGATGTGACTTCCCTCCCTGGGTAAGCGTCAGCTGAAACAGCAGGGGCAGGGGGTCCCCAGGGAGGTGGGAGCAGCTCCTCTGGCCTGGAGGTTTGTGGGGCAGGTGGGGGCGTGGGGGGAGCGGGTGTGTCCTCTCCCGGGGAGGCTGTGTTGTGCCGGTCACCACGACACCCTAACACAGGGCAGGCAGGACGGTCGTGCTGAACGGAGGCGAACTTAGACGTGTGGGTCGGCCGGCTCAGACAAACTTTCTCGGCCCCCCTCTCGGCCCCCAATATAGCAGCCTGGCCACGCACCAGGAGTCACTGAACTCACCAGCCCCGGGGGGATGGGTACCACCTGGCTCTCGATTATCCGCGGGCAGAACCGCAGGGTGCGTCCCTGCAGACATCTGGTGCTGAGCACGTGTCGCTTTTGGGGATGGTGGAAGCTTCCCAGAGATGAGCAGCCGCACCCCTGCAGCCCTTCCAGAACCCCCTGGACCCCATTTCTCAGGCACCCGGGGATCCTGGTGGAAGAGCCTCCATCTCCGGCCCGCCCACTGGGTGGTCTGGGTTACGGGGTTTCTATGCCTCTCATTGTCTTCGAGCTATTTTCGAGCTATTTTGTCTGGTGGAGAAAACAATGGGAGGTGAGTTCTCCGTGGTCGGCAGATACGCAGGGGCTGTTGGTGGCGGAGCCACGGGCCGTCCCAGAAGCCAGCAGGCGTCTCCCCTGAGCTCGCCGACGGTGACCCCCCTGGCGGCTGTTCCTGGGACTCTCCCTGGAGCTGGCTTTTAGCTCCCACGGGTCGCTCATCACGGAGCGACTACAGTCACGTCTCTGATGCACGGTTATTTATATTTGTGTACGGAAGTCACGAGCTCACCTTTCAGCAAGAATTACACCTCAGCAAAATCCCTAAGCGTAGAGTGAAGAGCGGACGGAAGGTCCGCGGGAGTTTTCAGACGGCTGAGAGCAAAGTAGCAGGAGCTCGGTGCTGCTCAGCCCGGGGCGCGGGGCGCCGGGGATGGGGGTCTGTCAGCCTCTATCTCTGTCTGTCTGTTTAGAGGAAGTGTGCGCGCGGGGAGGGCCAGAGGGAGAGGGAGAGAGAGAAGCCCCAGCCAACCCCACCCTGAGCACCGAGCCGGAGGCAGGGCTTGAACTCATGACCCTGAGATCGTGACCTGAGCCTGGTAGTTCTATTGATTAAGCATGATCTTGGGGTCCTGGGATCGAGTCCTGCGTGGGCGGGGAGTCTGCTTGAGATTCCCTCTCCCTCTCCCCCTGCTTGTGCTCTCCCTCTTCCTCTCTTGCTCTGTCAAATAATAAAATCCTAAAAAAAAAAAAATTTGGTGAAAAAAATGGCACACTGAATGTTATGAATCGTGTGTGGTCCCTGGAGGGAGTCAGATGTCGGTGTCTGGATCAGGACAGCCTTGTGTTCCTGTGAGCATTTTGCCGTGACCTCAGGAAGCTGCGGAGCTGGACTGGGCCCTGCGGAGACTGCCATGGGCTGGGGGAACAGAGGCCCTTTGTCCTGCTACCAAGAGGTGACAAGAGGCCCTCTTCCGTCCCTTGCAGGAGCCCCCGGCTCTGAACCTCGACCCCCCACTCCCACCTAGTTGCAGATGACAAATCCAAACAGCCCGGCAGAGGGAGGGCTGGGCCTTTCCTGCTGTACCCCAACCTGGGCAGGGGACGGGGCGGGGGTTGTGTGATGAAACACATCATCAGAGAGAAAGAGCGTCCGTGGGAGGGAGATTCAGAGGACCAAGAAGCAAAATCAGACGTGCAAGGAGAGACAGAGACCCAGAGACCCGTAGAGACACACAGTCTCTCACACAAGGGCCAGCACAGGCCTGCCCCACACCCACAGCTGCCCCACACCCACAATGAGCCCAGCCATATGCTTCCTCTGGGTCTCCTGGGTGTCCCCATCCCAACTCGCAGGATCCGTGCCTTGCAGCCTCTGCCGTCACGGGGCCAGCATACACCCTGCCAGGCGGCACGGCCCATTGCACTTGGATGGCCACGACTTCAGCCCCCAGGCTGCAGGAAGTGGGGGTCTCCTTCGGGCGCACCTGGGAGCTCTCAGGTTGTGGAACTGGTGCTTGGTGGGGGCTCCAGCAGGGGTCCCTCCTCCTCTCCCACCACTTTGTCCGGTGGCGTTTACAGCAGCCGCCCGACGTCGTGCTCTTCCGTACATTCGTACGAATGTTCAAAAGCACCACGTATGGAGTCCCTGAGTTCCTTGCTGCTTCTAGGGGTTGACTCGAAGGACCCATCGTCTGCATTTTGTGTGTCTGTAAACATGTCACGCTGTCACTTCATGCTCTTTACTCCAGGGAAAACAACCCGAGGGTCTTATTCTTTATTCAAATTCAGTTTAGTTAACATGTACCGTATTATTCATTTTGGGGTAGAATCTAGTGATTCGTCAGCTGCAGACAACACCCAGTGCTCATTCTACCGCGCGCCCCCATGAATGCCCATCCCCCAGTGACCCTGTCCCCACCCACCTCCCCTCCAGTAACCATCAGTTTGTTTCCTAGAGCTAAGAGTCTCCTATGGTCTGTCTACCTCTCTGTTATTATCATATTTTTCCTTCCCTTTCCCTATGTTCATCTGTTTTGTTTCTTTTCTTTTTCTTTTTTCTTTTTTTTAGATTTTATTTGTTTGACACACAGAGATCACAAGTAGGCAGAGAGGCAGGCAGTGGTGGGGGGCAGGGGTAAAAGGGTCCCTGCTGAGCAGAGAGCCTGATGCGGGGCTCGATCCCAGGACACTGGGATCATGACCTGAGCCGAAGGCAGAGGCTTTAATCCACCCAGGCACCCCTCATCTGTTTTGTTTCTTAAATTGCACATATGAGTGGAATTGTATGGTATTTATCTTTCTCTGACTGACTTGTTTGACTTAACATAATACACTCTAGCTCCAATCGTACCATTGCAAATGGCAAGATTTCATTCTTTTTGATGGCTGCGTAATATTCCATTACAGATAGGTAGGTGGATAGATAGATATTACATTGTCTTTATCCATCCTTCTTTCAGTGGACATCTCCACTCTTTCCATAGATTGGCTATGGTGGACATTGGTGCTATGAACACTGGGGTGCACGTGCCCCTTCAGATCAATACATTTGCATCTTTGGGGTAAATACCCAGTACTACGATTGCTGGGTCATAGGGTAGCTCTATCTGTAACACTTTGAGGAACCTCCATACTGTTTTCCAGAGTGGCTGCACCAGTTTGCATTCCCACCAACACTGTAGGACGGTTCCCCTTCCTCTGTGTCCTTACGAATATTCCTTGTTTCCTGACTTGTTAGTTTTAGCCATTCTGACGGGTGTGAGTTGGTATCTGTCCGTGGTTTTTATTTGTGTTTCCATGAGGATGAGTGATGTCGAACGTCTCTTCATGTATCTGTTGGCCATTTGTATGTCCTCTTTGGAGAAATGTCTGTTTATATCTTCTGCCCATTTCTTGCCTGGATTTTTTGGTTTTCGGGTGTTGAGTTTGGTAAGTTCTTTATCGATTTTTGATACTAGCCCTTTATCTAATAAGACATTTGCAAATACCTTCTCCCATTCTGTCAATTGTCTTTTGGTTTGGTTGACTGTCTCCTTTGCCATGCAGAAGCTTTTTGCCTTGAGGAAGTCCCAATCATTCACTTTTGCCTTTGTTTCCCTTGCATTTGGTGACGTATCTAGCAAGAAGTTGTTTTGCCCGAGGTTGAAGTGGTTGCTGCCTGGGTTCTCTGGGGTTTTGATGGATTCCTGTCTTACATTAGGTCTTTCATCCATTTTGAGTTTATTTTTCTGTATGGTATAAGAAAATGATCTAGCTTCGTTCTTCTGCATGGGGCTGTCCAATTTTCCCAGCACCATTTGTGGAAGAAACTGTCCTTTTCCCACTGGATATGCATTCCTGCTTTGTCAAAGACTAGTTGGCCATACAGTTGAAGGTCCATTTCTGGGGTCTTTATTCTGTTCCATTGATCTACACATCTGTTTTTGTGCCAGTACCATGCTTTCTTGATGATCACAGCCTTGTAATAGAGCGTGAAGTCCGGAATTGTGATGGCTGCAGCTTTGGTTTTCTGTTTTTGACATTACTTTGTCTATTAAGGGTCTTTTCTGGTTCCATACAAATTTTAAGATTGTTTGTTCCAGCTTTATGAAAAATGCTCATGATATTTTGATAGGGATTGTGCTGAACATGTAGATTGCTCTACATAGATTGCAGTATAGATTCTTTAACAATATTTGTTATTCCAATCTATGAGTGTGGAATGTTTTTCCATTTCTTTGTGTCTTTTTCAACTTCTTTCATAAGTGTCCTATAGATTGCAGAGTACAGGTCCTTTACCTACCTCTTTGGCTAGGTTTATTCCTAGGTATCTTATGGGTTTTGGTGCAATTGTATATGGGGTCGCTTCCTTAATTTCTCTTTTCTCTGTCTCATTGTTAGTGTATGGAAATGCCACTGATTTCTGCCATTGACTTTATATCCTGTGACTCTGAATTCCTATATCAGTTCTAAAGCACTTTTGGGGTGAAGTCCTTTGGGTATCATGTCATCCGTGAAGAGTGAAAATTTCACTTCTTCTTTGCTCATTTGAATACATTTTATTTCTTTTTGTTGTCTGACTGCTGTGGCTAGGACTTCTGGTACTATGTTGAACAGCAGTGGTGAAAGTGGACATCACTGTCATGTTCTTGACCTTAGTGGAAAGCTCTCAGTTTCTCCCCATGAGCATTCACTGTGGGTCTGTTGTATGTGGTTTTTATGATATTGAGGTATGGTTCCCTCTATCCCGACACTGAAGAGAATTTTTGTCAAGAAAGGATGCTGTATTTTGTCAAATGCTTTTCCTGGATCTATTTAGAGGATCATGTGGTTCTTGTCCTTCCTTTTATTAATGTGGTGTATCATGTCGATTGATTTGCAAATGTTGAACCACACTTACACCCCAGAAATAAGTCCTACGTGGTCAGGGTGAGTAATCTGCCTAATGTACTGTTGGATCCTATTGGCTGGTATCTTGGTGAGAATTTTGACATTCATATTCATCGGGGATATTGGTCTATAATTCTCCTTCCTAAAGGGGTCTTTGGTTTAGGGATCAAGGTCAGGCTGGTTTCATAGAATGAGTTTGGATGTTTTCCTTTCATTTCTATTTTTTGGCACAGTATCAGAAGAACAGGCATTAATTCTTCTTTAAATGTTTGATAGAATTTATCTGGGAAGCCATCTGGCCCTGGACTCTTGTTTTTTGAGAGATTTTTGATGACTGATACAATTTCTTTGCTGGTTATGGGTCTGTTCAGGTTTCCATTTCTTCCTGGTTCAGTTTCAGTTTTGGTAGTTTATATGTTTGTAGGAATCCATCTGTTTCTTCCAGATTACCTAACTTGTTGGCATATAGTTTCTTATAAGATGTTCTTAAAATTGTTCATATTTCCTTGATGTTGGTCATGATCCCTCCTCTTTAATTCATGATTTCATTTAATTCTTTTTCAGTATTATTGATTTATTAGGAAGGATATGATAAAGGATACAAATGACCAGCCAGAGGAAGAGATACCCAGGGCAGCATTTGAAAGGGTCCCTAGCATAGGACCTTTTGTCTCCATGGAGTTCAGGGGGCACCACATTCATGATTTTGTTAATTTGTGTCCTTTCTCTTTTCTTCTTGATAAATCTGCCTAGAGGTTTATCAATCTTATTAATTCTTCCAAAGAACCAGCTTCTATACTCGATCTGTTCTACTGTTCTTTTGGTTTCTATTTCATTGACTTCTGCTCTAATCTTTATTATTTCTCCTCTCCTGCTTGGTTTAGGATTTATATGCTGTCTTTTTCCAGCTCCTTTAGGAGTAAGGTTAGGATGTGTATTTGAGATGTTTTTAGTTTCTTGAGAAAGGCTTGTGTTGCTATGTACTTCCCACCTGGGACCACCTTTGCTGCATCCCAAAGGTTTCGAACTGTTGTGTTTTCATTTTCATTTGTTTCCATGAATTTTTTAAATTCTTTTTAAAATTTCCTGGTTGACCCAACCTTTGTTAGTAGGATGCTCATTAACCTTCAAGTATTAGAGTTCCTTCCAGATTTCCTATTATGATTGAGTTAAAATTTCAAAGCACTGTAGTCTGAAAATATGCAGGGAATAATCTAAGTCACTTGGTACTAGTTCTGACCTGATTTGTGAAGCAGTATGTGATCTATTCTGGAGAATGTTCCATGTACACTCGAGAAGAATATATATTCTTTTGCTTTAGGATGGGAGGCTCTGTGTATATGTGTGAAGTCCATCTGGTCTAGTGTGTCATTCAAAGTTCTTGTTTCTTTGTTGATCTTCTACTTAGATGGTCTGTCCATTGCTGTGAGGGGGGTGTTAAAGTCCCTTACTTTTATTGTATTATTATCTAATTTTTTTGCTAATTGACTTATATAAATAGCTGCTCCCAAGTTAGGAGCATAAATATTTACAATTGTTAGATCTTCCTGTTGGCTATACCCTTTAATTATGATATAGTGTCCCTCTACACCCCTCAGTACAGTCTATGGTTTAAAGTCTGATGTAAGGATGGCTACCCTAGCTTTCTTCTGATGTCTATTAGCATGATAAATGGTTCTCTACCCCCTTGCTTTCAATTTGGAGGTGTCTTTGGGTCCTAAATGAGTCTCTTGTAAGCAGGATATTGATGGGTCTTTTAAAAAAGTCATTCTGACACCCTATGTCTTTTAATTGGAGCATTGATTCTATTTACATTCAGAGTAATTATTGAAAGATATGAATTTAGTGCCAATATAGTACCTGTCACAAAGTCACTTTATTGTCTAGGTTCCTTTCTGGTGTCTGTTTTGGGGCTCTCTTTTCGCTAACAGGATCCCCTTTACTGTTTATTGCAGGGCTGTTTTAGTTATCATAAATTCTTTTAGTTTCTGTTTGTCTTGGAAACTCTTGATCTCTCTTTGCATTCAGAACAACAGCCTTGCTGGATAAAGTATCCTCGGCTGCATTTTTTTCTCATTTAGTAGCCTGAGCAATCATGCCAGCCCTTTCTGGCCGGATCTCTGTGGATTGGTCTGTTTCCAGCCTTATATGTCTACCTGTTGTGGGTCGAGGACCTCCTGTCTCAAGCTGCTCTCGGGATTTTCTCTTTATCTTTGAAATCTGCAATTTTGCCTCTACTATATTGAATTTTTGACCTATTTTATCGATTTTTAGGGGGCTTCTCTGTACCTCCTATACTTGAATGCCTGTTTCCTTCCCCAGATTAGGGAGGTTCTCAGCTATAATTTGTTCAAATAAACCTTCTGCCCTTCACTCCCCTTCTTCATCTTCTGGAATTCCTATTTATACAGATATTGTATTATTTTGCTTTATGGAATCACTGAGTTCTCTAAGTCTCCCTTCATGATCTAATAGTTTTCTTTCCCTCTTCCTTTCAGCTTCCTTATTTTCCACCATTTTATCTTCTATATCCTCATTCTGTCCTCTGCTTCATTCATCCTTGTTTTTGTAGCCTCCACTTGGAATTGCATCTTGGTAATAGCATTTTTAATTTTGGTCTCACTAGATTTTAGTTCTTTTATTTATAAAGTAAGGGATTCTCTAGTGTCTTTTAGTGTCCAAAACCCTAAGAACCAAGGTCACCAATGTTCAAGGGCAGGAGAACACGGATGTCTCAGCTCAAGCATAGAGAAGGAGCTCGTCTCCTTCCACCTTTTGTTCTATCCAGGCCATCCACAGATGGTTCAATGCCCACCCACACTGGTGATCTTCTTTACTGAGTCTTCGGAGTCAAATGCTCCTCTCTTCCCAAGATACCGTCGTGATCACTCAGAAATAATATCCTCCCAGCCATCTGAGCATCCCATGGCCCAGTCAAGGTGACATATAAAATTAACATCACACCAGGCAGACTTCTATTACCCAAATGGGGATACTTTTGGGAGTGAAAGGGAGTGCTATTGATAATTATACCAAGACAACAAGCATAGAAAGGGCAGTCCCATGTTCATCGGGAGGCATGGTCACAGAGCTGACAACTGCCCCTGTCCCAAAGACCATTGTGTAGACACCTGCCAGCTCTAGCAGCAGAGAGGAGAGGAGAGGCAGGGGACCCCACATGGTCACACTGGCCATGCTGCATGACCCATCCTTGGGACACATGTTCAGCAAGGGAGAGTCCCAGCATGCCTGGTTGTTTTATATTAACCCCAAAAGGGCAGAGTACAAAACTGATGAGCTTTTATGAGCTGAAACAAGTCCTCACTTCCTGTTCCTTCAGCTGCAGACCCTTCTCCTTCAAGGATGGCCCCCTTTCCTTCCTGAGTTGAGGATCTCTGCCAGAGATGGTGGGACTCTGTGGCCAGCTTCCTGCAGCCACTAGAGGGACACCCAATTGGTGCCACAACTCACGTACTTCATCAAAAGGAACAAATTGTTTTTGTTTTCTAAAATAATTTATTTATTTACTGAGAGAGAGAGAGAGCACACAAGGGTAGAGGGAGGAGCAGAGGGGGAGAGAGAATCCCAAGCAGACTCCCCACTGAGCGTGGAACCCAACTTGGGGCTCAGTCTCATGACCCTGAGATCATGACTTGCGTCGACACCTAGAGTTCAGACGACCAACCCACTTAGCCACCCTGGGGCTCCAAAGAAAATTGTTGTTGAGAAGGACCAAAGTTCCCAATTCTAATGTCAGCAGCATCAATAATGAGTGTGAGTACAGCTTTGTCACCATTATTGGCCTAGGGGGGACAATCGTCTCCCTCACCCAGGGCTTACTCTTCTACTGTGCTCTCTTATGACAGACCACCACAGAGGCCTGCAGGGCTGGCCAGGGGGGACACAGCATATGCTCTAAACTGTGCATGTTTTTGGTCGTGGGGGGCTGGTTCTGGGGCACCCTCTCCTCTCTGTATGGCAGAGATCCTGCCTGGAGCGCACCTGCATGTCGCGGAGCCCCAGCAGCTGGAGGGGCCTTGCTGCTACCCAGGTCCCCCCACCCTGCAGACACTGGAAATTGCTATGGGACCCTGCTCTGAGCCCAGATGCAGGGGAGTCTCAGGGGGTCAGGGCTCCTTGCACAAATCTTTGACCAAGGGGACATAAGAGGTGGTGGCAAGTCCTTTTCTTTTTCTGCCCACAGAGGGACCGTTCTGAGGGTGTCCCTTATACACAGGGTGGCCCTGTGTCATTGATTGCCTGGGACAGTCCCAGTGACACCTGCTGCCTTATTGTCTTGAGATATCATGTGCTTTCATTCTTGTGAGGGTCCAGTTTATAGGATAAGTAGCTGCTATCCCTCCTTATTCAGCCTTAGGGAGACACAGCAACAGGTGGCTTCCCTGCAGTTTCCCTTGCTCCTGCTCTGGGTCTGCCTCCCTCAGCTCAGCCTGGGGTTGGGGGGAGACAGGGGCCTTCTAGATGCTAGGAATGGGAGGACAGTATGCTCAGCTGAGCCGCAGAGACAGAGTGGGCTCAGTTCCCAGGAGGACACAGGGACACAGAAGCTCACACAGGTGGCGGAGGGCTTTCTAAAAAAGGGACATTCAGGGGAAAAGGAGAAACGGGTTCTAGGGAGGGCTGGGGGCTCTCAGATGTGTGTGTGTGCAGGGACCTGGGGTGGACATTCCTGAATCCCTAGTTTAGAGAGAAGACTGGAAGGAGTGCCCCCAGTTTGCTGCTCCCCCTAAATCCCAGCCTGGGGTACCTTCCTGTGACAAGTAAGGAAGGAGGAATCAGAGGAGAGGAGAGGGACAGGGGGAGACTCCTTCCACTGCGGGGGCACCGGGGGGGTCATGGAGAAGGAGTCCGCAGACCACGTCAGCTGCAGGGCCCGAGACGTGCAGACTGGAGAGAGCGGTGGGGGAGGGGCAGGGGAAAGGCTGGAACTGAGACAGGGCGAGAGAGTGAGGCAAGCCAGGAGACCACAGCTGATGGAGACCCGGAGGTAGCCAGGAAGGAAAAGGCAGAGAGTCAGAGAAAAGTTGAACGAACACAGAAGGATGAATGGGCAGGGGGACAGATGGACGGACGGATGCATGCATGGGTGGATGAATGCCAGCGAGTTCCCTCCTGCTGTTTCAGCTCTGGCTGTTCTCAAAGTCGGCTCCCGGGAGACCCCCACTCCGCCTCCTCCCCACACCAATGGAAGAAATGGAGCCTGGTCCCAAT
Organism: Mustela nigripes; assembly: GCF_022355385.1. Taxonomy (NCBI): domain Eukaryota; kingdom Metazoa; phylum Chordata; class Mammalia; order Carnivora; family Mustelidae; genus Mustela; species Mustela nigripes. Next base: position 137,152,441 of record NC_081563.1, read on the forward strand.
CCCAACACAGTAGCCTTCTTGACTCCGTGTTCTTGCTATAAAATAGGTTCGTTTTCCCAGCTGCCAGGGGTGCGGAGTGGGGTGGGATTACCTGATTACTTCTAAACTCTCTGGCATGTGGTGCGCCCTTCACCAGGTGGCTGAGTGGAGAACGGTATTTTTAATTGAGATGTCGCTTACGTATCCTAAAGTCACGATTTGGAAGTGTACAAATCAGCCGTTGTTAGTGTATTCACAAGGTTGCGCAGCCATCACTGCCATCCAATTCCAGATCTTTCTTATCACCCTATAAAGAAACCTCGCACCCATCAGTGGCCGCTCCCCATTCCCCACTCCCCAGCCCATGGCAAACACTAATTTGCCTCCTGGATCTCTGGATTTCTTCCTAAAGAGAACCCCACACCTGCTGTCGCTCTGTGTCTGGTGTCTTTCACCGAGCACTGTGGTCTCAAGGCTCGTCCGGTGATCACGGGTCCCCACGTCTTCCCCCTCGCTGTCAAGTAAGGTCCCGTTGTGTGGATGCATTTCAGTTCAGTTATCCATCACCAGCCCACGTGTATCTGAGTTGTTTCCACTTTTTGGCTATTGCAAGTTGTCATGCTGCCCTGAGGGACCAATCGAAGCTTTCCGGTGAGACGTGTTTCCAACTCCCCTGGGTCGGCGCCCAGGGTGTGAGTGCTAGGGAGCGCTGGGTCACACAGCAGCTCCACGCTTAGCTTTCTGAGGAATTGCTGGACTGTTTTCCAAGGTGGCGCACCATTGTGCACTATGAGCATTTGTTTTTCACCATTGATCGATATCCCTGCAATGCTTTGCAAAGGTTTTGAGGAGCTTTACCCTCATTCCTAAAACACAGCAGAGAATGGAAGGCGGCAATGCTGATTGTTGGCTAGAATGGCAGGTTGGGTGCATTTTAGAAAACATAGCTCGGCTGCCTGCATGATGCCCTTGTGGGCCATTCCCACCCCACCCGGCCAACATCAGGTAACTCCATCCAGGCCCCGGGGTTGGGGAACCTTGGACCAGCTCTGCTGCATCCATCCGAGTGGCCACTAGAGGGCGCGCCGCCCATCCCTCGAGCCTGACATTCCTGGAAACAACTTGGTTTCTGAGTTTCTTTCTCTCCAGCGCCGCAGCTTTGCAATGCTGACCCCTAGTGCTCACCCCCAAAACTTCCCAAGGGGACAGTGGCAGGCTTAGACTCTTGACCTCAATCAGCATGTGGACAAAAGAGATGACCAGTGAGAATCTGACAGCTGGAGGCAGTCTAGCCTTGAAACGTCCTCTCTGTGGTCACTCCAACGACCTTGAACCCGTGTCCCCCTCTGTAAGATGCTGAGAAGCAGGATGTGAGGGGTCCCTGAGGGAGGGTATAGGGCCAGCGCACAGCCACAGTAGGTGCCCCAGAACTGACAGCCACTGCTCTGTATATTTCCGTTTGACCCAAAAAGGGTTTGGGGCAGTTTAGAGTCATTCACAAAATTGAGCACCAGAAGAGAAGTGACTCTGAGCTGGGTCTTAGAGAGACAAGACTGCAGGAAGACAGAGGAAAGAGAGGGGCACCTGCGCGGCTCAGTCTGCTAAACATCAGAATCTTCATATCCGCCCAGGTCTCGATCTCAGGGTCACGAATTCAAACTTTGCGTTGGTCTCCACACCCAGCGTCCCGAAGAAAGGAAGGAAGGAAAGAGGCAGGGAGGAATGGGTGGAGAGCAGGGGCGTGAAACGGGCCAGGACAGGACCGAGGGGGAGGAGGGGGCCGCTCTTGGGAAAGCCATCTCTAGGTTGGTCACAGTGCCTCCGGTGCGGGTCCAGGACAGCCACGGGGCAGAGTACCTGCTCCCTCAGCCTTGGCTCCCCTGGGCCATTTGGAGGGAGATTTTAAGTGTGTGCAGGGAACGGATTTTTAGGATAAAACAGGAGACTTAAAAGAGCTAATCATTTCAGCTCCAGACCACTGCAGGGCACACACTGATTTTCTTCTGACTTGGGTTTGGACGCCAGGAATCTCTGTCTTTTGCTTTCAGGAAATAAAACAGACTCCCGGTGGCTAAGAGAGAAACACACAAACACACACACAGTGGCTGTGTGTACCTTCTCCAGAGTCCATCCTCTTCCTCCGCCGAGCCACACGAAGACACTGATACTTTTTGAGGGAATGCTGCTTTTCTCTTAAAAAAAAAAAATCAAGTTAAAAATCCACAGAAGGGGAGGTGAACCATGAGAGACTGTGGACTCTGAAAAACAATCTGAGGGGTTTGAAGGGGCGGGGGGTGGGAGGTCGGGGTACCAGGTGGTGGGTATTGGAGAGGGCACGGATTGCATGGAGCACTGGGTGTGGTGCAAAAACAATGAATACTGTTACGCTGAAAGTAAAAAAAAAAAATGTAGCCTAAAAAAAAAATTACTTCAAAAACTAATGATGTAAATAAAATCTTAAAAAAAAAAACTAAAAAAAATCCACGTCATCTAAAAGTAATCATTTTGTTTATTTCTATTTTTTAGAACATTCTTTATTCCAAGTTTGTCTTAAAAGAGCAACTGTCACTAGATTCCTTTGCATTTTTTCTTCCAGTTTTATTGAAATACAACACAGCACTGTATAAGTGTATATTGTGTATATATTGTGAAATGATCACACAAAGTTCATTAACATCCATCATTTCCTAGAGATACAAAGAAAGAATGAAAGAAAGAGAGAGAGAAAGAAGGAAGAAAGAAGGGGAGGGAAGGAAGGAAAGAAGGAAAGAAAATGTTTTTTCCTTGTGATGACGATTGCCAGGACCTTCTCTCCTTGCAACCTTTGGATGTGCCACACGGCAGGTAGCCATAGTTCTCACGTTGTGTCCCACGTCCAGGACTGACTTATCTTAGGGCTGGATCTTCAAACCTTGGGGCCACCTTCCTCCAATTCCTTTGCCCCACTCCCCACTCCCGCCGCTGGTCCCCACAGATCTGATCTCCATTTCTATGGGTTTGGCTTTTGTTTGTGTTTTTTAGGCTCCTCACAGAAGTGAGATCCCACGGTGTCCGTCTTTTGCTGTCTGGCGTATCTCACTTAGCATGATGCTCTCAAGGTCCGTCCACATTGTCGCAAATGGCGGGATTTCCTTCTGCTTCATGGCTGAAGAACATTCCCCTACGTAGCGCCGACATCTTTTTTTTTTTTAATTTATTAACATATAATGTATTATTAGCGCCAGGGGTACAGGTCTGTGAATCGCCAGGTTTACACACTTCACAGCACTCACCATAGCACATGCCCTCCCCAGTGTCCATAACCCCACCACCCTCTCCCTCCCCCACTCCCCCCAGCCACCCTCAGTTTATTTTGTGAGATTAAGAGTCTCTTATGGTTTGTCTCCCTCCTGATTCCATCTTGTTTCATTTCTTCTTTTCCTACCCCCCAAGCCACCAACATTGCATCACCACTTCCTCATATCAGGGAGATCATATGATAGTTGTCTTTCTCCAATTGACTTATTTCAATCAGCATAATACCCTCCAACCACGTCGTCACAAATGGCAAGATTTCATTTCTTTTAGTGGCTGCATAGTATTCCATTATATATATAGACCACATATTCTTTATCCATTCATCTGTTGATGGACATCTAGGTTCTTTCCATAGTTTGGCTATTGTGGACATTCCTGCTATAAACATTTGGGTGCACGCGCTCCTTTGGATCACTACGTTTGTATCTTTAGGGTAAATACCCAGTAGTACGATTGCTGGGTCATAGGGTAGCTCTATTTTCAACTTTTTGAGGATCCTCCATGCTGTTTTCCAGAGTGGTTGCACCAGCTTGCGTTCCTACCAACAGTGTAGGAGGGTTCCCCTTTCTCCACGTCCTCACCAGCATCTGTCATTTCCTGATTTGTTAATTTTAGCCATTCTGACTGATGTGAGGTGGTATCTCATTGTGGTTTTGATTTGTATTTCCCTGATGCCGAGTGATGTGGAGCACTTTTCATGTATCTGTTGGCCATCTGGATGTCTTCTTTGCAGAAATGGCTTCATGGCTTCTGACCATTTCTTGATTGGATTATTTGTTCTTTGGGTGTTGAGTTTGATAAGTTCTTTATAAATTTTGGATACTAGCCCTTTATCTGATATGTCATTTGCAAATATCTTCTCCCATTCTGTCAGTTGTCTTTTGGTTTTGTTGACTGTTTCCTTTGCTGTGCAAAAGCTTTTGATCTTGTCCCAATAGATTTTTCCCTTGCTTTTGTGCCCACATCTTCTTTATCCACTCATTGGTCGATGGATATTTAGGTCTCTTCCATGTTTTGACTCTTGTGGGGAAGGCAGCTGAGAACAGGGGGGCATGCATATCTCCTTGACATGGTGATTTCATTTCCCGCAGATATATGGGGGTATATGTTCCAGTATTTGCAGGATCATGAGGCTGTTCTCATCACACTCAGTGCTGAGAGCTCAAAAGCTCTTCTCTGAGACTGGGAGTAAGTCTAGCCGTCCATTCTCATGGCTCCTACTTAACATGGGGCTGGAACCCTTCGTCAGAGCAATGAAGCAAGAGGAAAAAAAGCATCAGAATTGGAAAGGAAGAAATAAAATTATCTCTATTTGTAGATGACATGATTTTATATGTAGAAAACCCTAAGACTCCCCCCAACATGGTTATATCTAATCAACTAATTCAGTATAGTTGCAAAACCAAAATTAACCAGAATTAAATGTGCAATTCTGTGAATTAAATACATTCATAATGTTGTTCTGTTAACAGAACCTTCAGAACGTCTCCTCTTCCCAAACTCCAACTGCCCCCATGGAACACTAACTCTCTCTTCCTCTTTTGCCAGCCCCTGGCGACCTCCCTTCCGCTTCTGCCTCCATGAGTCTGACTCTTCCAGGGACCTCATTTAGAAAGGAATCAGGGAGTCCTGGGTGGCTCAGTCCTGGTTTCATCTCAAGTCATGATTTCAAGGTCATGAGATCCAGCCCTGCATCGTTCTTCACGATCAGCCAGGAGTCTGCTTGAGTCTCTCTCTCTACCCCCCACCCCTCCCCTCTCTGAAATAAATACATAAATCTTTAAAATTTTTTTTAAAAAAATGGGATCATCCCATATTTTCAGAGCCGGTGTCTTTGCCTGGGCTGCGGTATTGGTACCATGGCCTCAAGGTTCATCCATGGGCACGCAAGTTCAAAGTTTCCTTCCTTTTTAAGACGGGGAATGTTCCACTGTAGGGACAGGCCACATTTTGCTTCTCCACTCATCTGTGGATGGACACTTGGGTTGCTTCCAAATTTTAGTTTTTGTGAATCACGCTGCTGTGAACACAGGTGGGCAGGTACCTTCGAGGCCCTGATGTCACTTCTTTTCTCTGCAAATCCAGAAGTGGGATTGCTTTTGGACCACCGGGTAATTTTATTTTTAAGATTTTTGAGGAACCTCCATACCGTTTCCTGCAGCTGCCTCATTTTGTCCTTTCTACTGTGTGTACCTGAAACATCACACAGTCCCACCAACAGTGCACGAAGGTTCTCATTTTTTGTGTGTTTTTTTTTCCCATATGTTTAAAAAACAGTGGTTTCGAGGTGGTATCCCATTGTGGCTTGGGTTTACATTTCCCAGGGATGACCAGTGTTGAGCATCTTTTCATGGGCTATGGGGCCATTTGCTCATCTTCTTTGGAGAAATGTCTGATCAAGTCCTTTGCCCATTTTTGAACTGGGTTGTTTGTTCTTCTGTTGTTGGTTTTGAGGAGTTCTCTAGCTTTTCAGATAAAGGCACAATTTGCAGACATTCTCTCCAATTCTGTGGGTTGCCCATTTAACACCTTTGATTTGTGAGTGTGTTGTCACGTCTGTGTCTTACTCTCTCTTTCCCACCAAGAGTCCTGTGGTGCGTGCCCAACAGAATATGCACACAGTGCAGGGGGCTTGACAAGCAGAAACCAAATGCATGGGGAGGAGAAGCAAGGGAGGCTGAAGGAAAGGCTTCAGAGAAGACACAGTGCTTACACTGGGTCCTGAAGGATGAATAGGAGTTCACCAGAACATGCCCAGTGGGCTGGGCAGAGAACTAAGGCACTGAGACATCGACTAGGGTCTGAATCCTCTTTCCCATCCTAACTTCCTAGGACACGTTACTTCTTTCTGAAGCTTAGTCCCTTTCTCTAAAAAGCAAGGTGATCCTAGTACCTCCCTACAGGAGCTGAAGGAGGAGAAAATAGGAGGCAGCGGGGGATGAAGTTCTCATCTATACAGTGGAGATGATAATTCTGCTTTCTTCAAGAAGTTGTCCTAAAGGTTATAGGAGTATAGGCATGGCACGTAGTGTTAGCTACTAGTTGTTACATTGTTACAAAGTTCTAAAGATGAGGAGTGATAAGGACAGGAAATGCTAGAAGCAGGTGGGTAGGATGTCCAGTAGCATCCATGACCAGTGCTGCACTCCGCAGCCCTGTGGCCAGGGACAATTCGTTCCTCTATGCGGCCTGCCCTTCTGCATCTGTGAAATGGACACCGTGATTGCACCTGGTTGCGGAGTTGCTAGGGTTTGAACCCGGGGTTTCCTGGGCGGAGCTGTACCTGGAAGATGCTGGGTGGTGGGGATGGGGGGGTTATTGTCCCGCTGGGGCTCTGAGGACCTTTGCCTGGTACACTGAGCCAATCACTCTGCTGGTGACAGGGACCTCTCCAGATGACCCTGATGATGCTGAGGGTCCTGAGCCCAGGCCAGGCAGGGATTCTGCCTCCAAGGCAAAACCCCCAAAGTCAGCAGAGGCGGGTGGAGCCCTTTGAAGCCTCGCTGGGGGGAGCGGTGGTGACTGGTGGGAGCTCTCAGCGGGACGGGGCGGGGGAATGTTGGCACAGTTCTAATCCTTGAGCCAGTTGGTGGCTACGAGGGTGTCCCACGTATAGTACGCATTAAAAATAGTTATGGTTTTAGTTTTATTTTCCACAAAGATCGACAACGCACGCCACGGTGTATTAGCACCACAATGGCTTCTCCGTCGTTAGCAGGTAAATTAAAGGCGGCCATGGCGTCTCCCACCCTGGAGAGTGACAGTCCAGAGTCACCCGCCTCTCGTCTCCCCATCCCCGGGTCCATTTCGCAGCCCCGGACGCCGGCGCTGAGGGTCCCGCAGCGGCTCTCCCTGGGCAGCCTCCCCACGCTGTGAACTGCGGCTGCCCCTCCTGGCCGCGCTCCGGTTAACGCTGGCAGGGCGCCCCAGGCCCTGAGGTCCCGCAACCCGGGCTGGGGCGCCCGACGGGTCGGGGGAGATCAAGGTCAAGGCGGCGCCCCTGGGCGCCCCCGCCCGGCCGAGGGGCGGGCCAGCGTGGTGCCCCGCCCGCGCCCGGCCCCGCAGCCCCGCCCCCGCCCGCACCCCCCGCCCAGCCTTCCGCACCCCCGGGCTCTGCGCGGCGCTCCGCGGCCCCCGGCGGACGCGGCCCGGAGCGGCCCTCCGGCGCGATGCGCGGCCGGGGCGGGGGTCGCGCCCGCTGGCCGGCGCCGGTGCGCTCGCTGCTGCGCGCCTTCGGGACCCGGGACGTCGCCGCCGCCGCCCGAGGCCCCGCGCAAGGTAAGCGCGCGCCGAGGGGAGGGGCCGGGGGGCTCGGGGCCGGGGAGCGAGCCCGCCGGGAGCCCGCGCCCTGCCCTCGGCCGCTGCGGGGTGGCCAGGACACCCGCGGCGCCCCCCCCCCCCCCCCGCACAGAGGTGGGCGCCTCCCGGCTCGGGCTGTCCTGCAGCCAAGGCGGGCGACTCTGCCCCAAAGGAGGGCGGTGCGCGCAGTGGTCCGACGCTGGCCTTGGGGTCTTGGGGCCGTCGCGGCTGGAGACCCACCTCTGCTAGCTGCGTGTGCTGTGCGCAGAGCACTTGCCTTCGTGCAGCATCTGTAAAATGGGGGCGGTCCAGTGTTTGCGCCTTGGGGCAGTAGGTGGGATCACGTGGGCAGCGCCCCCAACCCAGTAAGAGTTTCGCACGTGTTCCATTGTCCCCCTGCCCCCCAGGAGGACAGCGGGCCACCACCTGTGTCAGGCAGGAGAGGCCAGGGCCCCTGCAGGCAGACACCTGGTCCTGGAGAGGGTTCAGCTGAAGTTAAAGGGACAGGATCTCAGGAGAGGGGCTGAGGAAACTGAAAAAGGTTGAGAGCGCCACCTGCCCAGGGAAGAGGCGCTGGGAGTGGGAGGGGGCTTAGGGTCCCCAGTGGCCACTGGTGCATTTGGTGCCCAGAAGGCTGAATGCTGTTGGGCCAGAGGAAACTTGGACCACTGTTTGCAGACTGGCCTCCTGGTGAGAATCCCCTATTACAAGCAGCTTCCCCTGGGGGGGAGAAGGTACCACCCTCAGCCTGCCCCTCAGATTCACCTGGAATCGATATTTTTAATCAGTGCCAGTGGTTCTGGGATCAAGCCAATCTGGAAACTGGCTTGGAAACCTCAGTAGCATCTTATTGGTGGCTCTCAGGTGGGGGGATTCTGTGCCCCCCAATTTTGATTGCGACATCTCCCCTACTTACTAGTAGCATCTAGTGGGGAGAAGCCAGGCGTGCCTCAGAACACCTGTGATGCCCAGGACCGCCTCCCCCCTTCCCTCCAGGGAAGAAAAGAGGAGAATGATCTAGTACGCAATGCCAGCCCTGCCGAGGTTGGGGAACTGAGACACCCGGAGTCAGGGGGTCTAGAAGGCAGTGATGCTGGGGTTGATGCTGGGGTTTGGGGATCAGCAGGTAGCCCACAAGAGCCAGCTTTACCAGGCCCTCTGTGGTGCCCTGGGTATGAGAAGCCCATGGCTGAAGCTTTGGGGGACCAACCTGTGGTTAAGGGAGCATCTGGAATCCCAGCATAGAGGATGAACGGCGCTTCTGCTGTGACTCCATCCCTCCGGAGCACTGAGGACCCGCTAATCCTAGACCTTGTGCTGAGCTCTGGGGGTAGAGTGCTGACCAAGAGTGGGATGCTCCCTGACCCCAGGGTACGCACCCTCGAATGGGGAAAGAAGTTCCCTCACCCCGTTGCCCCCTGCCTGCACACAGGAGGTGCACACAGAGCTGGCCTCCTCCCGGAAAGTCCCCCCACCCCCGCCCCCACCATTGGGTACTGAGTTTACAGCCAGTGCATTTGGGGTTGGACCTTGAGAAGGGACAATCCGAGTCCTGACTTCCCACCACTCGGCGGTGCATGGAGAGCCCTCCCGGGTGTATGGGCTGCCCCGTGGACGTTACGCAACTCTGTCCGCACACGTTCATTTCAATTGTTGGGCATTTTTAAAATAGTTCTGTGGCTTCTGTGTAGGCCTTGAAGGCTGGCAGGGCTCAGCCTCTGCTAACCCACTTTTCCCAGGGAGAAAGCCAATGGCGCAGGTTTGGGGGGGGGTGGTCAGCAGGTGTTTATTCGTCCCTGAAAATGGGTCAGGAGCTGACCTAGATGCTGGGCCTGAGGGCAAGGTCAGCTTCCTGCCCTCAGGGAGCTTTTATTCTAGTAGGAGGGAGACCCATCATAGTCGTGGAAGCAAAGAAAACAAATAGGATAATCCCCGGGCAGAGGAAGAAGTGGTTGATTGAGGATGGGGGCAGTTGCGGGGGTGGAGGTGGCCAGGGAAGGTTCCTGGAAGAGGGCGATTTGGCTGCAGGTATGATAATGGGGGAGAAGCAGGAGCCATGTATGGTAGGAGTGCGAGCGTGTCTAGCCGGAGGGAAAGCCGCAGCAGCAGCCCCGAGATGGGAATGAGCTCGGTGGAAACAGGGAGCAGGGGGTCACTGAGGCCGCGGACCTGTGTGCAGGGGGAGATGAGGGAACTACACTTGGCAAGGCGAGCAGGTAGACCCGGGACTCCCTGATGAGCCACGGGGCTTTCACGGCACAGACGGCACAGGTCTGAGGCCACGGGCAGTGTTTAAGCAGAGGGATCGGCTGACCTGCTATATCTGGGAGCAGCTCATCTGGCGGTCCTGGCTCTCGGTGGGGAGGGGAGATGCTGCTGCCCAGGGGACAGAGGTGGGCAAAGTGGACAGCCTTGGAGGCCTGCAATGCAGGAGAGCTCACAGGCTCCATGTCTGGGGCGGTGGGTCCGTGTATGGCCATCGAAGGAGAGAGGCTGGTGGGGGAGAAGGTCAGCAGGAGGAGGCCGTTCTAGCACGAAGAGGCCGGTGGGACATCCCGGAGGACGTGTGGTGTGGGCAGTGGCATATTTGAGTCTGGAGCCTCCAGGCTGAGATTCATCCGGGCGGAGCCTTCACCCAAAGGATGTCACCCAGGAGGTGGAGGGGGCCTGAGGCAGAGTGGGGCAGAGTTTTTGGGTTTCGGTGTGGAATCAGATAGGACGGCCCAAATACCATATCTCGGTTTGGAGCAAGGGTCCTGGGAGCCGGGGCAGTGCTGGCGGTGTGCCCCCAGCTGTGTGTCCTGATGGCCAGACCCTGGGAAACGAGGCGCCGAGGGTTGTCCAGCGGCCACTGGAAGCTCAGGCCCCCTGATTTGGGCGCGGCTGCCTCCGGGGGTCTGCCCTGGGCTGATCCCACGTCCCCACCTTAGAGGGCTGAGGGCTCTGTGGTCAGAGCCGCTGCTCTGATTTAGGAACAAATGAGCCACTCATTCTTCCAGACTTCGGGATCTGATCTGGAAGCTCTGACTCGTATTGGGGTATTTCTGTACCAAATGGGGTTGTATGTTTGTTTGTTTGTTTGAAGGGGAAGGAGTGCTGGATGGTATCATGAAACGCCTCTGCTGATGCCCATAAACGTTGCGGCTTTAGGGGCCGCACAAGGCAGCTGGAAATGTAATGCCTTGTTTCCCTGACTCAGCTCAGGGCTCAGAGTTAGGGCCGGGCCAGGCTTCCCGGAGGCAGTGACCCTGAAGATGTGGGAAGGATCACAGTTGCCCAATTCTGTTGAAATCGGAATGACAGTCAGCTGTGCACAGCTGGCTTTTAGGCTAGCAGGGGACTAGACCTCAGGAGCAAAAGGAGTGCTTGCCAGGTCAAGAGGCTGGAAGTCCAGAGCCCCGTGGCTCAGGGGCTCCAGCTAGTGTCCCATTGTCTGTGCAGGACTCGGGCTGGGCCGCATCACCTGCCCTTGCACCTGTCACTGTGGCCTGGGAGAGGTGGGGGGCTGGGGGGTAGAGGCCAGGTGTGGACGCCCGTCCCTCAGTCGCCAGGCCTGAGGCCCCAGAAGAGATCGGGGGTGTCTGCAGAAGAGGGAGAGTGGGCGATGAACACTGCAAACACCAAGCAGCCTGTCTCCGGCTGCCCCCACCCCCAGCAGTGCGGGGACACCAGGCGTGGGCTTACCCGACTGGCGGAAGCCACCATGGGTCCAGACCTGCCCTGCGGACCTCAGCCTTCTCTCTGGGGACAAGTATCATCAGGCAGCCGAGGGCCTGCCACGGGGAGATCCAGCTTAAGACCTCCCTCCACTCCTGTCCCCTGCCCTGGCATTCTCTCTGCTTGTCCCTTGTCCGCAGGTATCGGCCATCCTGTTACCTTAGGAGCGCCGGCTGCCGAGGAGCATGGCCAAATGATACCGTCGATCACCCTGCTTTTGTTCCACGGGCACTGAGTGACCCTCAGGCTTTAGAGCGGGTCTGGCCTCTGGTCAGCGCTTGTCAGTATTTGTTGGCTGAAGCGTATGTAGTGTGCTCGATGCAGGCAACAGGCTTCTTTGGGGAAAACTATTAATTACTTCAGCGTGTCAGGACTGCCTCATCCGAGTGAGAAGTGCAAACGTTACGAATGAGGTGAGCACTGCTCCTTGTGCTTCTCCCGTGCTCCCCAGAGGTGACCCCTCTATTACTGTCTCCCGGGGTTCCCGGCAGACTGTCTGGACGCGTGTGCGGGGCTCAGAAGCTCTACGGGATGGTTTCCTGTAAGTGTTTTCAAGAAATAGCATCTGAAGGCAGCACATCTTGTTCCGAACCGTATTGTTTTTGCGCACCAACGTGTCTGGGAGATGAATCTGGGTTAATAGATTCCTTCCAACTGTGTTAGAGTATTTCACTGCCGTCTTGGCTTTTCTGCTGCGGCCAGCCGTGGAGGTCGCTCTCGGGTCTTCGCGTCCCGGGCGGGGCTGCAGCGAGCGTGCATCTGTGGGACACCTGGCAAGTGCCCCTCTGTACGGCGCGTTGTCAGAAGCGGAATTTCTGGGGTAGAAGATGCATACATTTTAAATTATGTTTGGTTCAACTGCATAGTTTCCCGAAGAGGCGACGTTGCTTCCAACGGCCGTGTCTGAAGTGCCTGCCTTCCAGCTGTCTTGAGTTGTTCAGAGTCTCCCATTTCCTCAATTCTACAAAAACAAGTGTCACTTCCTTGATTTAATTTCCATTCCGTAGATTGTTTTGGAGGTTTTTTTGTCTGTTTGTCTAAGATTTTATTTATTTATTTGAGAGAGAGAGAGTGAGCAAGAGAGCACACGCCAGGGCAGAGGCAGAGGGAGAAGCAGACTCCCCGCTGAGTAGGGAGCCTGATGCGGGACTCGATCCCAGGACCCTGAGGTCATGACCTGAGCTGAAGGTAGATGCTCAATCCACTGAGCCATCCACGTGCTCCTGGACGGTTGTGTGTGTGTGTGTGTGTGTGTATGTGTCTGTGCATGTGTGTGCAGGTGTGTGAATGTGCATTTGGTTAATTTTGTGGGTTGCCGCTCAGTTGCCAGTATTTTTGTGGGGTTGCTGGTCCTCTTCTAGATAGTTTGTAGGAACTATTTTTGTGTTCTCAAGTCTAACCCTCTACTTGCTGAAGGTACTTGTGCTGTCTCTGTGGCTTGTCTTTTAGCTTTGTCTATAGTGTCTTTGGTGGAGGAGAAGTTCTTAGGTTGGTTTCTTCTTCAGATATAATGGACACGTAACATTGTATTAGGGTCGGGTGTACCGCCTAGCGATTCCAAAGCGTGTACATTGCAAGATCCCAGCAGTGAGTCTAGTGAACATCCATCACTACGCGTAGCGGCAAGTGTTTTCTTGGCGACGAGAACTTTTAAGATCTACTCTCTTAGCTGCTTTCGGATCTGCGGCCCAGAGCTGGTACCTGCCGCCGCCGCCCCCGACCCCTCAGTACATCCCCGAGGTTTTAGTCTTGATGTAGCAAAACCTATCAAGCTGCTCCTTGATGTCTTTGCTTTTTGTTTCTTAAGAAATCTTTTTCTGCTCTGAGTTTAGAGCGGACACTGAGTTTGCCTGGGACGGTCCTGGTTTTAGCACCGTCAGTCCTTGTCCCTGTAAGTCCTCAGTCCCCGGGGCAATCCAGGATGATGGGTCATAAACATATATGTCACGTTTCCTATCAATGGCCAATCAGGTATTTTTTTTACATTTCTGTTTCTACTCTGCTGTAGTTCATTTTCATGAAAAGAATGTGGTAGAATCCAGATTTTTAGTAGGGAATCCCAGAGTCAAAATGCTCAGTCCGGGGAGCTGCGGATTCTGGGGGAAATGTCCCCCCCCCCCCGGGCCAGCCCAGGGAGGAGAGATGGTCTGGAGGGCGGTGGGGGCTTCGGGTGGTTTCCTTTGCCCGGGATCACAAAGCAGACCCCGTCTTCTGAACCACAAATGGAAGCCAGTTTTGGGCAAGAGTTTGTTTTCTGACTCTGTGACGTGTGCGGCTTACTGACACGATCCCTGTGTGAGTGTGCTTTCAATCCTTCCTTCCTTCCTTTGACTGTGACGCGGCAGCTCCTGGGGCCCGCTGCTCAGAAAAGTCGAGGTGAGCCTCCTCACTGCCTCAGTTGCTTGCCACGGCGGGGCCCCCCGGGAGGAGACCCTCCCCACGTGCCGCCCAGACAAGCGCTCTCAGGACTTCCTCGTGGTCGACCCAGGGCACTGGGTACCCCCAACTCCTCCGTTGTTTGAGCTTCATTGAGGCAACTGCTGCCTTTGGGATTTGTACCAAAATTCAGTTTTAAGAAATGCAGCTCTAAGGACAGTTAACAGGAACCACGCACGTCCCTCGCATGGGTCTTCTCCGAGCCAGCCTGGTGGCCTGGCCGGGATGGTACCACTGGGGCCCCGCAGGCTCCTGCCGGACTGAGCACCACACTGCGGACTCTGCGGACTCTGCAGTCCTGGGGCAGGGAGAATGGGGGTGGGGAGGGGTGCAGGGGCGTGATGCGGGTGTGGCGCCCTCTGTAGGCTAGTGGCCTGGGTTACCTGGAAGGGGTTGATTTTGTGTGATTGGCATGTTTCTGGGAAGGTGACGGGTTCCACCTGTCACTGGGTGTGGGTGAATATATGTGTCTTCATAAGGCCTTGCTCCGAGTGGAATCCAGCAATCCCCGGTCCTCAGAATTGGGACGCCCGTCTTCTCCTGCCCTTGGACGTTGGCTCTCGGTCTTCAGGTGTGGGCTGGACCTCTGCCGCAGGTGTCCCCGGGTCTCCAGAGGGTGGGCGCCAGACTGTGGGACTTCTTAGCCTCCGTGATGCATGTGGGCCAGTGCCTGTAATCAGTCTGGCTGTCTGCGTCAACTTATCTCCTGTCACTTCTGTTTCTCTGGGGACCCTGAGTCGTACGGCTGGTATGTTAGTTTGCTGGAGTCCCCATAACACAACACCACAGACGTGGGGCCTTAAACAACCAAAGTTTGATTTCTCACCGTTCTGGAGGCCGATGTCCAAGATCGAGGTGTGGGCAGAGCTGGTTTCTCTGGAGGCCTCTCTCTTTGGCTTGTAGACAGCCGCCTCCTCATGTGGCCTTTGTCCTCTCTGTGTGTCGCCCCTGGTGTGTCGTCTCTCCATGTCCACATTTACGCTGCTTCTAAGCATACAGTCAGACTGGAGCAGGACTCCCGCTAATGGCCTCATTTTGTCTTAATTATGTCTTTAAGTCCCTGTCTCCAGATAGATTCAAGGGCACAAGTGTATGAATTTTGAGGGACACGGTTCATTCCAGACCTGCACCATGTGGGTGCTGCTGGGAGCCCAGCCGGACTGTGGGTTTCAGATCCTTCCTACATGGGCGGCCCAGGGGCCCGGAGGTCCCAAGACGGAGCCTCCTAAGAGAAACAGGCTCAACTTCTGTTATCTTTGATGATCCGGCCCCGGACGTCACCCAGACGCAGGGGTGAGGGCTGGCACCCGCCCCTCGGTGGGGGCGGTCCAAGGTCACATGGTGAGGACGTGGGAGGTGGAGGATGCTGGGGCTGTAGTTGGAAATTAGCATCTACCACACTGTCTGAAAGACCCCCGCCTCGCTGCACCGAGCCTAGCACACTCTCTTCTGAATTCCCGTGCAGCCCTCACCACGGTGAGTGATCGTGTGAAAAAGGGTTAACGGAGCCAGCCCGTCTGCTTTCCTTAGAAAGGCCTGCTTGCAAGGCTGGCCTTCCGCCGGCACCTGCGCCGCTGGGCTTTGGGACGGGTCCCGCCGTTCTCTGACGGATCAGGGCGCCTCGCTGCTCCTCCGCTGTGTGCAGACCGTGGGCTCTACGCCGGGAGCCTGCTTTCCCTCTGGGGCTCTGGCCTCCTGGTTGTGCCAGGCAGAGCATTTCTTCAGAACCAGCCCCCGGGTTGCCAGCTGTGGTGCTGGTCTCTGAGGGGCTTCCCTGGGAAACTGGCATTCACAGGTGTCATCAGAACTTGTTGCTGGAGGACCTGAGTGCCGTCAGCAGGCCTCCGCTGGGAGAGGCTTCTGGAAGCTCATGCCTGGTTTTCCCGGGGCTTCACCCTGCACACCTTTTCCCTTTGCTGGTTGCGCTCAGTGTCCTTTCACGGTAATAACTCGGGGCTGGGCATTTGACCCTAGCTGAGTCCCAGGAGTCCCCCCGGTGACTCCCTAAACCTGGGCCCTCGCCCAGGAGTCACGTGTTTGCTCCCCCGTTAGTGACCCGTCTTCCCTGCCAGATGTCCAGCTCTCGCAGCAGTGACGTGTCTAGCCCACAGCTCGGTGCCCGGCCTGCGTAGCACACAGTAGGTGCACTACAAATTCTGTGGCCCTACGGAGCACGAGTGGCCGTCTGTGGCGGGACACCTCCTCTCTCCTGGCCCCATGGAGAAAGCCATCCTAGACTCGGTAGCACCTACCTTCACGGGGCTGGGGGCAGGCCGCCGGCCTCTTCGTAGGCATCTCTGAGGGGCTCCCACGTTCTGCGGAACGCACATGGTATTTTTAGACTGTATTGCAGGATCTACGTACCATTTCTCCAACAAATCGTGACTGGGTCCATGTAGGCTATGGGGCCCTATTCTCCATACAGACCGATGTTCTGTGTACGAGTTCCCTAAGAGACCCCTGGCAGACACCATTACCTAAGCCCTAATCAGATGTCCCTGCCTGTCCCCCCCCCGGCCCCCTGTCCACCCTACCCCATTCCTCCCGCCGCAAGCATGGTCTCTTGGCAGGTGGACGGGCGTCCCGCTGCCGGCGGAGTGCGTCCTACAGATACTGATGGGAGCTCCCTGCCGCTTCCCCAAAGAGCAGGAACTGAACATCGGCCGCACTCAGTGCGGTTGCTAACATGAGATAAGGGCCATATCTGCCCCCTTGCGAGGGTCAGAGCGCTGGGGGAACCGGTCCTTATCCGATGGCTGCGAATCCTCCGACTCGTGCAATTCACACTCGCTCTGAGGACGCGGACGCCAGACTGCAAAGGCTTGCGGCAAATTTTCATTTCTATTTGTGTTTTAGTGGCTTTGTCGTCTGTGCTTTCTTTCCGCAATCCACACAAACTCATGGCAGATTTTTACCTCCGGGGGAAGCATGGGGATGATAAAAAGAAACACCTCTCCTCTTTGTGGATGAAAGTGGTCTCCAACGCGGAGAACTATGGCCCTGGGTCCCAGTGCCAAGTACTTGATGCTTCTCATTTGCGTTGGGTTGCCTGGGGGTCACCGCAGTGCGGGGACCTGGGAGAAACCACCGTGAAGTCACCCCTTGGGACGGGGGTCATCACGGCGGCCGAGCCGACTCCAGACTGAGGGCTGTGCTCCGTCTGCTCCTCCGTCCGGGCGTGTGGGGAGGAGCTACGACCCCATTTGACAGATGAGGAGAAACAAGTCTCAGAGATCGGGTCTCTTGCCCAAGGCCGCACAGCTGGCGGACAGAACTTTTAACCTGGACAGTCTCCTCTGGCCGACCCTTGATTCCCAGCCGTTTGCTGTCCTGACTCTCAAAATTTATGTTCTCTCCCTTGTGCTCTGGGAGGCAGTACTAGTTCTTAGGACCTAACCTGGCAGCCCTTAATGCATGACCCAGTTCTGGTGGCACCTTGGAGATGCCTGCTTTGGAAACGAGGAAGCTGGTGACAGGAAAGGGTCCTGCTCCACAAGGGGACACTGTGTGCCCTGCAGGGGGATGCCGGGGCGGGGAGAGGGGAGTCCACCACACCTGTCCTGCTCTGCAGCCTCTTCCCTTGGTTCAAGCCTTGAGCTGACCTTGGATGTGACTGCCTCTGTCTTCTGCAGACCCTCTAGGCAGGGTGGAGGGGTGAGAGTTGAGCAGAGCTGGGGGAAGGGCCCTTGGAGTCAGGTGAATGGCTCATTCCAGCTGCAGCCCTGCCTCCCCGCATGACCTCGCGGGCCTGACCTCCCCGCTCTGAGCCGGGCTGTCCTTGTCAGCAGACGGCGACCCCAGAGCCAGTGTCCTCAGCCAGTCCGGAGGATGAGAGAGAGGATGTGTGTGCTTGTTTCCTGCGGCTGCTGAAACACATGGCCCTGAGCAGCCTACAGGAGGACCCGTTTACTTTCACCGTCTTCCGTGGGTGTGAGTCCAGTGGGCTTGGCTGAGCCCCTCCCTGGGTCCCGCAGGGGGAAGTCCCGTGTCTGCTGGTCCGCGCTCCTTCCTGGACCCTCAGGGGCAGAGTCCGCTTCCCGCTCACGCACCAGGCAGAGGTCAGCTCCCGGCTGTAGGATCCAGCTCCCCGTTTTCCTGCTGGCTGTTGGCAGGGACCACTCAGCCTCCGGAGGCTGCCGTGTTCCTCAGCGTGTGGGTCCTCGAGGCCGGTGGGGGGCCGAGCTCTTCTCTCCGCTTCAAGTACTTCTTCCCTCCCCTCCGCCCCGTCTCTCTTCCTCTCCTGCCTTCCTCTGCGTAGTGGGGCTCCTGCGACGGCCCCGGGCTGTCCCGGTCACCTGGGGTGATCTCCCCGTCTTCCCGGCTGCTGACTGTAGCCCCGATCTGTCCACAAAAGCCTTCGCAGCAGTGCCTAGAGGAGTGTTTGATTGGGTCACTGGGGGTCAGGATCCCGGGGGATTGGCGCTCTGCCGTCCGCACTGTGGGGAAGTGCATTAGCCCACGGTCAGGCCCACAGGGAGCGGCTCAGTATGGATGGGGTGAGTGAGGGGACCCCAGTACATGGGACCGCCTTGTCCCAGCTGCACGGGTGTGTGGGGCTGGCGGCTGAGTCCTGCTTTAAGGAATCCTAACACTGAAACAAAAAAACCTTCTAACTTAGAGAGTGCATAAATTCGTTGTTAATTATCTGTATTTTAATAGTGATGGTGCATAGGGTTAGTGTTTTGTTTTTGTTTTTTTTTTTTAATTACAATAGTAGCTAAAAGATACCTTGGAATAAGGCATTGGCGGAACGCAGCGTATCTCGCTCTGACCACTGCCCCGAGCCCCATCCCCAACGCTGGATGTGCGGTCCCCGTGCGTCCCTTGTCTCCTGGCCCCTTCTTGCCTCCCTCCACTTGACCTTCCACCTCGTGGCCCCATAACCTCCCGAGAGAAGGTAAATCCTGTCTCTGTCCTATCTGGAGACCCTGCTGGGTTTTTTGTTCCCCTCAGAAGAAAATCCATGCTTTACTCCATGGATCGTAAGGCCCTTTGAGTTCTGGGGTCTCTATGCCCACCCACTGCCTGCCACCCTGCCCTTTCTCAGCTGCTCATACTGCCCAACCTCGGGGCCTTTGCACCTGCTATTGTCAGGAGCGCCGTCCCCGCCCCCCTCCCCCACACAACACCTGGCACATACTAGGAGCAGGCGACATCAATCGCTGCAGAAGCACATCAGTCAACAGACCCAACACAGGGCCTTGTGATCTCAAGGGTGCTTCTGTCAGACCAAGCCTGGTGGATCTGTGTGGTCTCTGGGCCCCTGCCTGGATCTAAACGAAGGACCAGCGTCTCATCTTCACTGTGTACTGTGGGTTCTACTGGGAGGCAGAGCCAACTCCACTCGAGATTCTTGTACCTTTGTTCTTTCCTGCTGACAGACTCCCAGGCCCACTGCCCCAAAACTCTGAGGCTCCCTTCTATGCCATGGCTTGAGTAGGCACGTGGGTCCCCCTGAGTAGCCTGGAAAAGAACCGAAAGGGTCTGAAACCCCCCAGACTGCAGCATGAGACACCAGGAATAATCTGTACCCCGGGGGCTCACTGAAATGCCCCCTGCTAAACACAGAAATCAGTGCTGCCCCCCCAAAGGCTGCAGACATCCATGGTACTGGCGGGGATGCCGGAATCTGATTGCCCGAATGACTGTTCCCCTGCACCCGACGTCCCGGTCGGCCCACCAGCTCTAGAGCTCGCGTTGGTTTTAATGCGTGCCAGGCTCTGAAGGAGATCACGGCTTCTACGAAAGTGCAGACGTTATCGGCACTATTTATGGGTTTGTACAAGTGGATTCCTGGGATTATCACTCCAGCCACGGGACTTACGATGTATTTTTAAAGTACTACCTATAAACCTGGCGTTATGGATTTTCTGTAATTTATAGATCGGGCTCAGTGCTGTGTTTGAACTGTTACAGTGCAAAGCGCTTGGTCTGCCGTTTCTGCAGGAGGGAGCTGGCCAGATCAATCCGTTCTGTGGTTAAGTCAATAAGCCCAGCTCTGCCATCTCCCACGGGAAGAGAAACACGGCTCTCCAGAATATTAATCTGGTGAACGTATTAGAATGTGCATGTTTTGTTGGAGGAAGGATTAAGTGTTTGGGTGACGAAAGGCCATTCCTTAAACATGAATTACCTTTTCTTAAAAAGCAAAGAGTGAAATGACCTAACAGTTCAGGCGGCAAGCAGGGGTGCAGGTGTTCCCTCCGTTTATCTTTTACGTTATCATCACGCACATGTTGCACGATCTCCTTTTCTGAGCACGAATGAAATCACCTCTGGTGGGGAGTTCGGGTGAGCAGCCGCTCCTGGAGGCAGCCACGTGGGCAGCCGGGGGACAGAGCAGCCCAGAACCCCACGTCCAAGCACCTGTGGTGTGACTCTTGCATTTGGCATCATTGCGTTATACAAGGTAACCACTTGCCCTGGAAGTCATGATAGATGGATTCATTTCATTGGGAAAAAAAAAAAAAAGCCACTATATCACATCCCTTAGTTTGTATGTATCCGAGGTCAGCCATTAGGCTTTGAGAGATACTCAGTTGTTTTCTCTTTATCTGCCTTGGTCGTGACTTCTGTGTACAGGGGTCCCTGCAGAGTCGATGACAGGAGATGTCCGTGCTGGCTGGAGGGGACAGGGTGCGTTTTGTCCTGGCAGAGGACAAGGGGGCCTCTTGCTCCCCAATCAGCTGTTCCGACGGCAAACCCAACGGGGCCGGGAGTGGAGTCGGCTCTGAGTGTGTTTGCCCGAGCTAATGGCTTCAGGGTAGCTGGGGTCATGGTGAGTGAGGGTCGTGGGCAGCACAGGAGGCTTCAGGGATGAGCTGGCACAGTGGAAAGAGGCTGAGAGTCCTGTCCTGTCCTGTCCCTGTCGCTTTGGAGCTCTGGGACCTTTGTTAAGTCACACAGCCTCTCGGGGGCTCACCTTCCTGGTTTGGAAAAGGAGGACCGTGGCGCCAGCCTCTGGGATGGTGAGTCACACGTGCCAGGCTCCTGGTAAGTCATAGGATTGCAGAAACGCAGTTGTTAAATCATCATCATCTTCTTCTTCTTCTTCTTTTTTTTTTTTTTAAATACTTTATTTATTTATTTGACAGACAGAGATCACAAGTAGGCAGAGAGGCAGGTAGATGGGGTCGGGGGCGGGAGGCAGGCTCCCCTCGGAGCAGAGAGCCCAATGCGGGACTCGATCCCAGGACCCTGAGATCATGACCTGAGCCGAAGGCAGAG
The DNA here is from genome assembly GCF_022355385.1 of Mustela nigripes. NCBI lineage: Eukaryota > Metazoa > Chordata > Mammalia > Carnivora > Mustelidae > Mustela > Mustela nigripes. Next base: position 137,173,396 of record NC_081563.1, read on the forward strand.
GCTTTAACCCGCTGAGCCAGCCAGGCGCCCCAGTTGTCAAATCTTCTGTCGTCGTCGTCCAAGTTGGTGGTCTTTGCAGGACTCAAAAAGTGGGAGGTTCCTGCCTATGCCATGGAGGCTGTGCTTGACGTGGTTACAGCCTGAGCTCGGGAGCTGAGGACCTGGGTTCAAGTTCTGCGTTTGCCAAACAGGCAAGTACTAAGCGCTTTGCATCACACTTGCAACATGGGAATGTGCTAGGACCTAACCGTATTTGGTGACTTTCGGCAGTAGCCACATTAGTAATTACAAAGTGCTTAGAACGATGCCTGGCACATTCTCAGGTTTACAGGTTAAGTAGCTGAAAACCCAGGAGGTTCGCTCCCCGCACACGAGACCCGGCGGGAGGCCGCCGGAGCCTCCGTCTGCAGGGGCAGGCGTCCCTTCCTAGCTGTGGTGCTGCCCCCGCGAACCCCACGGGAGCCTCCGAGACAGGGAGTTGGAGCCCAGCTCTTGTCAACAATCACGGCAAATGCCTTTTCTGTAAGTGGCCCTCTGGTCTGCGGCATTGTTTTCCGGAGGCCTCGGAAGCAGGCCCCTCTCTGTTCATCAGTGGGAGACAGGGTTCCCCCCCCCAAACATGCACACGCAGCGGGGAAAAGACATAGGATGTACGGTGCATGGAGAACCCCCCCCCCCCCCGTTTCACAGATGTGTGCTGACCTGTGTTAGCCAGGGCCTGCTGCGCTGTTCTCCGTCTTTCCTAGAGGAGGGCTCGATCTCTCCCCTGCTTGTGCTTCTTGCCCCAGGTGCAAGTGCATGGGGCACGTGAGACAGTTTCAGAAGTCTTGCCCCAGAGGAGACGTTGTACTGGGAGCAGCGAGCACATAGGGAGGTGTCTGGCGTGCCGGGCGCTCTGCGGATCGCCCAAACCCGGAGAGTGAGGCTGTCCCTTCCCTCCCTCACGCACCTGGCCCAGGGGCAGCGGGGACAAGCCCGAGGCCACCCAGAGGAAGTCTCTGAACCCTGTCTCAAGCCCGGGTCTTCCGCTCCAGCTCGGAAGGGTTTCGCTAGATGGTCCGAGGGGACAGTACCCTGAGGGGGGCTGGAGGCATCACTGGGAAGGCATGGGTCTCCCAGGCCGGCTCTGGCTGCCGGTGCCTTTCAGTACGGCGAGCACGGTGGGTGACACGGAGGGTTTTGTTTTAAAAGGGTTGCGTATGTTTTAAGAAGATCCCTATCTGGCATTGTATGAAGTACCACCCTGGCCAGCCTTGTGGGTGCGGCTGCAGGGGCAGACCCCGTCAAGAATGTGGCCAAAGTGTGGAAGAATCCAAGGGCAAGATTGAGTCCCCAAGCCAGGTCCTGGAGGGCCCCTGCGTGATGCATCGGGCGCCATTTCTCCAGTGGCCAGCAGAGGGCGCGCCTCCCCTCCTCAAGGCCAGGCTCAGCGCGATGCGACTGGCTGGTCCCTCGCTGGTCCCTTGGCCTCCAGTCCCCACCCTGGGGTTGGCCCCTTGTCCCTCTTCCGCTGGTTCTTTAAGAGCTTGGACAGACACGGCGGCTTGAGCCGTGATGTGTAAGAGATCGAGTTTGCTGGTTTAATTCTGTTTCTTTTAATTTTTTCATTTGGATCCCACTGTGGGCAGTGCCCGGCGCCAGAGCCGTGTGGGGTGTGTGAGGTTTTCACCGTTCTGCTCCCTGCTCCGCCCTCCCACCCCCGCCCCACCCGCCTCCCCTCTGGGAACATCACTGTGTTCTCTAGAGGTCAGAGTCTCTCTCTTGGTTTCTCGCTCTCTCTTGGTCGTTCATTTGTTTTGTTTCTTAAATTCGACGGAGGAGTGAAATCTTGCCGTTTGCAATGACATGCGAGGACCCAGAGGGCATCACGCGCTGATGGAGATAAGCCAGTGGGAGAAGGAAGATTCTGTCCCTGCGGCCATGGCCGCGGGGAGGCGGAGCCCCGTGTCCCGGAGTGGGGATCTCCGTCCCGCCACGTGCCCCATGCACCGGCTCAGCCAGCGCATCTCTTTCCCGGGTGCCTGCGCAATGGCAGGCACGTTCTCGGGTGAGCAGACTTGACAAAGACCCTGAGGTCTTCTGGGTGCTGAGACCCCAGCAGCCCAGATTCTGGGGCTCCTGGGAGCATGAGGGGCCGGGAAGCAGTCAGTGGGCGCTGGCATAACCACTGGAGGGCGCTGACCATAGCCTCGGGTAGGTGGCCGGTTGTGCCTCCCTGTCCCACTGCTGAGCCCTCTGGGTGCCTTTCACGTGCATTTGGTGGCTGGGCAATGGGGCCGAAGCCTTGGGAGGAGGTTCCGGGGAGAGGCCCCGCAGGGTGGGGTCAGCGCTTGCCACCGGACCCCTGGAATGACCACCATGGGATGGCCGGGCAGGAGGGACCATGCTCGTTCTGTGATGAGGAATTAGAGGCCCAGAGAGGCATCCCTGGGGCTGCGTCTGGGACTGGAGCATCTGGGGGACCCAGAGCGTGTCCTTTCACACTTTCCGTCCCCAGCCAACCAACAGGTGGAACCCAGGAGTCTTGAGCCAAGTGGGCGTGGACCTAGGGCCGTAGGCTCAAAATGTTGTGTCTAATGATGTTGGTCCAAAAGGGGCTTCTGGTCTGTCTGCCCCCCCCCGCCCCTTCCGTGACCCTCCCCACCCCGGGAGTAGCATTGTGCCCACCTCGTCGTCAGTATCGTATCATCAGGACGCACCTGGACGCCCCTGCACCCCAGCCCCATTAATCATCGAAGTCAGCCATCCGGGAGTCACCTGTGGCTCCTTGCTCTGTCCTGTCCCTTCACAGCCGCCCCCTCGCCAAGTTGCTGGCACCACCTCTGCAGCACACTGAACCCACACTCGGCTCCCCTGTGCCCGCCTGGGGGATTGCCGGCCCCCTCACCCCTCTCCCCCTACCCGAGGTCCCTTCTCCATCCACAGCCAGAGGGATCTTCTGGAGACTCACGTCTGCCATCCGCTGCTTTTCACCTTCCTTGGAGCGAACTCCAGACTCCTAAGGAGCCGCACAAGGCACGGTGTGGGCCGCCTCCTGCCCCTCTCTCCAGCCTGGCTCGTGCCTCCGCCCCTCACTCTGCCTCTGTTTTGGGACTTCAAGCCCCACGCTGGCCCCGCTTCCTCTCTGGCTTAATTGTGGGGTTAATCCCCACGGAGACGTCAGCTTCAAGAAGAGCATCGGTTCCTCGGCCCAGGCTCCTTCCTCCCCAGGCAAGCCCGGCTCTGCGCTCCCTGACCTCAGGGCGCCGACCTAGGGCTCAGTCCTTAACCCTGTCTTCTCAAGGTCACGAACTCCACGAAGCCAAGGACCAATCACATTTTGTTCATGGTGACATTCCTGGAAAATCTCGTGTTTTGGCACAAAACAGATGTTAACCTGCACATTGTATGAGAATAAAACCAACTCTGGAGATGTGTGTGGGTGGGACTGGGGTCCTTGTAAGCCTCTCCCCTGCTTCCTCAGGACAGTGGACACTTCCTACACTTCCTGTACTTCTCTGCCAGGCCCAGCGTCACCTCCCCCATGATGCCCCCCCTGACTGCCCCAGGCAGAGGAAGATCTTCCTTTTGCCTTCATCCTTAGTGTTTGTTGAAGGGACAGATTTTACTGACTTTGGCTCTTCCTAGTTCTTTGAGGCCACTGTGCTGGGGTATCATGGCAGCCGGAGTCAAGAAATAGCTTTGGGTTTTCTGATCAAAGACCAGAAGGGTGGCCCCAGAGAGGACTTTAGCCTGATCTGAAGCCCCAGGCAGGGACAGCAGAGGTTTTAAGTATGGTTACACTCTGCAAAGGTGAGAAGCAAACCCAGTCATCCTTCAGATCCTAAGCCCAGCCTAAGGACCTTTGTGTACGCTGTGCATGTGTGTGTTTAAAACAACTTTATTGAAATAATGTATATGCCATAAAGCTCACCTGTTCAAAGTATAACATTCAATGTTTTTAAATTTATTTATAGTTGCGAAGTCCCCACCATTGTCTAATTTTAGAACACTCGGAACATTTCTGTCACCCCAAAGGAAGCCCCGAACTCATTAGCAGGGCTTGTACGTTCCCCCAAATTCTGGCCCGAGGCACGTACTCCTCGGCTCGTCTCTGGAGGCGTGTCACGTGGAGGAAATCATGCAACACGTACTCCCTTGTGCCTGGCTTCTACCACTTGGAATAACACTTCAGGGTCCATTCATACTAGAGCCGGGGCCCCTATTCTCATCATTCTGTGGCTGAATCATGTTCTGGGGCTGGACAAGTCACGTGGTGTTATTCACGTATCAGAGGATGGACATTGGGCTTGTTGAGGTGCTCTATGGTCTAGCTGGTGCCTGTAGGGTTTTTAGCCAGGCACTTACAGGGGTCTGGTTGAGGTGGGACTGTTGGTAACGTTCACTGAGACCCCTTGAGGGTCCTGGAGGCTGGGACACCTCCTGTGGACAGCTGCCTTCTGCCGCCCGTGGGCCAGATCCTCCCAGGCTTCCGGCCCCTCCTGCTCTGGGGCAGAATGACTTGGAAGGTCAAGTCTCTCCTGAAGGCTCCTACCCCGCAGACTAGTTGCTGCTGACCGGTGTAGCAGTGGTCACTTTTTTTTTTTTTTTTTTTTAAATTTAAAGCTATTTTTAACATGGAACATTTCAAAGCCAGAGAAAACTACGACGACAAGCTGTATGTCTACTCAGCTCTGACAAATCACAATATTTTGCTAAAGCATATTTTTTAAGAAACTAAATCTTGGTTGTCACTCTTGTCTTCTGTCTCTCCGCTCCTGGAGCGAATGCCAAGTCTTCTTTCATGTGCTTTTATTTTTTTTAATTATTTTTTTTGTTATTAAAGATTTTATTTATTTATTAGAGAGTGAGCGCAAGCAGGGGAAAAGGCAGAGGGAGAGGGAGAAGCAGGCGCTCTGCTGAGCAGGGAGCCTGATGCGGGACTTGAACCCAGGACCCTGGGATCGTGACCTGAGCTGAAGGCAGACACTTAACCGACTGAGCCACCCAGGTGTCCCATCATGGGCTTTTGAGTCCTGCCCCTACAGTTTGGGGGTGGTGGTGAATGGCACTGCAGCGAGACCAACTAAAGAGACTAGACATTATTTTAGCTGGTGCCCGGACAGGCATTTAGGAACGTTGGCTCTCATAAAAAAATTCTTTCTGTGCTTTGTCCTTCTGGCCACATTGAGAACATGTCTGTTCGGGGCCCGAGTGTCTGAACGCCTCTCTACCCTTGCTCGGCTTCCTTTCCAGCGAAGCTGGAGCCCACAGGGGATCTGGCCGGCAGGACCCAGTCAGCACCGTAGTCCTTCCCGTAGGTGACAGGGAGGCCCTTCTCTGTTGCTGGGACAATGGTTTCCTTTAAAGTGCATGTAAGTACTAAGAATTGATTTAAAAAAAGATCTCTTTTTTTTTTTTTTTTTGAAGATTTTATTTATTTATTTGAGAGAGAGAGAGAGAGAGAACACAAGCACGTGAAGAGGCAGAGCCAGAGAGAGAAGGGGAGAAGCAGCTTCCCCACTGAGCAGGGGGCCTGAAGCAGGGCTTGATCCCAGGACCCGGAGATCATGACCTGAGCCAAAGGCAGAGGCTTAACCATCTGAGCCACCCAGGCACCCCTGATTTAAAGGAAAATCTTAAGCAGTGTGGGTTCCGAGTAGGGAAATCGGAACAGTGGGAGGTGGTGGGCGTTGGGCAGACAGCTGAAGGCGCCCCCCCCCCCCCCCGGTGCCTTTTTCTCTGGGACGCGCCCCTGGGCTGCCACCCCCACCCCCACCGGCCAGTCCATCTCTGTGCCTGCTGCTGGCTTTCTCATCTCCGTGGGGGAGGTGTTGAGGATGGGCTGGGTAGGGGGCTCGAAAGCCCGCCTGTGGGGCCAAGACTCAGCTTGGCTTTCGGGGGGCTGCCTGAAGAGCTCCCAGGCTGGGGGCTGGAGAGACCCCAGGCCGGAGGCCCGGACAGGCCTCTCACGGCTCTGACGTGACCTCACGTCTGAGGTGGGGGCTCTTCCTCAGGCACCGGGAGGAAGAAACGACATCCCAAGTGCAGTGCTCAGCCCGGAGCTGGACTCACCACCGTCGGGCACATCTCTATGTGCATAAAAAGAATCCAGGAAAGTGTCCTCCAGGTTTCCTCTTCTCCATGGTGTTGTCAACTGTAACTGTTTTGGGGGACACCCGGTGGTTGTTTGGTGACCATTCTGAGCTCTGCCCTCGCCTCTCGTCCTGGAAGACCCATTGTGGGGGCTGTTTCTGTGTTTGTTCACTGTTGGATCTGTGGTGCCTGATGGGGCACGCAGTGCGCTAGACTCCTGGGGGTTATTGGAATGAATGAACCGATGGATGAGGGGTGACTGGAGGTGACTGCAGCCGACGGCCCAACGCCGTGCGTGGGCGAGCATCCGCAGCACTTCCCCCCTTCTTGGTTCTGTCCTTGGCCCTCCATTGGGGGTCATCCAACAGTGCCACGTGCTCCCCCTACACACCCCTACACACCCCTACACCCAGCTTTAGGGGCTGCCCACATCTGGAAGAAGAGCCCCCAGAAGGTCCCAGTCCCTGCGCTGCTCTCGCCAGCTGTGGGACCCCTGGCCAGCTCCTCCTCTGATCTCAGTTTCCCCCTCTGAGCGGGCCTTCCCCCTGCAGTTGTGTGAGGGGCTGAGAGGGCATCAGCGCGTGGGAGCGTCTGTACTCCGGCCCCGCACACGGCAAGTCTTAGGGGGGAGCAGCCTCCCCCAGGGCCCCTGGGGCCCAGCCATCTGGGCATCTGGTGAAATGCTCCCTCCTCTGGGCACCTTCCGAGGCCTGGCTCCGTGCCACGCTCCAACCTTCCCTGCGCCTTTACTGGGATTTCCTCTTTTCATTACCCTTCCCGTCCCCCAGGTCTTAGCTGGAGACTCTGGAGCTCCGTGTGCCCCCCGCCCCCCACGCCACTATCTGGAATGGTGAGACTTGCTCATTAGCACTTTGGAGGTACCTCTGTAAGTGGCAGCCCTGGGGGTGTCACCTTCACTGCCTGGCCCACCACTTCCATCTAGGTGTCTGGGGAAGCCTCCCTGGAAGGCACGAGGGGCCCATCCTGCCCGTCTCCCCCCAGGCAGGGTGCTGAGGGCTTGGAGGAAGGGGGGGGCAGTGGAGAAGGGATTAAGGTTGCAGGGATAAAGCCCTGGGGGGCGCCCCCCCCCCCCCCCCCCCGCCCAGGGTGGAGTCTGGGCAGCAGGACCCACTCGCCTCCATATCCCCGAGAGAGGGAGGGCCGGGAGACCAGCTAGCTGCCTGAAGCCTCTGGGGAGATTAGGCCCTGCCTCCAAGGGAGGCACCCTCAGGGTCTCCTCCCCTCCCCCTGGGGAGGGGAGAAGGTGGGACCGGGAGCTTTCTTGTTTCTAGAGCTCTGCTGGGCAGGGGGTAGGCAGTTCATAACTCAGGATGCCCCCCCACACACACACCTCCCTTGGGCAGGCGGCAGGCAGCCCAGGTATTGGAGACCCCTCCCCATCACCACGCTGGCTCTCACTCCCTCTCTCGTGACGTCATGCTCCTCTCGCGCGGCATGATGGGAGAATCCTAATGTTTTCCAACAGATGCTCCAAGAACAGCTTTCAGATTAAAGCAATTGCAAGAGCAAAGATTTTCCTTCTTCCCTTTTTTTTCCGGGGGGGTGGGGGGTGGGGTGGGGGGAGGGAGCGCCCCCAGAAATTCCTGGACATCACCCCCTGCCCCAAGCACGCAATAAACACTGACAAGAAAAGTTTTTATTTCCTGGTTCAACTTTTTTTTTTTTTTTCCTGGAATATAAACTGAAGAATGGGAATAAACACGAATAAATAGCAGAGCGAGGCCGCGCGCCGGGATGCGCGGGGCTGCAGCCGCGAGGCCATTGTCTCACCGCCCTGAAGCCAGCCTGGCGCTGTCCCCCGGCTCCTTCCCTCTCCCGGTCCTTTTTGATTTTCCTTTTTAAAAAAACGCCCCCTCCAGCCCCCTCGCCTGTGACCTTGGCCGCCTCGGATGCTCTGATTCCAGCAACTTGCCCCCGCTCTGGCCAGGCCCATGGCCGCGTCCGAGGACGGGAGCGGCTGCCTCGTGTCGCGGGGCCGCTCGCAGAGTGACCCCAGCGTTCTCACCGACTCCTCGGCCGCCTCCTCCGCCGACGCCGGCGAGAACCCAGGTAACGGGGCCGGGCGAGGGCGGCCGGGCAGGTGGGCAGGCCGGGGGCAGGTGGCGCTGGGCTCGTCCCCGGCGCTGCTCCGCGCCGCGCTCCGCAATCGGGGAGCCGCGCCAGGACCCGGGCGCCCGGCCTCCGCAGTTCGCGTCCCCAGGAACGCGGCCGGGGCGCCGCGGAGCCCTTTGTCCGGGAAAGAACCGAGTTCGCGGGCAGAGCGGGGGCGCTCCGCATCGGCCCTCCTTGCGGGCTTGCGGGCTCCGCCGTTCCGCTGCGAGGGGCTGTCCTGCCTTGGGCGCTGACCAGCTGGGGGAAGAGAGTCAGACCTGTGGCCGCCTCCGCCCGGGCTGCCTCTGAGCTCTGCGTCCCTCCCCGGGGCCCCAGCCCCGGCGGCCCCGGCTTGGGCGTCCCCGCCCGGGCAGGGCAGCGCTCCCGGGGCCGCCGCGCACGGGGGCTCCGGCTGGACGCCCAACTCCGGCGGGGCCTGGCGCACCTGGGCGCGCCCGCCCGCCTCCCGGGACAGGTGTGCCCGGCGGAGCCGCCGGCAGGGAGATGCAGGGCGTGCGCCAGGGCCGAGCCCGTTTCATTAAATTACACGGACTTTGTCCGCTCCCCCGCCCCCGCGGCAGCGTCGATTGTTTAGGTGATAAATCCGGTTACAAAGGCGTCTATAGGGCTTGATTGATTACTTTCCAGAGAGGAAGAAAGGCCTAATAAAGCAGGAGGGGGGTGGGCTGCGCGGGGCCTGTCACCATGGAGACGCAGGAAGCAAAGTGATCATTAAAACCTTTCTCCACCAGAAGGCAATTTTCACTTCACAGAGAGAAGTCTGAGCTTCTGAAATGTAGGGTTCAAAAAAAGAATCAAAGCTGGTGTTTTGGTATCAAGCCACTGGACTTGATTTCCACTCTTTGAGAGGCACAATTTTCTCAGGGATGATGTTTTGACAATAAGTTGCCCCTACCTTCCTTAGAAGATTTATTCTCTCCAGATGCACCGGCCCCAGATGGGGACCTGCTCACGGTAAATGGTGGGCATGGACATCTAGAACCCCCCCCCCCCCCCCCCGCCCCCCCCCCGGGGCTGGGGTGAACGCAGGCTTTGTGGGGAGACTCCCTCACCTCCCTGGAACACACAGGAGCTTTACTCTCTAACTACAAAGAGGGACCTATTAAAGGCAGCTCTGTGGGCACCAGGGCCCAATTTGAAATTTTAAACAATAAACCCATGCAAGGCTTGTAAGATTTCTTTGTTAGGACTAGTGACACTGTGTCATTTGGTCAAACTAAGGTACCAGCCGAGGAAATCCCTGGCTTTTGCACATCTGGGAGGGCAAGTTAATTTCCTGGGAGTTTCAAGGGAGCCGGCCATAAGGTGACCCTTAAGGGTTTAATTAATCCTTTTATTAGAATCGGGGATTAAGCCTTCAGCACTCCATGATGGATTGGTTTTCTCTGTGTTGGAGATGCACATCCATGATTGTTCCAATTATGGAAGTTGAGTGGTTCGTCACGAGAGAATCCTTCCGAGCTCCTTTTGTCTCCCTGGCAGTAAAAGGAAGCAAACTTGAAACGGAAATTATGGAGGATTTAGCTTTTTGGCTGTCTGTGAGTTGATGCCTCCGTGGGTGGGAACAGAGGGCTCGGCAGGTGGCTGGTGCCAGTCCACCAGGGAGAGCTGGAAGGGCTTGGGTGATAACATGATGCCCTAGGAGGGCACACGCCCGAGTTAGTCTCCGGCTCAGAGGGTCAAAATGGGACCCTGGGAGCAGCTGTCTGAGGTGAAAAGTCTAGAGCGTGTAAAATTCTGCGAGTGGTAGAGCCTTGCTACAGATATCAATTAAGTATTTATGGATTGTGTTAAGCAGAGGAGTTCTGGCAGAAAGAGGGTCAGAATCCTCAAGTTGGAAGCAGCCCGGGAGCTTGAAGCAGGAAGGGTGGACTAGGGGAGCATCTTCTATAACTGCCTTGCCTGGTTGGCTTGGCAGGCTTGCATACCTCTTTTGACGGGAGGCTCACTTCTTTATGAGGTGGTGCCTGTTTTTTGGGGGCAGACCTGTTTAAAAATTCTTCAGATGGTTCATTGGAGGCTGCAGCCCGTCCGTCCTGGTGGGATCGTCTCCCGGTGTGTGTTACTGGGGGTTGCAGGAAGCCTGTTATTTCAGGACAGTTATCATATGGATCTGCGTCTTTTTTTTCACTAGGGCTGCAAAGTCGCAGCCCTCATCTTGCCCTCCCTTCAGGACCTCGTCGTTTGTCCTCCTGCTGCTCTACACATCTACTCCTGGGAGGTGAAGCTGGTGTGGCAGCTGTGGAATAACCCAGTACAAAGTCAAGGAGAAGAGTTGCCTTCTTTCCTCTGAATTCTAGATTTTTATAAAACAGCCCAAGGTTGCATTTACCCTTGACCCCAAGGCTTTTTTTTTTTTTTTTTTTTTTCAGTAGTCTCCATGCCCAGCAGGGAGCTCACTGTGGGGCTTGAACTCAGGACCCGGAGATCAAGACCTGAGCTGAGATCGAGAGTTAGACGCTTAACCTCCTGAGCCACTCAGGTGCCCCTCCCCCCCCCAATACATTTTTCATGCATCAGGATTCTCTTAGTGAGGACTCAGAACGTTCTCAGAAGGGTAGACTCTCCCTCTCTCTCTTCAGAGGTTACCATTATGACGAGTTTAGAGGAGATCCTCTGGAACTTTCCTATTCATTTATAGCTACATGTTCTTAGAAGAACAGCTTTGAGAAAACACTGTGTGTAGGGTTCTTCAACTTGTTCCTACTCCATACTGGGTCTTGGAGGTCTTGTCACATAGTATATTTCCGTCTCCCTCTCTTTAATACCTGCACAGCAGGCCAGAGAATATATTTTTCAGTTTATGTATTTGTGTTGTTTCCAGTTTTTACCCATCACAATCCCCCTGGCTGGGGCTCCCCGGGCAAAGCCTCCTTGGGCTCCTGTGTACATTTCCTGTAAGGTGTGTCTCATCTTGTGGGATGTCTGGATCGCAGGGGACCCACGTTTTCTTTTTATGATAGCGCACCCTGGAAAATGTACCAACTGACATTCTTTCCAGGCTCTCTGAGAGCGCCCTTTTTCTGATGGCTTGCCAACAGCTGAGATCATCAATCTCCTTTTCCCCCTGCACAAAGAGTGACAACTCGTGGCTCATTGTGTTAATTTGTGGCTCCTTGATTGCTGGTGAGCTTGAGCAGCCTTATTCGTGCATTAAATCTCTCCATGGCCACGTCTGTGGCCAGGGCCTGCGTGGTAGGGATGGAGGGTGCTCCCCGAGGGCCTTTCCTTCCGCTCGCTCCGCATCATCGCTGCGATAATGATTCTGGTCTTTGCCAGGCTCCTTTCTGTAAGTCTCTGCTCTCTACCCACAGGCATGGGCAGGCCTTCTCCCCAAACTGAGCTTTCAGCAAGGGAATGCAGCATGCCTCCCAGGAGTGCCTGCTCATGGGGACTTTGGCTCTGCCCTCAGACTTGCCCGTCCCTTGTCCCTCTTTCTGATGCTGTCTTCCCCCTGGACCCTGCTGCCTTTGCTTCGGGGCTCCCTGTTTACCCGGCTCCTCCCCTCTTCCCAGAATGACACTTGGGGTCCCTGCGGGTCTTTCTCTATGCCCTGCCCCTCCGGGTGCCTCCCCGGTTCCCCAGTGCAGGACCAGAGACTGGGCTCAGAGTTAGCTGGGAATGCCTTTTAAAACACTTCTGTAGGGGGGGCGCCTGGGTGGCTCGGTGGGTTAGAGCCTCTGCCTTAGGCTCAGGTCGTGGTCCCAGCGTCCTGGGATCGAGCCCCGCATCGGGCTCTCTGCTCAGCGGGGAGCCTGCTTCCTCCTCTCTCTCTCTCTCTCTCTGCCTGCCTCTCTGTCTACTTGTGATCTCTCTCTGTCAGATAAATAAATAAATCTTAAAAAAAAACCCAAAAAAACAAACCACTTCTGTGGACCCTGGTCATCTCCCTTTGTAAAGGCTCTGTTCTGGAGGACCAGCCAGGTGGGGGACCTCTGTGGGTGGGCTTCCTCAGGCTTGGCCCTGTGGACATCTGTGCCGGGTCGCTTTCTGCAGTAGGGCTCTCCTCCGCGCTGTATGGAAATGGTTAGCGGCATTCCCGGCCTCTCCACTAGACGACGGTGGCTCCTCCGCCCCTCATTATGACGCCCAAAAATGTCTACAGGCATCACCAGGTGTCCCGTGGGGGTAAAACGGCTCAGGTGAGCTCACGTGGGGAACCCGTGAGTTTACAACTCAGCCACGGCCTCAGTGTCTCTGCTGACAGCTTCCGTGTGGGGGGGAGCCCTGCCCTGCCCTTCCTGAGTCCTGAGCCCCACACCTCTGCTGTCCCCTCTGCTGTCACCTCTGCTGCCCCCCTCTCGTCCCTCAGATCTCGGGCTGACGTCACCTCCTCAGAATGCCCTCCTCGTCCGCCAGGTTAGATCAGACACCCTGCCCCAACCAGCCCCGAACTGCCCTTGAGTTCCAAGTCACTCAGTGTGCTCATCCTGCCAGGTATGTCGGGGTCTGTCATCCGTGGGGTGAGTCCCCTCTCGGCCCAGAGCCCAGCACAGACCTCACATGCAGGAGGCGCCCGCGAGCATTTGCCCAATGAAAGGCGGACGGGTCCCAGACACCAGGGCCTTCGCTGACGAGGCTTGGGGCTGGCCAGCTGCACCGGCCCCCGTGGAAAAGCAGCTCTGGCACAGCCAAAGGGTGGCTGAGGGGCCAGCAGCTGCACGCTTCTGCAGGGTCAGAGCCACATCTGGAGAGGGAGAAGCCTGTGAGAGCGTCCTGTGCCCCCCTGAGCTGCGGACTGATACCCAGACGCACCCACCTTCCTCTCGGGGGGGCACTCCCATTGCTTTCCTTTTCCCTGCCCGTGGCCGCTGGGAGCCCCCACCACACCTTCTGGCTGGACCCTCAGGACCGAGTCCCAGGTCTTCTTGTCCCCTGGCCTGGTCCCACAAGGCAGGGCAGGGAGCTTTCCAAAACATAAGCCCCCTCTGGTGTCTCCTTTGCCGCAGCGCCACGGCCCGGGGGTGGTGAGGGAGATGCATCCCGTTTACTTCTCTTGGGCTTCTTCCCGGCTCCTGGCTCCGATGCTCAAGTCCCGAGTCCAGGGGTTGTCCCTGTGGCCCCTGGCAGAGGGTCTGCGTGGTTCAATCAGCAGCAGAGCCGCGCGGTAATTACCTTGTCAGCTTCTCTGAGCTTATTAAAAAGAAAAGCTGGACGCTTTAAAAAGATAGGGAGTTTAAAAACTTAAGAGTTTTTTTTTTTTTTTCCCCTGACAGTAAAAGCACCGCACAGAAATAGATGGGATGCTTTTGAGATTTCTGTGCCCTGCCCCCTTCTCACCCAAATGCCACCCAGAAGGCCCTCGCAGGGAGGGCTTTGTCAGCACGAGAAGGTCAAACACCAGGTTCAGGGTCCCGGCTTTTCCCCTCGCCACCCTGTGCCCCTCTTGATCTGTTGCCAGTTGCCTTCTCTCTTTCACTCTTGGAAATGATCTCACTGATTTATTCGACAACCTAATTTATTATGTCTCTCCCTCTAGACGACACTGTCTAGCGCCATAGCTGGTGACTTGTAGCCATTTGAATCTGAGTAAATAAATTAAAATGAATACTTCCTTTCCCCCATTGCACTGACCACACTTTAAGGACTCGATAGCCACCGGTGGCTGGTGGCTGCCATCGTAGATAGTGCGGATCTAGAACATTCCATCCCTGTAGTGTTGGGCAGCACTGCTCTAGACTGTAAACCCCCTGAGAGCTGGGCCTTGTCCATTGTCCTCCTGGTTATGCTACACGTGGCTGTTTCCCAGTGAATGTTTGTTGGTTGACTGAGGTCACCAGAGTGGGATCGTCCTGGCCCAGAGCTCTCCTGCTAGAGAGACCCTCAGCCTCCTTCAGTCTGATCTTCTCATGTTGTGAAGAGGAGGGTGTCCAAGCAGAGACTATCTCATATCCACATAACATTAATTTGTTTCACCCCAGTGAGTTTCCCCAGAGGAACTAAAATACCCTGTATTTGGTTCTTGCTGGTCGGCTCTCTTTGACTAAGAAAACAATGACCTCCAAACACGTTGTCTGCAGCGGGATGGGTGGTCCAAGTCTGGCTCTGCCACATACAGGCTAGGTGACTTTGGGCAGGGCACCTCACTTCTCCAAATGTCCATTTCCGTTATGTCACAGAGTGGTAATTTCTGTCCCTAACTCCTGGCGGGTGAGGTTTCCTGAGCTATTGTCCATAACCAGGAGTAAATTTTGAGACACTGGTCATTGGTTTCACGGCTTCAAGAAGGCAGGCGTCCCCTCAGAGTCCTCTGATCACCTCGAGATTGTCCCATCTTCTGTGAATGAAGTCAGGAGGCAGCGGACCCGGGGACCAGGTTGGGGAGGTGTGGGAGGGACAGCTCCTGGGCCCTTGGCAGCCCCTGCTCTAACTGGGTCTGTGTCAAGGCCAAGCTCTCAGGCTCTCCCCCACGCATGAATGTGGGTGAGCCCGTGCTGACCCCGCGGGACTCGTTAGGACGCGGGGCCCCGCAGGGTGTCAGGGTCCGTTCTCAGGAAACGGTGATGAGGAGGAGGCTGTGGTTCTGATTGGGGTGCAGGTCTCCCTGTGTCCCTGCGGCAGCCTGCTGTGTGGACGGGCTGGGTCAAACCATCTCCCCCTCCCCAGCCGTTGGCTCCAGCCCGCACCTGCCCTTTCCCGTAGTCACCGTCCTTCTGGGGCCGTGCCTGACCCCACGGCTGCCTCCCTGTCCAGCTCCAGCTCCCCCTTCCCAGATGCCACTCCCCAGCTGCCTACCAGCCCCTTCCCCAGACCGCAGTCCCCACAGAGTCCCCTCACCTCCTCCAAGTCACCGACTCGGGTGCTATAATTCTGGGGCAGCATTTTGGTGGCCTTGAAATAAGATCTGAATGTGTATTTGGGGGGAGGGGTTTCACCTTTGTGAGTTTGCCTGGCGGGCCCTTTTGGGGAAGGACACCTTCTAGAAGGACATGGCTGAGTCACTGTGACACTTAGGGCCGTGGAACAGTCACACCAGCCGCCGCTGCAGCGACGGGTGGAATGTTCCAGACCCCCTGCCGGCTCCTCAACCACGCTGTCATTGACGGGGTGGACAGAGACTGTCAGAGAGAGAGAGACATAGGGGGAAAGTGTGAATATGACCAGTGGATATCAGAGGGTTTTTGACTTACTGTTTTGCATTTTGCGAGGTGGGAGCGATTCCCTGCCCTATGGTCGTTCCACACGGGGCCTGAGCTGCAGGGCCGGTGGGAGCTGCGTCCTGGCCAGCAGGCGAGTTGGGGAGTGGACAGCTGGCGTGGCGCCTGTTAGGGCCATGTGGGAGCACAGGCCCAGGGCTGCCAGATCCCCTATTTATATCCGGAGGCTGGACATCCAGATTTTTAATGTGAAATGTGATTGTTTGAGCTTGTCAAGTGTATTGGTTAGGGATTGGTTTGGCTTCGTGAAAATAGGAAAACTAAACCGCGCTGGCTGAAATGAGGTTGGGGTTTTCTCGGCTGCTAACCCGTTGCAGCATCAGAGGCTCTGTGACTTCCTTGCAAGCTTCTGGTTGCAGATGGTCGCTGCAACTCTAACAGCAGATACACGGTCAGGGCAGGATGAAGGGGATGGTGACAGGTTGAGGGCTATCCACCTGTGGAGTCATGACCCTGCTTTCCTGGGAGCCCTACCCAGGGACATCCACTGATGCTTTCTTGGCAGGTGCTGTGGGGCTGGGAAATGTGGGGTTTTGTTTGGCTGATTCACGGTTGTTTAGGATTGGTGCATGGCTTCCTCTCACCAGAGCTGGTGAAAAAGGAGAGGGTCCAAGTGTTTGGAGGTAATCGCCCGCTGTCGCCTGCCAGGCCAGCCTGAAACCGGACAAAACCCCAACCCAAACCAAGCATCGGGGCTGCACGAGGCCCGCAGGCTGCCCTTCGAGGAAAACGGAGAAGGAATCTCAGGAAGACTGAAGCAGTTATTTTGTTCCATGGCATTTCTTTACCAAGAAATTAAAGGTTGGACTAGAATGTGTGATCTAAGCCTGAACATTATGCCCATCCAAATTTTATTTGAGAATATTTATCCCGGGTACAAGACTGACAAGGTCACTGGCCTTCACGGGGCGGACAGTCTGGTAAATCATTGATAGCTGGAGTGAAAACACGCACGTTCCGACTCTGCCTTCCATGGGGGCATCTTGCTTCCTTCTGTTTCATCTTCCTCTGAAGCCTTGAGGAGGCCAAGGGTCCTGCCCATGGGTAGCTTAGAGGAAGAAGTGGCTGGGGGAGGAGCTTGAATCCAGGGAGCTTGATGCCCCGCCCACCCACCTGCCCACACCACTGCTTGCCCCGCCCACTGCTTGCCCCGCCCCGTCCCTGCCCTACTAACCGCGCATCCCAACCACTCTCTGCCCCGCCCACTCTGCCCCGCCCACTCTGCCTGCCCCGCCCATTCTCTGCGTCCCCTTCATCCCTCTTACCTGCAGGGCCTCATCAGCCTCTTGGATGGAGCAGGTGCTTGTGCTCTGTCCCTCCCCCGGCTCTGGCAGTCCGTCTGGCCGACGTAGGTGTATCCGTGGTCGCATCAGCACAGGCGCAGACATCCTGGTCCATTTCCCAGTTCGTTGGACCAGAATGGCCGCCAGGATGAGATCTATGTATTGAATCAGGCTAGGGGATGGCAGAGAGTCCGCCGTCGGCAGAGTCGTTGAAGGTTCCCCCTTGAATGGGCTGGGGCGGTGTCCCTGTCTGTTCGGGCAGGTCACTGGACGGCTGACTTGGCAGCGTACCTTATCCGACAGGCAGGGCCGGAGGCGGCTGGCACTGATCCGGGGCCAGTCACAGAACGAATCTGCCACGACCCAAGCGGAGGACTGTGGCCCCGTGGCCTAATAAATACGTGTATTCCACGTTGTCCTGCAGCTGTCCTAAATGTAGCACTTGCTGACATTGCCGTCGGTCTCAGTCCTCCTGATGGGCTGCGTTACTGCTTTACGAGTTTGGTCCCACTCCTTCCCGGAAGTTTGTATCCGTGTGCAGAGAGATTTTTGCCTGGTTGTAATCACCAGCTCAGGGGATTTGAATCAAGGCGGAGAGATGTGCCAGAAACGATCTTTTTGCTTCCCTTTGGCAGGAAAACATCGTCTCGGGCAATGTTAATTCGGGGATGACTGTGTTTCTGCAGTCACATGAGTCAGGCTGTTGCTGACCTTGGCACATTTGTCAGCCGGGTCCTTTGTGCAAAGCTCCTGAGCCCTCCCGAGCCTCAGAACCCTGCTGCGGTGCTGGGGTCGCCAGGCCCCGCCCCCCGCTTTTAATTTTCTTTTTAGAGTCCAGATGTGCTGGGGGACACGGGTTCCATGGAGATGGTCGTAGAGGATCTTCCTTGAAACCAAATCTGTTTACGTCCGGGGGAAGATGCATTAAAACGTGAATAAAGTAACCCCGTCATGCGTTGAGACAGAAGACACAGAGGCAGCAAAGGTCAGGGAGGTCACAACCGGGGTGTCAGTTTCAGGGACTTGGGGAGATGCTGTATGTTATCATCCTGGGCTTGTGACTCTTTGGTTCTTATTTATCTGCACGGCCACGTGCTTGGTGTGGGGGCTGTGTCGCCCGTTCTGAGAGCTCACAGTCTGGCGAGCTGCACTGACGATACCACGTTCACAAATACAATGACAGAATCCCTGTGTCCTAAGCACCAGACCTCTCAGATTGGTCCCCTTCTGGGCTGGGTCTCGTTCCTTCTCTGCCAGTGATCAGTGGTCCGCAAGCAGGTGGCAGGTCAAGGACCCAGGCTGGGCTCCGTGAGTGCCTCTTTTCCACGTGGGCCTCACCCTCCACGGACCCAGCCACCTTGCCTCGTGGCAGTGGTGGAAATGCAGGTCATAGTAGATACAGGAGGGGTGGAGAACTGGGGCCACGGTGCAGCCCACACAGCAGGCTGTTCTCAGCTCCAGGACAGTCCTGCTCCGCGTGGATGCTAGTTCTTCTTGAGTACATGGTAACGACACCCCATATCCCCTTCTTCCTACACGCAGCTGTGCCCTCAGCTGTGCTCTCAGAGGCGAGGGCTCGGTGGGATTCATGTTCGGTGTCTCCTGCTCCTCTCACGTGGCGGAGCCACCACTGGGAGGCCGACAGGCGAGGTTGGAGGGGGCCTGGCAGGTACGTGGACTCTTTGGTGTCAGACTGCCTGGGTTAGCATGACTTTGACAGAGCCCCTGAACATCTCTGAGCCTGTGTCCCCATTGGTAGCAGGACGGTTCCTCGTCGCACTGCCTACCATGGAGGATGGTGGTGAGGACCAGGGTGGGGTGGTTTCTGTAGAGCATTAAGCACAGTGCCTGTCACTACGGAGAAGCTGAGCATTTGGCCAGTGACGGTGGGGGCAGTGTGGAGGCTCTGACACCCATGTCTCCCATGGGTGCCCTCGCGATGCTGCCAGAAGTGTCCCTCCTGGGGGAGTGTCCCTCCACTGCGGGTGGTAACCAGGCATCCCTTCTCACATTCCCACCCTTGCCTGGTTGGCCCTGGGGCTGGTGCACGGGGTCGCTGCTATGGGAGGGACACTCCTCTGGAGGCGCTGTGCCCATCTCCCTAATTGGGGAGCTGAACTGGGAAAGCCAGGAGGTAACAGGCCCAGGTCAAAGGACAAGGTTGAAGGCTGAGTCACAGCCCCAGCTGGGATGTTCTGCTGCGAGTGTGCGGGACTGGTGCTTGAGGTCAGCCTTGCGCTCAGGAGCGGGTGCGTGGACAGCAGGGCCCTCCTGCTCCTCTCATGTGATTCCCTCCCCCCCGCCCCCGCCAGCTACCCTCATGGGTAGCTGCTTCTTCATTAATGTGAAGCAACAGAAGATTTAGGGACAAGGCATTAGTTTGTCTCACTGTTCTAGTGGGAGAGTGAGTAGCAGGGATGTTTAATAACAGGAACATGGAACGGACTACGAACCCTCCTCATGCTTCTGTTGGTCTGGGCAGCCCCTCGAGGAGGGCAGGGGGCAGAGGCTGTCTCTCTGTTGAGTCCCCTGCGGGACTCTGGTAGAGCTGGCCTTTCCTTAACGCTGCCACTGCGAACATTGGTGACATCTTAACGTGACACCTTTCCTCTAGTAGTTTCCCAACTCTGCCCCGCTTTCTGGGAACTATATTGGTACCTTCTTTCCGTAAGGATTTGTGCTGTTGGCGGCTGTTCTCAGCTCCAGGACAGTCCTGCTCCGCGTGGATGCTAGCTCTTCTCGAGTACATGGTAACGACACCCCATATCCCCTTCTTCCTACACGCAGGGGACTGTCGGGAAAAGTAAAATCAGGGGGGAAAAGTCCCCCAGCAAGGGGCAGTGACAGCAGGGCACGGGGCTTCAGGGCAGGTGGTCTTGCCCTTTGGGGAGTTGCTGGAGCTGTGAGAAGGGCAGCACTTGGAGCACGACTCTTGGTGATACTGATACGCATTGCTAAAAAGCAGCCGACAAATGTGTTAATAATTAGTCTCTGTGTGGTTTTTTAAATGAACTAATGACAGTTTATTCCCGGAGGACATTAGCCCGGAGCAGCTGTGCCCTCAGGGAAATACCAACTCCGATCACGCGTCTTGTTTCTCTGGTTCCTTTTTCTGACCCTGGGCCGAGTGGATGTCGCATCTCGCTCGGTGGACGCTTGGGCCAGGAGACCCAGGTCACCCCTCGAATGGCACCTAGGAGCCCAGTTACCAAACATCTCAGGGGGTGTGACATTGCTCGTTGCAGAGAGGGTGTTAGATGACTTCTCACCCCACTGCGAGAGCCTGGATTGGGAAAAGAAGAGACACACAACATACGGGTGACGACCCCAGGGGGCTTCTTGCAAGTGTGGGCTCCCCTCCACTTCCTGCTTCCCCGCCCCCGCCCTCGCTCCTGACCAGCACACTGAGTGCCTGCCTCAGGCCAGGTGTGACGGTAGGCATGGGGACAGCATGGACAGCAGAGGCATTGCCCCACTGCCCTGGGGTAGTCTCATGGGGGGGGTGGGCCAGGGCTGGGCTCTCCCACAGGCAAACGCGAGTCCCATCAGAGGGAGGCTGCCCTGGTGCGGGGGAGGGGCCTGCAGGCTGGGGGCGCTCAGAGAAGGTGTCCCTCGAGTCGGGAGCCGAAATGTGGGTTGGAGTGAACCAGCCTGAGTGGGAAGGACAGGGTTTTCTGGCGGGAGAAGATGGTCCGTGCAGAGGTGGGAAGGAGTTTGAGGGGTGCTCCGGGGACCAGAGTCGTGTGGTGGCCGGAGGGTGGGAGGAGGGGCGTGTGGCCGGATGGTGCCCCGGAGCGGCCGGGAGCCTTCTCCAGGGACTCTTGGGCAGAGCGGGGTGGGGGGCTTGTGTGCACCTGCAGAGGCAGCAGGAAGCCTGGAGGGAGGGGCTCCATGTCTGCACGTTGTGTGCACGTTGTGTGCGCGTGTGCGCGCCCGCGTGCGTGGAGAGGGGGACTGGGAGGCTGTTCTTGGGACTGGGAGGCTGTTCTGTGAAGAGCTCCGGGTTCCCAGCCTGTGTTTTCCTTGGGCTCGCAGACCCCTGTGCGGCTCTTTGTACAGAATGTGCACAGACGCGACTCCCTGCGGTTTCTCGTGAGTGGGGTTCTGCTGTCCTCTCACGCCGGGAAGCCTGGAATCGGGCCTCACTCCACAGACTGGTGGGGCCACGGCTGTGTGGCCCCTGTCACCCTTGGGAAGCTTGGGGACCATCCCAGCATCGGGGCTGGAAGTGCTGGAAGTGTGGTCGGGCACCTGTTCTCTCTCTCTTTCTCCCTCTTGCCTGCAGTGAGGGGCCTGTGAGCCCATGTTCACCGGCCATCTCCCTGCCGTGGGCAGTTCAGAAACCCTCTGTGTGTTTCTCTCGTGGTGCCCAGGCCCAGGACGCTGAGCGTGGGCCCCCGTACCCTGAGGTCAGGGGCTCGGGTGGGCACCTGTACTGTGTGCGACATGGGAAGGAGGTGGGCAGGCCCAGAGGACAGAGGGACGAGGGTCTCCTTCCCAGAATCACTGGGGGTTTCAGGCTTCTTTCTTCCCCGTCTCTCCATCTCTTCCTCTGTTCCCCTCCCCGTGCTCCTGGCTCCCTCCTTCCTGAAAAAAAGAGGCAGTAGTGGGAGAGGGCGCACGGTCGGAGGTTCGCCGGGAGCTGTGAAGGTCCGCTTGTCAGGCTCCTGCAGGCCGTAAGGGCTACACAGCTCCGTGTGCTGACTTTTGTCAGAAGTCGCTGCGGGGGTGGGGGCAGCCTTCGCACACGTGTGTATGTGTGCATGGGTGCCGGTGTGTGTGTGTTGAGGTTATTGTTGTAACTTCTCATCTTTTGGGGAACATTTATTTATTCGACAGAGAGCGCGCCTACGCTGGAGGGCGGGGCAGTGGGAGAGGGAGAGAGTGTCAAGCAGTCCCTGCCCGGAATGCAGATTCTGGCCGCGGGGCTCCATCCCAGGACCCTGAGATCATGACCGAGATGAAACCGAGAGCTGGGTGTTCAGTCAGCCAAGGCACCCAGGCACCTGCCTCCCCTCTGGTTTCGAGGCCTCAGAGGGAAGGGACCTGGGTCAGGCGTCAGCTCACATCTTTCCCGCAGACCGCTGGAGCCAGTGTCCGGGTGCCTAGGAGTGGGCCTTCCGGGCAGCCTCGAACCCCAGCCCCCGCCCCCCGCCCCCGGCTGGCCTCGGCAGGTGCCTGCGTCGGGCGCTGCTTACTGTTCTCCTTTCTCCTTTGTGCATGGAGAGACGAAATCTCTGCCTTCCTGGGGAGGTCGTGGGCCTCCGATGAGGCCTGGGAGCTCGGCCCAGATCAGCTGTAACTGACCTGCCGCTGACACTCGCAGGTGGGCACCGTGAGATGACGCCCTTCTCCTGTTCCCCCGGGGTGGCGAGTCTGGGATGGAGCTGCTCTGACTGTGGGGGACGGTGCCCCCTGTTTGCTGGCCTGGCCTCAGAAGCCCTCACCGTCTTGCTGTGCACGGGAAGGCCTGGTGTCTTTGTCGCTCCTCCAGCTGCAGGACAGGCAGGGGTCAGAGTGCTTCTGGGGGCTGAGCTGGGCATGGGTCTTAGCAGGGAAGCACACACATCCAGAGTCCTCTGGGCTGGGTGCTGTTACTCCGTCCCGGACGCCTGCGTCCTTCCTGAAAGCCGTGAGCCACTGTCTAGAGGAGCCTGAGCTCGACTTGCTGGGGGAGAACCCTCGAGCTAATATGCAATCCCACTGTTACATTTATTCTGGGGAGCACGTGTTCTAATTTGTGTCATCTTAGCTTCCATCAGAAAGATCTCCAGCAAACACTCAGAAGCTTGTTTTCATAGAAGGCATGAGCCTTGGAAAATAATATCCCCCCCAACCCTGGAAATATAAGCAGGAAAGGGGAAATCAATGTTTTCCCTGGGAGGTGGTAGATAATAGTTCTTATAAAAAACAAAAAGGTTTTACACTGGAGAAGTAATACATGCCCACGTCGGGAAAACTCCGGGCCAGCGGGAGACGGCGGAGTAGGCGCCGGTGAGCTGGCGTGGCCCACTCGGGCCTGGGCTGGGGTGTGTTCCGGCCAGCTGTCTGTTTCTTCCCTCCGGGCCTCAGTTTCCCCACTCACAGCCCCCACCCCCCGGGTGGTTATGGTCGGTGTTCAGCAGTGCCGCGTGTCGGGTGCCCGCCATGGGGAGACTGAGGTGGAGGGGGACTCGGGGTGTGCGGGGCAGGGCAGGGGAGGAAGGGTGGCCCCCAGACCCCCTTCAGATGGGGACGGCTGAGGAGTGCGATTTTGGGAAGGAGAGCTTGAGTTCAGGAGACGGTCTGGGACGGTTGCCAAGAAGGTATCGGGCACGTGAGCCGGCTGGAGAACAACATCACGCCAACGGGCGCATTTGAGGCTCTGTACTTCCCTCACAGAGGGGCTGTGGGACACGGGGAGGGACTTTGAATGTCCCCAGACTCTTCCCTGTCTCGGTTACAGTGGGGACCCTGACCAGTCAGCCTGCCTCTGCCCACCTACATAGAGGCACGGTGCTGGCTGCTGGGGACAGCCCAAAGGTGCCCTGTCCTCACGGAGCTAGGCCTCGTGACCTGTGCTGGCCACACAGGGGGCTTGTGTCTGGGTCTGAATTTAAGCTCTGGCAGGGGTGGGTCCTGGGGGATGCTGGGTTGGATGGTGCGGCTTCGTGTCCGCAGTCAGGTCGACCTCAGTGAGTTACGTGCCGTCTCTGTGCTCTCTTTCACCTGTAAAAAGGGGAAAGCGATGTGATTCAAGCTGTTTCCAAAGGTGGCCACGATCATTACCTCTGACCCCACCCACCCTTTTGCTGTGTCCCCCATCAGGAAGGGTGCTGTCTCCTGCCCGCCTGTGTCCCCGTCACTTGCTTTGACCAACAGATGCCTCAGAAGGGACACAGTATGACTTATGGGCATAGAAGTTAGAGCTCGTGGCCTCTGTTGTGGCCCTCTTGCCTCTTGTGGGCCATCCAGCCAGAGTAGAGCTGAGGTGACCCCGTGAGAGCTGCCGGGCCGGTGAGTGCAGCCGTCCTGGACGACCCCAGCCCCGGCCAGGCTCCCAGCTGAATACGGCAGGACCAGTGAGCCCAGCCCTCCCCACGTCGAGCACACGAGCCCGTGTTTCTGGCCCACAGCAGCTGAACAGTTACATCCTAAAATAGGCCACTGAGATGTGGGGTGCTTTGTTCCATGCCGAGAGCTGACGGACACGGACTCCGCGGTGCCGGGGCCTGTTTCTCGCCAGGAGTCACACTCTGGTCCTTTGCCCCACGCTGCTGGGCAGGTGGTGACTTTCAATACGGTTTCTCTGCTTCTGGCTGGTGCTGGGTCTGCCTTGACTTTGGAGGGTTCACCTGGTCTGTGTTGATGGAAATGAAGGTTTCTACCCCAGGAGCCAGTAGCAGGGAGATCTTAGTGCCTGTGGAGTGCTGGGCAGAGGCCAGCCCATCAGAGGACCCTGGGGCTGGGCTGGATTTTGAAGGCATTCAACTCCGGTGTTCTGAGCTGGGAGCATTCTTTGCAATCCCTTGTGGGGAGCTTAAAAATGAAATCAGCCTCAACTTTCTCCCTGGAATTTGTGACTGGCAGCCATCATTAACAACTGTTTATTGGATACCTGTCCCGGGGATACAGCAATAAAGACTATGATGTCCCTGCCTTCACAGAGCGAATCCTCTGTTGGGATAAAGGGAAATGAATTGGAAAGATGAAGATGTATGGTGTGACACCAGGGAGTTATAAGTGCCCCAAGGCCAGGCAGGAGGAGAGGCTGGCTATTATTAGGTCGTATGGTCAGAGAGAGACAAGGCAGAAGTGAAGGGATTAGTCATGTAAATGCCTTGGAGAATAGTTCTCTGGGCAAAGGAATGGCAGGTGCAAAGGTCCTGAGGTAGATGTGTGCTTGGAGTGTTGATGAACAAGGGGACCAGGAGGCTTAAGTACAGTGAGTGGTGGGGGGCTGGAGGTGTTAGAGCCCATGAGACTTGGCAGTCAGGGCTGGGATGCTGGGGAGGTGCCATGACCCTGCTGGTGGCTTGGGCTTGGTTTCCAGAACCAGCTCTTGGAAGGGGATTGATCTAGCTGCAGTGGGGCATCAGACCATATGGAGTAAGGCCGGTCATGTTGTCAGAGATCGTAGTGGCCAAGAGCACACTGTAGCTGTTCTGTTGGGTACCCACATCCCGACCCTAGGACCTGCTCTGTCTCTGTCTTCAGCTGCGGTTCCAGCTCTGCCCACACGGCAGGTAGGCAACAGGCGATGTGCCTGAGCCCTCCAGGCTGGCACTGGCGCCCAGGTGCCACAGTGGCGTGGTTGCCGGTGCTGTCACGTTGGCAGCTTGAACTTGGCCATAGTGGAAGTATTTATATCGTGGAAACTGGCAGCTGCTATGTGCCTACTCCTGTATCCCTCCCAGGTGTTGGTTAGACACTTAGCAGCTCCCAAGGCCAGGACCCTGCCTCGGGCAAGCCACAGGGGGCCCCAGCCCTTCTCTCCTGAAGTGGAAGTATGGCCAGAACATCAGGGAGCTCATGCCTGAGGACTAATCCTCAGCCGAGGGGATGGGGCCAATGTCCTGGCCTCCCTGCTTTCGGGTGGGCAGGGTAACGCCCCGCTGCCCATGGCAGAGACCTTGGGAATGCACATGTATTTCCCCGCTCCCCAAACCCTGCTGCCTGGGGCCATCTTCCAGACTGTTTCTCCAAAGCCCACCTCCGGCTCTGCTTCCAGGGAAGCCAAACCAGGATGGTTCTGGAGGCTGAGGCCGTGAGATGGGGCCGCTGTCTGGGTGTATTTCGAGGGGGGAGTCCACAGGATTTGCCGAGCCTGAGAGGGGACTCAGGGGGACCCTGAGGGTTGGGCCTGAGCCCCTGGAAGAAGGAAGTCGTTCTGGACAGCGACGAGGGTGGGGGTGGGGAGGGGGATGAGCAGGCTGGGGGTCTGGGAGTCCGGGTGCACGGGTGAGCCATGCAGGTTTGAACAGCTTCTGAACCAGAGGTTTCCCAGAGGCCTGGGTGGAAACGTTGCTGAGTTGGGAAAGGTGTAGCCACATGCCTGGGAGGAGACAGCATCGAGTGACTGGGCCCCCGGCCTCTGACAGTCAGCTCTGTCTCCTGTCTGAGAAGCACGGCGCTCCCTCCGCCCCCCTCCTCCGTTCCGTCATCAAGGTACCTGTGTCCCTCATGTATCTTTGATCTGCTGTTTACCTACCTGTCATCCCCGTCTGTATACATCATCTGTCTCCCTCGCTGCTGATTGATCTATCATCCTTCAGTGTATCAAGCCCATCTACCCAGCTACCTCGCATCTGTCTAGCTGTATCTGTCATCGGTCTAAAAATCACCTGTCTGTCTCTCAAGCTCCCATCCATCCATCCATCACTCGCTTCCTTTTAACCCTTCCTTAGCACTCCTGCCCAGACGGAGCCTCGCCCTGGCTTGAATGCCCCCAGGGACGGGCAAGTCCCTACTTCCTTGGGATTCTACTTAGAAGTTTCCGCCTCCTGGGCCCACTTGAGCACCGTGTCATCTGGACGCTGTGCTTCTCTCCCGTTCCTCACCCGAGATTTATTTACGCTCTCCACTTGCCACGAGAGAGCCACTTGGGAGTTCAGAGCCGTGCGTCCCCTGGCGGGGCAGCCCTCGACGCGCTGGGGAAGAATGGGGCCAGTCAGTGTGGGGGGACGCCCCCGCCTCAGCTGCAGCTTCCCTCCTCTTGGCTCCCCGGGCAAAGGTGGCTTTGTGCTCCGCACGGACAAGGCCCGCCATTGAGGCAGGCCAGGGGACGCTGTGGAACAGCAAATGATGGCTAGAAACTAAAATTAGGCATTTCACAGAAAGCAAGCCCTGCGCCGGTCTCCGCGGCGAGCCCCCGCGTGCCTGCGCCTGAATGAGCTCTTTGCTCTCCGACTGCGCCGCTGAGCTCCGCTTCTCAGTCCCAGGGAGAAAGCTCGCCCTGTTCCCTCCTGGGGCTCTGGCTGACAAAATGAACAAAACCACAAAGAAATGCAAAGTGGTGAGACGATTGGTTCATTTTCTCCTGGCTGCCAGTGGGCCTCCAAACCTGCTTGCGGGGGGAGAGGGGGATGAGTGTTCTGGAAGGTTCCCTACAACTTATTTGCAGATGGGCCAAAAGGAGGCTGGCTTCGAGAGGAAGACCAGTGGCCTGTGACTCAGACAAAGGAACTGGGGCGGCCTGTGAGCAGCTTCAAAGAGGCAAGACCTTGCTTTTTAGATTTTTTTTTTTTTTTGCATTTTCTAACTTTTTAATTTAGAAATCATGTTAAACTCACGTGGAAGTTGCAAAAGGTAGTAACGGCGTAGCTCACACATTATGCTGATGGACAGCAGGAGACGACCCTTGAAGGAATATTCTAGCCAGACCAGAGGCCGGGGCTGAGGCCAGCAGGCTTGACCTGCAAATTCTTGGTGTTAGTTGTGTGAGATTTTGTTACATTGACAGATTGACCGCAAGGAGCTGAGACTTTACTTTTAGATTGAAAGCATTTGGCTCCAGTGGCCACTGTGGTCCCTCGGGGCCGCTGCTGGTCCCGGGCAGTGGGAGGCAGGCCCTACCCCCACGAGTCCCCCTTACCCACCGAGGATGCTCAGGACTCTGCCCCCTTCTGCACGAGCAGGACCTTAGCTTGTCTGTGTCCCCCTCCCCTCGTGGTTTCCTGGGGCACCTGGAACAGAGCACTACAGACTTATGGCCTAAGGAAGAGAAACAAACTCTCTTATGGTTCTGGAGGCCAGAAATTCTAGATCAGGGTGTGAGCCAGGTTGTTTCCTTCCGGTCACATCCCTGTCCTTAGCACGGGAGGTAGATCAGCTCCACCAAAGCCCATGCACTAAGACGGGGCGGGATGGGCCATTACAGGACGCAGGACGAGTAGGGATGCAGTGGCCACTGAGTGGATAGGGCGGCGAGCCCCCGAGACGGGCGCCCAGCCACTGTTCTGGGCTGTTCTCCTCACCTGTGGCAGATGCAACTTTCATGCCATGTGCTACCTCTGTCCCCATAAGCTGTCTCTGCCTTGGGTTCTGAGTGGACCCTCTACCCCAACTCCTGGAAGCCTTCTGTTCCCTCTCCCAAGGCTTCAGCATTTTGTCCCAACATCCCGCTCTGTTTCTTCCATTGGACTTCCTGCCTCTGTGACTCTTACGTGATTTTGGGGCGTTTGTTTACCATCTCCTTCTCCCTCTTCCCCACGCTGAGCGAGAGCTCCAGGGAGGAAGAGATCCTGGCTGCATTGTCCCTCCCCCCACCCTCTGCCATCAGCCGGCACCTGGCCAGGGACTCGTGTGTTCTCAGACGGCGGCATTGCCTGGGACAAGCTGCATAGCCTCCCTGGCCTGGCATGTCTTTAGCTCTTCCCGCCGATAATGGTCCTCACTGCACGGGCTCACCGCGATCACTTCATGGGACAGCCACGTAGAGCACGTAGGGCTCTGCGCTTCTGAAGACTGAGCAAAGCAGCCCCGTTATCCTAGAAATGCTTTGGCACGGCCGCGAGAGGTGGTGGGACGCGGTGGGTAGATTGTGGGGACCTCCGCCGGCTCACACCCAGCTCCGCCATTATGAGCTAATGAGTTGGTCAGCCACGGTGTGCCTCAGTTTCCTCACCTGTGAAGTGAGAGTAGCAGTGACACCAGCCTCCAGGAATCATTTGTTAGTCAAGCACTTACATCTGCGTCTGGGTTGGATCGTTTGTGGAGGTGTGAGGTGTTGACACTGCTGGTGTGTGTCGCCGTCAGACCGCAGCTCAAATGTCGCTTCTCCGGAGCGAGCTGCTCAGAAGCCAGTTGAAAACACCCGTCGGGAAATGAGCAGAGTGTTTGGGATCGGGGTTCTGCGACTCTAGGTCAGGTCCTGCTGCTTTATCATTAATCCCTAAAGATGCCACCGCCAGCCAGGTCCCCTGCTCACATAGACGCGTATCATCGTTCGGGGGACAGATGTGCTGGGCTCCCGCGTTTGCTTCCTGAGCCCCTGTCCGGCTCTGTGCTCTCTGCCAGGGAAGGTCTCACGGGCTGTGGGCTGCACGCCAGCCCCAAACACATTCTGGGGCTTCCGGCTGCCGGGATTCACCCCCAGGAGGCGGCTTCTGTCCTGTGTCAGGAAATGGACCAGAATAAACATCGTCCTTCTCTGGCGTTGGAGACCCGTTCTTGTGATTCTGTGTGAGCACTTCAAAACGTGAGAAGAAAAGAAACCAGCTCTCAATCCCATTACGGTCTTCTGAATAATCCCAGGGTGTGACAAGGAAGGAGCTTTTCGGGATTATATTCACACTCGTGACCTTTGCTCACACCCTGATCCATAGAAAGTCATTGAGAAAGCATCCGGCTGGTGATGACCTTGGGGATCGCACGTGTGGGCGTGGCTACGGACCCAGATGTTCCTGCAGCCGAAGGAAGGAGGAGATGGTCGTGTAGGCTCAAAGAGTGCCGGGCAGGGATGTGCCTGCTTATTCGCTGTGAGGCCGGCCCCTTGCCGGCCAGCCCAGCAGGGTACTGATCTCCTGGCAGTCTCCGTGAGATTTTAGGAGAGGATGAACGATCACATAAGGAGTGTGTACCTTTGTTTGATTTTTTTATTTGGATAAGATTATGTTTCCATTAAAGTAGATGTCAAAATTTCCTTTTACATTTACTTAAGAGAATGTTTTATGTCTACGAATTGCAGACCAGCTGGTTTTATTAGGGCAGAATCCTTGGGAGTCGTGGCTGAGTTAGTGAAATGTGGGAGGTGTTGCGTTGTGCAGAGTCCCGAGGCCCCTCGTCCAGCCTAAGGGCTGAGGATGGTTCAGGGGATGCGGAGGAGGGGGCCCGGGCTGCACGCCCTCCAGGAGCTTGCAGTCTGGAAGAGGGGAGGGATAGCACAGGAGACAGGGATGGGGACTTGCTACGCCTGGATAAGGAACTTGGTACCAGGGGGGTGCCGGGAAGAGGGTTATATGCCTGGTGTAGCTGGGGGGTGTGGAGGTGTTTGGCAAAGGCTTTGTGAAGGACAGGAGATGTGTCTGTGGACATTCTGGAGGTGACCGTCAGGGTGCAGGTGACCATCATGGGGTAGCCGTCATCGTTGAATGATAGGCATGATGTGGGCTTACAGAAGAGCTAGAGCAGTGTGGTGTAGCCCTGCCTCAAAGAGAAGCAATTTGAAGGGCAATATGGCCCTGGGCCAAAATTTATGGGGCAAATGCCCATGCTTGGGGGCCCTCTAGTGGCCTCATTAGCAAGAAGAGGTCCTCGCTCCGATAGTCTGGCCCCCCCGCTTCCCGGACTTCTGTGTGCACCTCCACAGATGCCATGGAGATTTTGTTACAATGTGGATTCTGACTCATCAGGTCTGGGGTAGGGCCCGGGACTCTGCATTCCCAGCAAGCATCCAGCAGGCCCCCAGCCCCCACGGAAGCTTGTCGCCATCCTCGTTCCAGGGACACGAGGTTTGCCGCGCAGAGCCCCGAGCCCGGGGAGGGCGGGAGAGGCAAGTCTGCCGCCGTGGTAAAGGTCAGTCCCTTGTTAGTCGAGGCTCAGCCTGGAGGGAAGGGTGGGCACAGGTTCCAGACTTTATAATTTTGGCCAAGTAGGGGTGTTTTGAAACAAAAGAACAATAATGAAGGAATAAGAGGAAACCTCCAACGATGACCACAGGTATTTCCCGAGAGAAACGGGGGTCAGAGTCCAAAGAAGCAGGGAAGCTGACCACGCCGGCGGAGGGCCATGTTTTAAAGTAGGCACAGCCTGCCTCAGGAGCACTTTGTAACGTTGTCCTCGCTTGGGGGTCTTGGGGAATGTCACCACAGGCTGGCGTGGATGGACAGGCTGGGGTCGGGGCTGTAGCTGTAAGATTGGGGATTTCTGTGGTCCTCAGAGCCATGGGAGCGTCCCCGGGAGGCCTTGTGTGGCGTGGCTGGGGCTGATCTGACCTTTCCTGGGAGTGATGTCTGGGTTGGGGGAGGCCGTGAGCCGGGGGGCCCTCTCCGTCTGCATTGCCCTCCCCTGAGGTCACTACCCCAGTGCTGCCCCTACTCCGGGCATTTGCCTTGTGGTCTCTCCTCTGTGTCCCTCATAGCCCACTGCGAACCACGGGCCTCACCAGCCTGTTTCCCTGAGACACAGCCTGGGTGGTGTTGGGGCCGTGTCCCCAGAGGGCCCAGGATTGCCCTGTTTCTCCTCACCGTCCAGTTCGGAAGGAGTGTGCCTCCTGTCTCCATCCTTGTGAGACCGGCTGGCGCCCTCCACGGTGCCCTTCTGCCCGTGGTGAGCAGCTTCATGAGGAAGGAGGTGTTTTCTCTTTGTGAAGGCGTCCCTGAGCTCCTAGGATGGGAGCCTGGAGGGCTGGTGGCCGCTTTCCTCAGCCTGTTCCGGAGGACCTGCGGGGGAATGGGTCCAGGAGGGGAGGGTGACTTTCTGCTGGCGTCATTTCAGCCTGGAAGCAGTGTGGACCCAGGATTCTCAATTCAGCACTTACTCCCTTTGATGCTTAAGCTGGTTCCACTCGCAGCTAAGAGCTCTGAGGATCTCAGCACAGAGAGGAAGGAAGGGCCCTCGCCCAGATCCGGGGGTGGGTGTGAGTGCCCAGACTGGAGTCCCACCCCTGGCCTCTCGCCCCACGATCTGGTCTGGTCTTTGTCCTTCGAAGCACCTCCGCAGGCGCAGCAGCCTCCAGCAGATGACCGGTTTTGCCCATCGGTCTTCAGCATGTCTGCCTCCTGGAGGGTCCTGGGGCTTTTCATAAGCATGTCTGGAGGACTGGGGCAGTGCCCAGGGCTGTGACAGGAGGCGTCTGTCTGTGGCCTCTGCTGTTGGAAGGACCTTATGACTCCTGATGTCTTAGCAGGTGCTGGGGGTTCAGGCTTCTTCACTAAAGTGGGGTTTGCTCGGACCCTCTCATTGTGTGGGCTTGCGCGTCACCTCCAGCCGCTCTAAGTCATGGCAAAGGGTGAGCTCAGGAACTGCTAATGACATATTTCATTTTCATAATGAGACACCCTGCTCACCTCTTACTCCCTCCCGTGGCTTTCCATTCTGGCTGAGCGGCGGAAGAGTCCGCGGTTCGTGGACAACACGATGCATTATTTAGAATGCGGAGGGGGAGGTTCTTATAAAACCAAAGACCTTGGGACCCATTAACTAATAGGTTCCTCACTTAATTATTATTTTGAATTTTCCAAAGACTATTTTCTCTAAAATCACCCAACTAGATGAAGTTCTTGGGGGACATCTAATTTTTCTATGATTTCTCTGCGAGGTTTGACTGGTGTTGTTCTTATCACACCAGAGCTTCCAGCTTTCACGTTACTGTCTGTGAAACACGGACCGTACATCCAGGCATTAGGAAGCCTTTGGAAGGGTTTGCCACACAAAGTGGTATTTTAACACTCTAGTGCTGCAAATGTGATCACGAGGTTCTGTCTCATTCTCTCGAGGGCTGGTGTGGAGTGGCGACCAGTGAGCCTCAGGCAGGGTGGCCTGAGTGTGCGTCCCAGCCGCTGCGCGTGGGCCGGCCACGTCACACCTCTGACTCAGTTTCCTTTGTTGTGCAATGGGGATCCTAGTAGTGTTAACCTGTGTGGGTTGCAGAGTAGCCATTACGGCAGGACCCCACATGGGGATGATGGCAACACTGTATTCACTAGAGCGAAGGTCAGCAAACCTGGCCCTGGGAGCCCACCTCCTGTGTTTGTAAATAAAGTTTTATTGGGACACAGCTGCACTCATTCATTTATGTTCTTTCCGTGGCTATTTTCACACTACAGTGGCAGAATAGACTAGCTACCCAGAGACGTCTTTATTACATCTTATTTAGTTACAGTTAATTAAAATGGAATGTACAGTAGCCACCTTTGGTCACGTTTGCACTCTGGGCGCACAAGGACGTGCTTTTTCTCCCGGGCCAGAGTGTCTGTCAGGTGGCATTTCTCCCGGGCCAGAGTGTCCGTCAGGTGGCATTTCTCCCGGGCCAGAGTGTCTGTCAGGTGGCATTTCTCCCGGGCCAGAGGGTCCATCAAGTGGCATTTCTCCCGGGCCAGAGTGTCCGTCAGGTGGCATCTTGTGTGGTCCCTGTGGGAGTCCTGGCTGGAGGGGGTTTGGGCTAAGAGGAGGGGGGGGGTGGAAGGCTGCCTACTTTGTTTTTTTCTTTTGTTTTTGGTTATTAAAAACATTGTGAGTCATGAGCATCAAACTTTTGGTGAGATATTTGCTAAAGGTAGAAAAGCATGAAGGAAGAAATGAAGATACCTGATCTCATGGTTCTGAGAGGGAGCTGTGTAAATATTTTGGTTGTACGTTGGCGAGATCAGATGGGATGCGGTGCGTTCAGGGTGCTGCGGCCGTAGACCGGTCTGCACGTTTGGTGTCACTTTCGTATACTTGTGTGCTGCGGGAGAGGGGTTGAAAGTGGGGGTGCCACCCTACTTTGCCCACAGGTCAGGCGCACGCCTAAATTTAGCCTTGTGGAATCGAGGTCCACGTCTTTAAGAGTCTTGGTGATGCGGCAGCCTCTTGGGTTGGTCCCGGGGCCGGTCACAGCCAGGGACTTCGTAAGCAGTCCAAGGATGGTCGTCCTTGCTCTACGTGTCTTTGCGGTTTTGTTTTTCATGTTCATACAGAGTCCCACGCACCCTCCTAAGAGACTTTTATCAGTTGATGTTCCTGCAAGAGGTGTTAGAAGTTTCTGCTCCCTCCCACACTGTGGATCCCTCCCACACTGTGGATCCCTCCCACACTGTGGATCCCTCCCACACTGTGGATGCTCAGTCCTGCTCGTCTTCCTGACCTTCGTCAGTCCGACAATGAGAAATGACTCCTCCGTGTTTGTATCACTTTGACTTTGAATAAGATGTGTCCCCAGGAGTCACTGCCGGGAAGTATCTCTGATCATTTCTCTTGCTCTTTGTCATTTCTGGGTTGGGCTACTGGTTAGGAACCAGTTCCTGAATCTTTGGGCAGTCTGGTGGGGTGCGGGTTGGGTCTGCAGAAAGCAGCCTTTAATAGGAGCTCATATTTTATGAGAGCTTTACTACGCATTTTGCTGGTTTTCGCTCCTCCATTCCTGATGACCCAGGCACTGTTATCTCCATTTATTGGAGACAGAGCGCTCTCCAGTCCTAGGTCACTGAGTGACAGAGTCTGGAGTTAAACAGATTGCCGCCAGCGCTCCCACTGCTCAAGCCCCCAGTGGGCCGCACAGTGCAGGGGCAGGCGTGGGAGGTGGGGCACAGCAGACCTGGCTGAAATAGGGCTCACTTAGGGCTTTCTGGCTGGACCAAGTTAGACGGCCCCTCAGAGCTCATAGCTCCCAGAGGGATTCCGGGATGTTTACCTTGTGGGGTTGTTTTAAGGATGATTTTGTCTCAAGAGAAGTGTATAAGAGCCCGGCATCTTTCCTTATACCCCACCAATGATAAATGGTGGCTATTATTTGTATTATCAGCAAAAATTATTAGTACAATGATGAAACACATGGGGTGAAGATGATGGATAGAAAGTGTCTAGAACATCTAGCTACCTGGGTACTAGTTGTCATTATTTCATTACTATGTTGCAATGTCTATTTCTGCATTCTGTAGCATAGCACTATGCAAACTTTGCCAGCCCAAGGTCACTGCCAAGAGCTCCTCATGGGCCCTCGATGGTCTCACAAATGCAGACCTCCCGGCTACATTGGCCAGGAACCGGTCCATGCAGCCAGTAGTATTTTCATCAGTTTAGGCAAGAATATCACCGGGCTTCACAGGCAGCCTGCTTTACTGCCGCCCGGGTGGCTGTCACCGTCACACCTGGTTTGTCACACCTTTGCAAGCTGGTGGATATGTTTCGTGTGTGGGACCTAAAGATGAGACTCCTGTTCCATGTCAGAGGTGGGACTTGGGGCTGCTGGAACTGGTGCCTGGGGCTTCTCGATTTGGCCTGTGGTGCCCGGCTGGTTGTGTCCGGGGACAGCTCTGGCCTTTGCACGGTAGGTGGGAGACCTCTCACTGTGGGACGGAGGCCTGGTCTGTGGGCTTGTCCGGGAGTGACCCTCCTTCCCAGCCCTGTGGGGCCTTCCACCTTCTCCTGGGTTTATGGAGTTGGCCAGGCCATGACATCTTAGCTTCCTCTTGGCCCAAGTTTACTGGGAGTAAAAATTCCTGGGATTAAACTCTCCATGGAAATTTGTGTCTGTGACGAGTGCATTTCTCTTGGGAAAGACACCTTCTTAAAGGTAACAACCGTATCATTGACTCTTGACTGTCCCTGTCCTCATTCCAAACCATGGTGTCCACCTTGAACTGATCGGAAAGGAGCCTTAAAACCAACCGACATACCACGGTGGGGAAAAAAAAAAAGCCTATCAAACAGCAGGGAAAAGTCATTCTTTTGGCAGCTCTGTGTCTCCCAGTGCCTAGACAATGCTGACTCATTCTTTTGGCAGAGATGTCCTCCTTGTGGTTGGTTTGGGTGCATTTCTTCTCCTGGAGAAGTTGCTAAAAGGTAGGGTCAGTGATGGGTCTGTGGTGGCAGCTAACATCTTTATTGATGGCCTGCTTTCTGTCAGGCACCACACTTAGCTTTTTACTCACTCACCTCCCTAAAGTCTCAGGACGGCCCCCAGAGATTCCCTATTACTCTTCTTATTTGGACCACAAGAGAAGAACTGAGACCAAGAACTGAGGCTGGGCGCCCTCAGAGCAGCACCGCCACAGACCGTGGAGGCCATCTTGCCTCCGACCCCAAGGTCTACACTAGATGTGCCTGGGTTCCTGGACACCCCTCCCACCCACCCCAACCAGGTGAGGTCCTCTAGTATTAGCCCTGTTGGCATCTGCAAGGTGGCTTTGTGGCATTCACCGAAACTGTGCTCTGACTGTTGTTCGCCAGCTTGGTAGTTGGAAGTCTGTTATGTAGGGCGAGCCGTAGACCTGTGAGCACAGGAAGAGTGTCCGCTGGTCTCTCTCCCAGTGCCTTCACAGTGCTGCACGCACGGCAGGCCTCAGTGACAGCTGGATGGATGGACAGAGGGATGGATCGACACACGGATGGATGGGTGCATGCCGGGTGGTTGGGCGGGTGGGTGGGTTGGCAGGTGGATGGTTGGGTGGACGAGGAGCAGGATGGAAGGGTGAGCCGCTGCAGGCACAGATGGCGGCAGAAGCAGACATACTGTGGGCTGGAGGGCTTCCGTCATGGTCCCCCATTTTGTTGCCCTCAGCTTCTGGAGAAAGAGGCCCCTGGAGGAAGAGCTTGCATGTATGTCTTTTCTTTCCTTTTGGCTGAGACACCCTCACAGCAATGTCTGGTCACACTCAGGAGAAGGTTCTCCTGACCACACAAAGCTGTAAGGAGAGAACAGGCCCATCTCGGGCCTCCAGCTGACTTGAGTCTCTCAGCCCGACCCTCACCCTCCACCCTCTGTCTTGGGCCTCTTCTGGGCCAGCAGACACGAGAATGTTCACTGTGGTGACTTCGAAGAGTCTTCGGGGCAGCCGCACAGAGCACCGGGCCTGGAAAGACGCGCTCGAGCACCAGCCCCAGCGCTTACCGGCCGTGTGGTTTAGGACCAGTGCGCGGCCCGGCAGGCCAGCGTGGGTCGGAGGGGGGCTTCTGTGCACCTGGAGAAACTGCAGCCAAATAGGGGTGTGTGGCCCGCGCTCATCGCCTGTATGGGCTCCCCGTTTCACTCTCTGTGTTTCCTTTTTAACAAAAACTCCTGGAAGACGTGCTGCGCTGGGATTTACTCTCTAAGATTTATTCTCTCTGTCCTCCGTATTATTCATTGGTTTTTTTAAAATTTAATTTTATTTAAATTCAATTAGTTAACACGTAGTGCATTATTAGTGTCAGAGGCAGAGTTGAGCGAGTCGTCCGTCTCGCCTAACGCCCAGTGCTCCTGCCAGCGCGCGCTCTCCTTCCTGCCCGTCCCCCATAGTGTCCATCAGAGCGCGCGTGCATGCGCACACACACACACACACTCACACAGGACTGGACAGCCCTGCCGCTGTGCCCCCTGGGAGCTGGCAGAGACCTTGGTTCCAGCCCTGGCCCCGGGAGAGGGCCTCCTGTGGAACAGGGCAAAGCAGGTGTCCTTGGTCCTATGCACACGGGCTTGAGCCCATGGTGTGGACTGTAGGGAAGTGGAGCGTGCCAGGTGGGTTGATACCTTGCCTGAGTCAGCCATTCACCCGCTGAGTGACTTCGGGACAGGCTCTAACCTCCTGCAGCAGCGGCCTGGGTGCATGAGTAGGACCCAGCACAGCGAGTGTAAGAACACTTCAGCCTGAGCACTTCCCCAGGGAGCCTGCTTGGATCTGGGCTGGGCTCAGAGCACAGAGGATGCTTGATGCCCTGGGGCTAGCTGTGCCCCTCTCCGGGCCTGGGGATTCGCAGCCACTGCCTCCAGCTCAGGGCGGGGAGACCCTGGGAGTCCCAGGGCACCCTTGCCCTGTATGACGAGAATGCGGCCAGGAAGCAGCTGGTTGTGATTATGTGGGAGTCTGAGCTCAAGGTTGCTGGACTCACGGCTTTTAAGAGAATTTGAAAGTCGAGATTTTCATATGCAATCTCTTGACTCTTTAAAAATGTTTGCTTTCGGGGCGCCTGGGTGGCTCAGTGGGTTAAGCCGCTGCCTTCGGCTCAGGTCATGATCTCAGGGTCCTGGGATCGAGTCCCGCATCGGGCTCTCTGCTCAGCAGGGAGCCTGCTTCCCTCTCTCTCTCTCTCTCTCTGCCTGCCTCTCCATCTACTTGTGATTTCTCTCTGTCAAATAAATAAATAAAATTTAAAAAAAATGTTTGCTTTCAATTCTTAAAAAAAAGAAATAAATAAAGTGATACACATATTTCTTGACCTTAGACGCGGGGCCTTGTCAATGCGACGGGCTTTACGGGGAACATGGATGGGGCACCTGTCGTGGCAGAAGGGCCATGAATGCATCTTTGGGAGTCAACAACTTGACTTCGAAGTCATAAAAATGGGCCAAAAAGGGACCAGCAGGGCAGGGACACATGATCAAGTGTCTGGCTCTACTCTTACCTCTTCTGTCTCTCTTTCCCCCTCTCCCCGCTTCCCTCCCTCTGTTTCTGTCTTTGTCTCTCTTTCAGGGGATGGATAGACAGAAAGAAGCGTGC
Source organism: Mustela nigripes (assembly GCF_022355385.1). Lineage (NCBI taxonomy): Eukaryota > Metazoa > Chordata > Mammalia > Carnivora > Mustelidae > Mustela > Mustela nigripes. The sequence goes on from NC_081563.1 coordinate 137,211,139, forward strand.
CTGTATGTGGATGTCTGTAGATACGTGGGTACATAGGTTTATGATACATAGTTATCTTGTCCACGAGGCCTCACAGCCTGGAGCGAGCGATGACCTCTGACCCGGTGGTTTCCAGTATCTCTTTACAGACGAATAAATTAGGCAGCATAGATGTCCTCGTCCATCTTATTAATTACTCTCCTGTTAGTCTGTTTAAAGTCAATTAAACTTCATGGAGTCCCACCTCCTCCTGTGAACATCAGGTCCCTGTCACTTAGGAAACCCAAGCAGACGACCGATGTCTGTTCGCGTGTAACCATGTCCCTGGGGAACAACCCCTCTGCATCTCTGGCGGTTTTCTTGTCCTGGGATTGGCAGAGGGCGTGGGGCTGCCGGTGTCCGGCTGGACGGGCTGTCTGTGGAGAGCCGGCCTCTGGAAAGAAGAGGTCTGGGTCAAAGGGACTGAGGCATGGGCGGGTGCCCTGCCCAGACTCTCCTTTCTCTGGCATCCTGGATTTTGGGGGGTGTTGGGTTATTTCAATATTTAGTTACTGGCTTGTTGCTCTGTCTTTACTTATTTGACAGAGAGAGAGAGAGAGAGCGCACAAGCAGGGGGAGGGGCAGAGGGAGAGGGAAAAGCAGACACCCCACTGAGCAGGAACCACTCTGTGGGGCTCAATCCCGGGATCCCAAGACCATGACCTGAGCCGAGGGCAGATGTTTAACCGACTGAGCCACCCAGGTGCCCCTCTAATGTCTTTTCTTATCTTTCTTTTAGACTTTTTTTTTTTTTTTCCCAATCACAGTGACAAATATATGCATTGCTGAAAATTCAGAAGACACAGAAAAATACTGAGAAGGAAATAAACACCGCTCACGAGCCCCCCACCCCCACCCAGATGTAACTACTGGATTCATTTCCTTCCAGCCTGTTTTCTATGCAGCTGTTTCTTGTTTGTTTGTTTTTGGTTTTTGTTTTTTCTGTATTGGGGTTACTGTGTATATTCTTCACTAAGTCGGCGTGTCATAAGCACTTCTGCTCTCTCCCCTGCTTGAACCTGCAGTCTTTCATGGTGCTCCACAATACGAATTTGCCAAAATTTACTTGTTTATTTTTTGCCCGTTCTCCTTTATTGGAAACTTAGTCTGGCTTGATGCTTTTATTTGCTTTTTGTTTCTTGCTCTAGTAAGTCTGTGATGGACTTCAGGCTGCATATCTTTTTGTGCACATCTTTGGTGATTGCTTTAGGTTAACTACCTAGCAGCAGGGTTTCTGAATCAAAGGGAGGAAGGTTGGAGGCCTTCGGGTGCCTTCCTGCTGAAGGCGAGGTGTTTGTGGAGAGAGTGGGCTATGGGCTGAACCAAACAGCATCAAGAAATGTAATTTGACCCCTGAAAGTTGGGGATGAGTACATGAGAAAGCTATCACAGCCCCCAGCACATGGTGTACCTTAAATGAATGTGATTCGTTTCTTCATTTATGGTGATTTTTCCCGTCTCTTAGAATTAAGTTTATAACTGATTTCCTCCTCTCTTTAAATTGACCTTATCTGCAAAGCGCTGGGGAAATTCTCTCTCTCTCTCTCTCTCTCTCTCTCTCTCTCACACACACACACACACACAGAGTGATCTCTTTTTATCATTATTTTAGGCATCATGATTTAATGTGATCCTCCCAATTTTGCTAACTTTTGCCTACTTTTTGAGTATTTCTGCATGAAACCGTGTCCTTACTCCAAGAGGAAAGTAGACATCTGCCTTGATCTTCACAGGATAATTAGACTCTAAAATTAGAAGGGAAACAGTGCATGTTAAAATGCATCTAAGTAAAATCCCAGCGGGAGAACTAGTCTTTGGCGGCCCTGTGGGCGAGCTCCGGTGACGCCCGTGCAGCCGGGAGGAGTGAGTGGGAGTGAGTGGTGCTCCCTGACCTCGGGGAGCACGGGGACAGATGCACAGGTGCTGCTGACTTAGTCCCTTCACTCTGTCTAAAAATACTTCCAAATGAAGCGAAGGAGCGGTGGGCAGCCCTCCAGTGCTATCCTCCATCGTCCGATGTGCGAGGGTGGCCCTTAGGGCGTACTAAGTCCCACCCAGTGTTGTTCTGCAGCTTGTCAGAGAGCACTCCTGGCTATACTTGAGGAAGGAGGCAGATCAGACACCCCAGGGCATGCACAGCTTTTGTTTCAATGACATCAGTTGACCCAGAATATTCCACAGCAGTCCCCCCATCCCCCTGCGAACACTGACTACATGTCTCGTCAAGGGGAAGGGCTCCTTTAATAAGTTAAGGTTCATCAGACACCTACTGTGTTGAGGCAGACATGGGGGCTGCGACCTCTGATGAGCGAAAGGGACATGACATCCACCTTCCTGAGCAGAGCTGGCGCCGGAGGGCGGGGCAGACGCTCACCAGGATCCCCAGACAGCCGGTCGGGGCAAAGGGAGCCGAGTGTGCGTGGGTCCGGACAGACACGTGTGTGCTGTGTTTTGAGGTGAAATGTTTTGAATTCACTTCTACCCGTCGCGAGAGTGAATGGAGTGGATAACACAGAATAGCGGCTGTGGTTTTATTGTCCAGTGTCCACGCGCGCTCGCTTTGCCCGGTCTCTGGCCCCGCCGCACGTCCGCGGAATCGTAAAGCCCAGGAGGTGGGGACCGCGTCTACTCTGTTTCCAGCCGGGACTCCAGAGTCTAGCACAGGGCTGGCACTGAGTGGCGTCTTGTGTGTGGGAAGGACCGGTGTCCCTACTGATTCCAGCAGACACGGCTTGTCTCGTGCCGCGGTATGGCCTGAGCACCTGGAGATGGGCTTTGGGCGGAGGCCCCTTTAGCCCAGTGTCCCCGGAGCTGACCACTGCCCAGGCTGCCCCCTCAGGAGGCTCTCCTGAGCCTCCCAACCTCTCCGTGCCTTGCACGGCCTCTGCACCCCTGCCGGCCGGGCCTGCTGCGCTGGCGGTCATTTGACCAGGGCTGGGCCAGCCTCCTTATGTGCCGATTGCAGGAGCTCAGTATTTTTAGAACCAACACACGTCCTGTTGTAGATTCAAGAGGGAAAGCGGGAGGAGGACCGGAGTAAGCACGGGGTAGGGAAAGGCCTTCCCTCCTGGAATAACCCGCCCTCTTTCTTAGCACCACTGGTGCCCTCATGACATCCGTCTCAGCTCCTGGGGACCCTCTCTGGCCACTGTTGTGAGATGCTGTCCCCTCCCTCACCCCCACTGTCACTCCCATTACTCATCTCACTGTATTTTCTCCTGAGCACACGTAACGCCATCCAGAAATCTATTATTTATGCACAACTGACTACTGCTTATATTAATTATATATAAGATACAAACATGTATACAGACAATAGATAGTCACATGTACATGGCCACCTGTCTACACTACCAGAACAGAATTTGAAATGAAGACAGTCTTTTCTGGCACTCGGCACCTAGCATGTTGAAGGCTAAATTATAACTCGAATGAATGAATGAATGAATGATTTAATTCACTTTGTTGTATTTTTCATGAGGCTGTTGAGCCGAGCCATGGCCAGTCGCCTCTGGTGCTCGGGCTCACCGAGGGGGACCCACAGTCCGGATCGTGAGACCCGATGGCAGTGGGAAGCTCCTTCCGAGTCCCATGGCAATTCCAGGATCTTTTTTTTTTTTTTTTTAAGATTTTATTTATTTATTTGACAGAGAGAAATCACAAGTAGATGGAGAGGCAGGCAGAGAGAGAGAGAGAGAGGGAAGCAGGCTCCCTGCCGAGCAGAGAGCCCGCTGCGGGACTCGATCCCAGGATCCTGAGATCATGACCTGAGCCGAAAGCAGCGGCTTAACCCACTGAGCCACCCAGGCACCCCGGCAATTCCAGGATCTTAAAGCCCCTGAATTTCCCGAGACGACCCCATGGCGTATTTCCAGCAGAAACCCTGACCCAAAGACAGTGTCAGGCCCAAGTCCTTTCGATCTCTTTATCTCCCCTTCTTCCCCTCCCCCACTGGTCCCTGAACCTCTTTGACAAACAGGCTCCGTAGTTTCAAAAGGAAAGGAGTGTTGGGAGTGTGTACACCCCTGTGTGGACATGTGTGCCCTGTAGTGTGTCCTCTCCTGTAGCGTCTGCATTCCTAACCTGGTTTCCTGAATGCAGTGAGACTTCGCGTCCCTGAATCCAGGCTGCAGCCCCACCGCAGACTTGCTTGTGCCCTCGGTGGCCTTTCTCAGCTCGCTTTCCTCACATGTGCCATCTGGGATTTGCAGTATTCCATTTCTCCCTTCCTTTCCAGCTTTGAAACACTCTGTGGGCTTCTATTTTGTGTCTACTGCTGGCATCAGAACACGTCTTGGGATTAATTGGTGGATGACGCAGGCGAGGTGCTTTCCCTCCAGAAGGTTTTTCGTCTTATCAGGGAAGATTTTTTGAGTTGTCTGTGGTTTACTTGCCCTTGAGAAACCCAACCAACCACACTGGCTTCCCCATAAAATATATTTATTGACCTACAGATTGGATTAGTCTGGGGGGAGTTTGACTTCAGGTCCTTGGATGCAGCTGGTTTCCTTCAAGCCCCAACATTGGCTCCTTCTCTGTCTCGTGGCCAGATTCTCTGTGTTCACCTGTTG